>NC_133387.1:2847727-3163863 GCF_047511655.1 Castor canadensis
TGTTTCATGCCTCGACCAGAAATATGAACATATAAAAAAACCACATGTAGAAATGCCCCTAGGGACCCTACCGCCAGCCCTATGTCCTGTGAAAATAATCAGTATAAAAACCTCAGAGCAGAGGTATTGATAATTTTTCAATGTTGTCAATATCTTAAATCCTTTGTGTGTGTTTGTGGTACTGAGGTTTAAACTCAGGGCCTCACATTTGCTAGACAGGCACTCTACCACTTGAGCCATTCTGCCAGTCATCTTTTTTTTGGTGGTACTGGGGTGTGAACTCAGGGTCTTGCACCTCTAGGCAGGTGCTGTAGCACATGAGCTACGCCCCCAACCCTCTTTTGCTTTATTTTTCAGATAGGGTCTCACATTTTTTGTAAACCACAGATATTTTCCTGGTACTCCATAGTCTGCATGTATATATTTAATGGCAGCAGATTGCTCCTTAAGAATTCATAATTCTTGGGGCCAGGTAGTGCTTAATTTAATCCCAGCTACGGGAGGTGAAGACAGGGACGATCACAGCTCAAGGCAACCATGGGGAAAAAGTTAGTAAGATCCCACCTGAACGAATAAGCCAGGTTCAAGGCCAGCCCCAGACAAACATGTGGGATAAGGTGTTCAAATGGGAATTACAGGTAGATGAAGACTGGGAAGGAACACAGTTTGTTCTGCCGAGATGCTAAGACTTCCCGTAGAGTTTTTCCCCTCATATTGTTTGAATTCTATGGCTGGAGTAAAAAAATCAAATTTTATTGAACACTTAGCTTGTGAACATAATGAGTTATGGAGACTGCCGGTGACTAATGGCTCTAAATGAGATTTTTAAAAAACACGATTTCATTTAATAAGGACAGAACTGATTCATTAATACAGTAGTCTCTTTCTTTGCCACAGCTATGGGTTGATTTTGGTCCCGCAAGTTGTTCATGGTTCATGCTCAATCTTTCCAAGCTACAGGTGAGAATACAGAGCTGGGGCCCTGGAGACACTCCAGGAAATGACGTGAAACGGAAATGACGCGAGAGAAGCACGGAAATAACGTGAACGGAAATGACGCGAGAGAAGTGCGGAAATGACGTGGCTCGGTCACAGTGGCGTCAGAAGGATAGAAATGATGTGAGAACACGGAAATGGCGTAGACGACGACAACAGAAGCCACGTGAAATGACAGACTTGGTCTAGAGAATGACAGAAACAATGTTGAGGAAATGTTCAGCCCTGTAATGTCGTAAAAGGTCTCACGGCAGGTGCCGGGAACCGCTGAGCCGCCCATCCTGCATCCTGCTCTGCCTAGCTCAGCTCTCTGAGCATGGGTGAAAGGTCTCCACCCTTGTTTGTTTTTGTGGGGCTGGGGATGGAACCAGGGCCTCGAGCATGCCAGGCCCGCACTCTACCACTGAGCGCTGTCATCGCATGGGCACCATGGTGGCTCACGGGAGTCAGCGCTCATCAGGTGCCCGGATGTCTAGTCCCCTAGAGGGGTCCAAAGCTGAAGCATCTTTTTTTTTTTTGACTTATCCCTGTTTGTGTGTCAGTATCTCTAGGTTCTAAATGACCCTTCCTTCAGGCTCTTCTGGCCCGCTCTTTATAGAGAAAGCACAAAAACAGAAAATGAAAAGGTCACTGCAAGTCACCCAGACTTGACCGTGCACACAGGTCACCAGGGGACCTTGCAGGTTGGATGGTGCTGGGATCTCCAGGGGAAGCCAGTGCTGCTGGTCCGTAGACCACTCTTGGAACACAATGATTCAATACACATCCTGGTAGCTCTCAGATCCTGAGAAGATGGAAGGGAGAAGAGGTCCACAGTGACCTGGAGCTGCCCTGAAGCCTTGATCCTCAGCGTGTGAAGGACTGGTGCTCCTTAAATGTGTAAAACCTAAGACAGTATGGTCCATCAGGAAAAATAATGATGGCACTTCACCTTTATTTATTGTGGCAAACTCTTGGCAGGATTTCCCATCAATCACACAGAGTAGCATTATTATTGCCCCAGAAGAGGATGCTGGAAGACAGAAGGCCACTGACCATCCCAGTCCACCATCAGTTAAGTGAAGTCAGACTAGAATCTGAGGGTTTTGGCTGACTCCAAACCCACTGTCCCCTTCTCCCAGGCTTCTCTGAGGAATGTGGTGATCAGCCCTTACACAGGTGCACAGGCACAGACCAGACTGTGTCTTCCTGATGTTGGGCATTCATTTGGGGCTGTCCTCACCAGCCATCTCTTAAGTGTCAGACTTTTTGGAAGCCAGCAGTCATCCATTCCTTGTGGTTGCTCTGCAATACTGGACACAGACTGTAGCCAGAGACCGGAGGTTGAACCACTTCATGGTCTGACTGTGTGTTAGTTAGGTGGCCCCCTTTAGCACACACTGGGCACTGTAAACACCAGTTCTGAAGACTGAAATCAGAGATCAAGATGTTGCACGACTGATTCCTCTAAGACCTCTCTCCTTGGCTGGTAGTGTCTTGACCTGTGTCCCTCTGTGTGCATCTACGTCCTCATCTCTTCTCTTAAGGACAATATTGGAAAAGAGCCCATCCCAATGACCTCATCTAACTGTAACTACCTCTTTAAAGACCCTATCTCTGTGTGCTTGCTTGTTTTAGCAGCACATATACTAAAACTGAAATAATGAAGGTTAGCACGGTCCCTGTGTAAAGATGATATGCTAATTTGTTAAACATTCCACAATTAAAAATAAATAAAAGTAAAAAAGAAAACTGTATCTCCAGATGCACCCCCTTCTGAGGTCTTGGGAGTTAAGACTTTAATGTGTGAATTTTGAGGAACATAATTCAGCTCTTACTGGTACCCCACCCTGCCATTTGGACAAGCAGCAGCTGCTGCTGGAGTTGGTTAAAAAATAGAGCAGTTCACAGACCAGTGGGCCACGTCTCAGTGCTGCAGGCAAGGGAGACAGGCCACCTCTGGGTGGCAGAGCCTCTGGCCTCAAGGAAGCCAATCACCATTATCAATAGCTATTGCTGTTGACCCTGGATGTAAAGCCCATGGTGGCTCTGTCCATGAGCTTCTGCAAAAGTGTTGAGGTTCCAGGAGAGCAAAGCATACGGAGCAGCTCTAGGGAGGCCACGGAACTGCCAGGTCCTCATCCTGGGATTAGAAACTTCCTGGAGGTAGACACCGAGTTGGAGGCCTAAGGAAAGGGAACTGCTTGGCAAAGGTCACACTTGCTCCAGTAGAGTTTCAGCACATTCTAGAGGCATCAAATGAGCTCCAGGCTGGGGTCAAGGATCAGCTCTGCTGAGTTCCCATCTGGCTCTGTCTAGGACACTTTCTCACTGTGCCTCACTCTCCCCATCTGGAAAGCAAGAGGTTTATTATGGTGTCTCCAAGGTTCTATCAGCAAATACATCTGTGTTGTTTGGGGGAGGGGGTGGAAATGTGAAGAGAACAGCCATGTGATATAATGGTCATTGGAGGAGGAAGCTGGTCAGTTAGAACAACCACGCCATCTGAGAAACCCTGTGACACCCAGGGTCTTCATCTGGACAGTGGGACTGAAAATGTTTGTCCCATCTCACTTAAAGCTACTGTTTGAGACAAAGTCCCAAAACAAAATGAGATGCTATTTTCTCAGCATCTGTTATCTTCAGTGAATTGTACTGAGGTCTCTGGCCTCACCTAGAAGTGCACACCTAGAAGTGCTTGTCACCTCTGAGGTAGCTGGCACCTTCTGCATAATCCATGTGAGTATGTGTGGGTTCGCGGATGTGTGTGCATGTGAGTGTGTGTGTGGGTATGTGGCTGTACATGTGTGTGTACCTATGGGTGTGTATGTGTGTGTGTGTACTTTCACTTCTGTGGAGGTGAAACAGTTTCTTAATGCATCATTCAATTCATTGTCCCTTTTCCTCTTAGACTTGTGATGCTTTTCTAGGAAATCCTTCCACTTCCTTGTCACTTACCTACAGCATGAGGAAGACAACATTGGGAAATGCCATGTCAGGTTCCCAAGTATGCCTTGCACCATTTCTATACTAGGAACAGAGATGGTCATGTGTCTACCATGATGTTTTCAGTCACAAGATGACAAAAGACAAGATCGCGTTGGGCCAAACTGTAAGACAAGGCAACAGATACAGCATTTAGATCATCTTTACCTCAGTTGGTAGGCAAGGAGTCATTGTTAGCCTCAGTGTTTACTTTGCTGGACCTCCACTGGACACATGTTCTATTTCAATAATTTTATTTGAGTTTTCATTCAGAATCATGGAAGTCTTCTTGTAAAAAGTCTGAATTTGAGATGAGTACTTGTGTGACATGTCCATGGGGTTCAGTAATTATCTGTTGAATGAATCATTGAATTCATATCGTACTCCAGTGTTGTGATCTTGGTGCCAATGCCCTTGTAGGCGCTCTCACTGTCCCCTACGAGGTGTTTTGTTGAAACCAGCAAAATCCTCTGAGCTGTGCCAGCCACAGGACAAAGCCAGATGCACAGTGTGAAACAGGCGTCCACGGCCTCTTTGAGGACTGTTCGCAGAGCTTGAGAAATGGTAGCATTTTCAGGCGGATAGTGGAAATTCTTTTCATTTTTGAAATTTAATAGGTTTCTTTTTGAAAGCTAGTAGAACACTTTTTAAAGTGGAAACCAAGTTGCAGAGCTACTTTTGTATTTAATAACGAAAAGAAGGTTTGTTTGTTTTTTTCACTTTAGGAACAAGTCAAATTGAGTCAGGTGACTCCCATCTGGAGAACATTAGAGCAGATCCTTTGCACAATGTTTTTCTACTTTATCACTGTTGAGTTCAAAACAGCCTCCAGAATAAAGAAAAAAAAAAGGATTGATTTTTCTGAGAAAATGTTTCCCTCAAATCACATTGTTCTCATTTCGTTAGTGTTGCTAACATGAGCATTATGTTATTGACATGAGTAAGAAAACCAGGAAACACTAGCAGAATATTTTATTTTAAATAAGAATGACTTATTTCCATTATTCAAATTGTAGGAGCAAAATGAGACACTATTTTCTTACCATCTGTTATGTGTTTCCCTCCAAGGCTTTATGGGTGGCAGACTCACCTGCTCCAATACAGACTTCATGGTAACCTGCAGCTCATGGCAGCTGCTTTTGCTTTTTGAATAAAGGCTACCTAAAAATCTCTCTTAATGAGTATGTGCAGATGCAACCCATTTTTCTGATATACAGAAAACACTGGAAATTCATCTACCTTTATTATTCCTCATCAAAATGAACTCCTTTTCTAATTAAATTATCTAATAAAACTAAACAGTCAATTCAATGCTATTTGCATATTATATGAAGTGTCATATATGAAGAAGTGTCACAACAAACTCATAGCAGTCAATTAACATAAAAGCTATTATATATCTCATCAGCTTACAAGAGTTTCTGAATTCATGCTTCTGTTGTAGCCTAAAGCAAAGAGCTTTGAGTTTTCACTTCTAAATATTGACTTTTAACTAATATCAGCAGTGATTCCATTTTTATGGATGAAAAGTTAGTGATTAAACTAGATGCAATATTTGCTATAATGCAATTAAAATTTCCACATTAACTAACCCTCTAGAAAGAAAATCTTTGCAACAATGTGAAATTAATTATCATCACCCGGCAGGTTAAGTGCTGGTTTCATATCTGAAGGAAACTCCAAAATAAGGCTAAAGCTGAGTGAAATTCACTGGCGATGCCCGGCTGTAATAGCAGACAGACACCAGGAGGACAGTTTTCACGTCCAATTGTGCACTGGTAACATAATTGTATTCCTGCCTGATTGTGACAGCTATCAAGCAAGAAATTTACTACAAGATTAACAGAGACACAGTAATGAAAAAACATGGCAAGCATCCTGTAATTGACTGTTACGAAAGCCTTGTCCTAGTGATCGGTAATAAACTCCCGAGTGCGGTTTTATAGAGAAACCGAGCCAGAACTTTCAACCACTTTTCTTCCATTTCAAAGTTGGGTTATGGGCACCCCACCCCCATCCTATCCCTCATTTAACAAGTGCATGGTCAGAAGATGCTTGCCTGTACTATGTGTGATTTAGAGCTTTGGGCAGTTTCTGTATCCGAAGAAGTTGGGATTGACTTCGACCTGGGTACTGCAAGACAACAATGAGATGACACGGATCACTTTTACATTTCTGACTGGAACCCAAGGAGTCCACGTGTAACAGCCATCACAGATAAGAAAACTGCGTGCCTGTGAGCCGGTTCTCTCCTGACACAACCTAGGCGAGGGGGTTCTCTCCATTCATATTTTAATGAGGTTAGTATCTCTGAGACCCTCCTTGGAGGGCGGAGGCAAGGCTCCAGCAGGAGCACAATGGGAGTTGCTTTATTGACAAGGCCCATTCAGAATCTTCACAGTACAAAAAGAAAGACTTAGTCTTATTCCACTTGTCCCAGTACTTACTGCACTTAGAGCTGAAACAATTTGAGGGGGCAAAGGCTCAATTCTTCTATGAACAGTCTCAAATTTACTGAAGGTGGTTTTGCTAAGTAGAATCATTTAAAACTCTAATTGCGTACATTCTAATAAATGTATAAAGAACTGCAATGATATCTTTTTTAAAAAGTGTTTTCTCAAAAAAAATCTAATGCTTTGGGATTTTAAGATCAAAATATTTGTAAACTTGGGTTCCTCCTTCCATTTTAGTGGATACTGTGAGATCGGGTCCTCTAATGTCTGCCAGCAGCCGTTTCCTGTATTTAAAGAATCTGTACTCCAAAGAGCTAGTTAATTACACCAAAAAGCCAGGCAGCCTTCACAGACTTAGAAAATTGTAAGAATTCACACGTTAGAATGAACATATTACAGTTAAAACAAGACATTATACCTCTATATTCAAACATGCAAAATCACTTTCCAAATAAGAAAAACGACCCCACTGTTAAGGGGAAGTTTTAACGGGGAGGGCCGTTTTTCAAAAAGCGCAGTCTAGGAGAGAAAGAAATGGCTCTCAAAAGTGAGTCGGGAAGGCCTTTCACCGATCGTGTCCAAAACTTAGCGGGCTCGGCAATCTTTGCGCACAGCTCAGAACGTCAGGTCATCATCACAAAATAGTTTCTCGGTGGCGAGATGGAATGCTGTGTCGGTGAGGACACTTCTTGGTGTTCTAAATAACTCGAGGGCTAAGCATCTCGGAGCCTCTGTCCCCAGACCCTCGCCCTCCTGCGCGCGCCCCCAACCCCCGCAATGAGCTGTTTACGTTTCCAATGGGGGGAGGAAGGGGAGAATGACTTTCTTGAGTACGCTAGATTTTTCAAAAGTGAAATAGTCCACTCATCGCTTTCAAGTAAAATCCTGCTTTGTTGATATTTAGTAACTACTATGGATATATTTTATAAGAAAATAAACTTAAAATACATAGATACACATAAAAATTCTGTTAATTGTCCGCCTTGATTGGTCGCAATTTAAGAATTTACCTCTGCATCTTTTAACTTTTCCCATGACTAACTGCGTGCTGAACCCTTAGTTCCTAGCGGTTAGATTTTCAGATTTGTTTGTTAACCCATGGATTTCTTTTTACAACTCACAAAGCTCGAAGGACAGAATCCAGGCATGAATGTGCACCTGGAGCCACTTAGTTTTTGACTGTAGACACTTTAAAAATTAAAAATCGGTGAGTTTTTAAAAACTTAGCATTTGAGAGACTAAACAAGCGCCGTGGCGTATTCTAGTCCAATAAACTGACTGCACAGCTGCAGGAGGGGGTCAAAACCGGCCTGAGCCAGGCTCGGGGAAGGGGAGGTTACCTGTGCACGGCGCAGGTGCAGCTGGGGTTAGCAGTGGCGCTTTCCTCTCCCTTCTCTTCCTAGGCTCCCTTTAAAATGTTTGCACAGACTCGATTCCTTGTGGAAACCGGGGGTGACGGTGGTGACACTGGGGTGGCTTAGAGCCCCCCTCCCCCCCAGGCACACAAACCCCGCCGCCCGCGCTTTCATGTTAATTCCGCCGCGCTGGCGGATCAGATTTGCGGCCAGATGGCGGTGAAGCGCGGAGACCCTTTGTGCGCCCCGAGCGCGCCTGAGAATGTCGCGCGGTCGCTGGCACCGGAAGGGTTCACACTGCGTGTGAAAGGGGACAAAGGGGCTGGATATATCAACACTGCAGAAACCGAGTTCATTTGCGATGCAGCCCCTTTCACTGCAGTTGTCATGCAAACTTCCTACTTTGATCAGCGGAGGGTGGAGAGGGAGAAAGCCCGCAAAGCCCGGGGCCGCCGGGCCGCGCGCCCTTGGCGGCTCCACGCCCCCTTCCGGAAGGAGCCGCGGGGACGCAGCCTCCTGCACCTTGACCCGTCTAGACGGCCCACGAGTTTTTGTCTCCGTTTCCAAGGGCGCGGGGTGCTCTTTGACCCGCGCCCGGGGCAGAGGTGGTGGCAAGGGGCCCGCCGCGTCCTCGCCGGATCCTGGAGGGAGAGGGGCGCCCGGGACGCGCGCCAGCTGTTCCCAAAGAAAGCCCCGGAGTGGACCCCCGCGTCCCCCTGCCCACGGCCGCTGCCCCGGAGTGCACCGAAGGCAAAGAGGGGAGCCATGGGGAGGCCAAAACTTTTGGGGTTTCCCGGCAAACCGATGGAGAGTCAGGGTCTCGCTCTCTCTCTTTCTCTCTCTCTCTTTCTCGTGCTTTATTCTGCCCGCTCAATGACTTTCAAACGTGCTCATATGTAGAAGTACAGCTTCTAAGTTGGTTGTAAGTTTTTCTCTGTCCACCTTCAAATAGATGCACTTTTTCTTGCTAGCGTTTAAGCTGACCTTAAATTGTGTAAGTGGTGTAGCTGACATGCTAAATTAGAAGCGCATTCGTGATCGCACCAGCAGGATTGTGTGTTCCCATACGGACTGGCTGCATCGTCTTGGCCGGCTATGAAGGGGAGTTAACATGAAGGCAAGTGTCCTGTCTTTTTCCCATAGGTCCCCCTGGCCCAGTCCGAGGCTTTCCTGACCGACCTTTTGGATAAAGTATGTGAGCGAATGAACGATTACCAGCTCGAGGAACACCCAGAGACTAAGGAGAAATTTTTCAAGAGATATGCCCCAAGAAAAGGAGACAAAATATACAAGGAATATAAAAAGTTCTTTTTTTATTCTGATGCCTACAGACCTTTGAAATTCGCGGTAAGCTCTCTTCTTCCAAGAGCAATCAGGATCCCTAAGCCTGTGTGGGGTCTTCTTTTCCATCATTTTCTACTCTGGGCATTGTTGAGTTTCAAGACCCTGAACAGAAAAATACGCGTCCTAGTGCCCTCCTCTGCTGTGTGGTCCTGTTGCTAGTTACCTGTTAACCAACCGTGCAGTTGGTAACTCTCCTTTTGCAGCACCTCAGGGGCTACGGTGTCTCACAGTGATCAATGCAGAGACTGAAGCGCTATCCCCAAATCTTGGTGACTCCAAGATGGTTTGAATAGTGTTTGTTCAGACCATTCTGCTGTGGTGTGGGGACTTCAGTCTGCCCTGGTGTCAAGGGAGGTCTCACAGGTTTCCACCTAAGGGAGGTCTCACAGGTTTCCACTCTGGCTCCTAGGTACAAATTCAGATTAAAATGGATGTCATTTTCAAATATTTAGAAATTCACATATTTAGAGGGATGTGATGTGGTCATCTCCCTCCCCCCAAAGGCTTTCACAGAAGAGAGAATTTTTTCCCGAGTTAATTCACATTTTCTAGCACAAACTAAGTTAAACAAAGGCTTAAGTCTGATAGTTGGAGTAATGCCAAGTTTCCCTTCCACATAATGTTTATTTTACATAAATGCTGGCCTCTGGCTTGCTAGAATGTGCCTGGCAAAATATATTGCAGTGTAGTTCACTTTACTTAATGCTGTTGAATCGCACACAGTGACGGGCAGGCCTGTTTAAAAAATGTATTAAGTTCACGAATTAACCAAAATGTCAGCCGTGCTGGAGTTCCAAAACAAGGGCTGGAGCTGACATTTGGAGATTTCATTTTAATTAAAAAGCAAGGACGATAATTCAGGGTTAAAAGTCCCATGGAACAGGAATGGCAGTGTTGGTGTTTGTAGTTCACAGGTTTTAAATAAACACATTACAGTGGAATTTAAGTATTTTAAACACCATTTGAAAATGTTAGAGTCTTGCTTAATGAACTCAAAATGAATTACAAGTCTCTGGTGGTGAATGGCCCCTCAGTAACCTCACAGTTCCAGAAGTGTCACCTGGCCGGCCACTCTTTAATAAAGAAACATCCTCTGGTTGGAATTTAAGACTTTCGGATTCAGGGGCAAATTTGAGTGTCCTCCTCTGTGAAATGTTAGATTGTTTTTTAACTTCTCATTTTTAGGGAAGTGAAGTGAGATTTTTGGCTGGCTCTCTAGATGGAAACCAAGGAGCACTTTCTCCTCAGTGAAAGTGAAGTTGGGACTGTTTTGATTGCTGAGGCTTAATTGTTTCCTCTTTGAAACCACAAAAGGGTTTCAATGGTTTTCATATTATGCTAAGTTGGAAGGAAACCTCTGTTTCCAGGAGCTGTGTCTTTAAGATTTTGAAGAAAATGAAAAACAAGACTTTTCCGCTCTTTAAATTGGAGACCCATTTCTTCCTATGGCATGCATTTCGATTTTAGGAAGAGAAACAATTACAGAAAGCCATTCTCCTTCCTTCTCCCCCTCCCCCACTCTCCATCTTTCAACAGGACTAATGGTTTACTTAAGTTCCTCCAAAAAGATGCAATTAACATTCTGGGAAGAGGGCTAATCCAATGCAATGGTGTGTTAAGCCAAATGGGACACCTTGTTACATGGTTTCCTATGTTTTGCTAAAAACAAAAAATGTTGCTAAGTCCTTCCTAACCCAGCACCCTGGGAGCAGGAGCAGGAGCAGGAGCTCGAGAACATCTATGTGTACACATCTGTTGTCGTTGTGTTTCTGCAGTGTGAGGCTATAATAGAACAGTATGAAGAGGAAATATTCTCACTTATCGCCCAGGAGGCACGCTATCTAGCTGACAAGCTGTGCAGCGAAAAATCAGGTACTGTGTCTGATGTAACATGTGCTCCAGCCTCGCTCCCCTCTCTCTTTCTCTCTCTCTCTCACCCAGCCTTGCTCATCTTGTTTGCAGACCGAGCCTGGCTGCCTCGTTGCAAGCCGTGGCTGTGACACAGGGTGCTGGGGCTTGGCTGAGTCAGACAGGACACCCTGCAAGAGAAATCAGCTGCAGAAGCAGCACAGGGGCTATCTCTGGCCCTTCCTTCCCGGCATTCGCATTTGAACACCTTGATTTCCAACTGCTAGGAAGGCCATTCTGGGTCAGAATTAGGTGTCTCCAAAGCACTGGCTTTCTTTTAAACTTGTCAACATTGGCTTTTGCATCCTGGCCAGGAAAGGAGACTCTTTATGATCTAAATATTTGCTCTACCAGCAGAAGGAGGGGGTTTTTTATTTTGTAAGAAAAAATAATTGTACTGGATTTTTTTTTCAGGTACCTTTCCCAGATTTTCTCCATCTTTTAAAGTTTTTTTTTTCTGACCCAGAGGCCAGAATATACTACTGCCTCGCATTCGTACACACACATACAGACACACACATGCACACTCCAAAGCTAGGGAAATGAGAAAGGTGTTTACTTCACAGCAAGGTGAAGCCTGTTACCTCAGCCCTCTCCTGGGTCTGGGTGAGCGCACATCTAGTCCTGTGGTCTTGATGCATGCTTCATGCCTAGATACTTTTGGGAAGAAAATGAATGGAGGTATATGCGTGTAGAAGGAGGCAATGATTTAAATCCAATGTAGATCTTTATAAGCCATGTGGAAGCTTGAGGTAGTTAGCATTACCAGGTTTTTCTAAGAAAGGAAAGTAGATACAGATATCCACTAGCAAGTTTAATGCCAAAATCCTAAAAATAATAGTCACTGAATATTTGTAGATAAATATTGATGTTAGACAGGTCACATCCCCCACTGAACATAACAATTCAAGTTTTCTTACTCTGGATAGACAACTGGGTTGTTTTCTTTTGAAAATCCAGTTTCAATGGGAGTTTGTGGGAATATGCAGTGAAATTCCATGGTAGATATTATTCAGCAGTTTGAGATTTTTTTTGTTGATATATAACATAGAAATTTGTGAAATTCACATAAATTCACAGATACACCTCACAAATAAAGTATTTTTGAGGTTTTTAAATAATTTGGTGACTGATGTAGGTATATATTAAGACATGAACATAAATGCTATGAGCAATATTTGAAATATTTAATTCCTATTTTTTTTTTCCTTATGAAGAGTTTGACCTGGCCGTAATCACCTGTGATAAATAAACATAATTCGCTACATGAACACTAACTCACTAACTCAGATGTTCCAAAAAGACTTTGGAGAGCTCCCCCACTGTTTCTGGTAGTTATCACCCCTAAATTAGGATTCTGGGAGAAAGCCCTGCTTCCAAGTTCAGCAGCTTGACTCAGTTTCAGTAACTTTAATGACCTCTCTGCACTCCTTCCACATAGTTACAACTGAAATGGAAAATTAACATTAGCCCTGAGAAAATATAAGCTTAGAGAGTAATCCTAAAATCCTAAATATTAGTAGTGTGAAATGAAACCCCAGATAATTCTTAGTTAGCATTTGCTTTTTTAAGAATTATACCAGAAGCAGAACTATTGAGAGTCAAAGGTAATCACTCAATAAAGCAGACTGCTGGTGCTGCTGCATGGTGAAGAGGACTGACTTCTCCCACGTTGGTTCTTCATGAGACAAGCTGTGCATGGTGCAAACCATTTCTAAGTTAACAGCTGAGAGTAAATTATCTTAAAAAAGAGACTACACTGCCCCTCCAGCCTACTATTGAAGTAAGTTAACACCACAGTAGCAAGGCAGAGAGATTTTTCAGACTTAAAAATTGTTGCCAGGAAAAAAAAAAAAAAAAAAAAACTAAAGTAGCACCCAGTGATAAAAATTCCAGGAATGACTGTAGCCAAAACAAAGAAGCAATGTAACACATTGGGATGGTTTCCACCTTTGTGTAAAAGGGAGACTCCCACGTCACAGGAGAACCCCAGGTGCCCGGAAACATAACCTAAGACACAGCAGAGCAGGACAGTCCTGCTCTGTTTCAAAAGAGCTCTCTTGGACTACACAACAGCTCTGCCATGACACAATCTCTGAAGTTGCAATGATGTTTTAAAGACGTGACTGTGTGTGTGGGGTGTGTGTATGTGTGTGCTAGAAACTGTGAATGAAACTGTGAATTCACCAACTATTCACTGGTGTATACTGCGTGCCAGGTACTATGCTAAGAGCTGAAAAAAATGTTCACTTACTGCCTCTAGGAAGAAAATTATTTGCAAAATAGATATTTCTAGAACTAGAGATTTAATTGGAAGTCTGCTCTGTGTACTTAATATGTGCTCTGTGTGTGTATATATGAATTTTTCTTCTTTCTACTTAATATAGGTTGTTTGACTTTATCTGTAATAGAGTAGTGAGAACACGTTCACAGACCCTTCAAAATATTAAATCTTCACATTCACCCACGTGTAGAAAATTCAGTGGGAAACAATGGTGAAGACATAGCTTATGTGAAAGTTAAGAGGACCAGGTTAGAATTAAGGAGTGCCAAAACAGTGAGGTTTTCACCCACACTGCATGTCATCGTTCAGTGTCAAAAGATCTCAGTGAAGGACTGAAGAGGATTTTGTCTGCACTGTGTTTATCTCAGGCGTGGATTGTTTTGAAAGCTCTCAGTGAAGGGTCTGTGGTGTCCAGTATGGTGCAGTAAGAGTTACGGAGCCAACTCTGCTGGGGTGAGGCGAGGGGTGGGGGCCTCTCCTCACATTAATCTCTCTTCTTCCTAGGCAAAAAAAATAAAGGTAAATTCATCAGATTTCCTGGTAGAATGTCTGTAGCTTAGAAGCCAGGCTTCTCCAGAGTGTCATTTTGATGTCTTCAACTCAGAATGTTTAAATCTAACATAATACAGAGTGTGACTCAAAGGACAGCTATATTCTGTGCTACTGTAAGTTGCAAATGAATGGCTACGCTCATGTTGGAGGCATAAGCAGAAATATATGAAAATATTCTGCACCTATTACTTCTGTTCCCACATCAGATCCTAACATTTAAAATGATCATGACTGAAGAATTTGCCACATCCCCATTTTACTGCAATATTTGGAGTAAGGTAGCAAGGATCTGGAAGCAGTTCTCCTACACGGAACGTACAAGCATGGTCACCTTTCTGCCTAGACTTCCCAACCCAAATGGGAAAACGTAAATTATAATACATAAAATAATTACTTTCAAAGGCCAGCATATTTAAACTAAATTGTGTAGGTAAAATAATCCATAGCCTTTCTAAACAGACCTGGCACTCCTGCTTTCAACTGGAGAAGCGGTGTGAATCAGAACATCCAGCTGCCTCTTGGATTAAAGGCCGAGTGTGCTGGGCCCCTTCAAGCTGAGAAACAGCTCTGGGTTGGATCTTCTTTAAGACCCCCACACCCGTGGGTGAAATGACACAGTACCTGGCCTTGTTTTAAAATACTCCAGCCTAAAAGGACTACGATAGCAGAGTGTTGGCCATTGTAGAAGCTGGGCTCTGGGCCTTTCTCTTTAGCATTGTGTATATTTGAGATTTTCTGTCATCAGAGTTTTAAAATGTGCTTCCTGCAGCATGTCCTTTTAGTGGAATGTGGATGGCTGACATGTGACTCACAGTGATGCTATCTATTTTTTTTTTTTCCAGATCTGTGTGGTACTTCTGCTAATCATACTGAACTATAGGAGTGACATGGGACTGTTGTAGAAAGGAACAGAGTCACAGCCCCGAAGGTCAATGTCTGCATTTACGTTTGTGTATCTTTTATGATAAGAAATTTTGTCTGTACTGTATTTGTCTTGTGCATGGTATTGCTTTGAAAATCTGTGGTTTGGCGTTACGGCAAAACTCAGCTCTTCCTGTAGGTGAAACCGAGGCGTTCATAAAACTGAAATTTCCCCCGCAGATTTGGATAGATACAGATTTGAAAGTAAAGCATTAAGTTTGGTTGGGGGACATAGTGAAGCCGTTTCTAAGCTCAATAGGAATTTAATACTGCATTCTGTATATTTCGTCGCAAATGAACACGACAGCCTCAAATGCAGTGTGCTGCTTGATGAAAACATGGTTTGATTTCTCAAATGTGACCACAAATTTAGAGAAATCTATTGCAACTGGTTCCAAATTCAGTCCTCTGTAGGAGGACTGTATGTATGAACAAAAAGAACAAACCCACTTTGTATCAGGAATGAGATTTAAATTTCTAGAAACTCTCAAGTTTTAAAACTTTGCCTCTAAAACAGAATAGGTAGCATAATGGATGTTTTTTACAGTGAACAATCATTGCGATGGTCTTTCTTAAAGATGCGTTCTTAATACAGATAATTTGGAAAGTCGGTTTGTGATTACATCATGGATTAAAAGATAAGAGCAGTGAATGTGGTTTGTTTTGCTTCAGACTCTCCTGGATTTTTGTCCTAAAGATTTCTGGTTAACATTTAGTGTGTAGATTTTACTGCTGAATAATCTATCATTCTTCTGCAGGGTGTTTTCGGAGGCATGGAGATAGAAGGGGAGCCAGGACATGGTGGCAAATTTCTTTCTGAACACATAACATAATACAAAGTGTAGTAACAGTTACTCCTGGATAGCTCATTGTCTGTTAAATTTGCATTCAGTGGACTCTGGCTTTAATTACTTAGCAGGTTAGAGTGCAGTTTGTACCTGTTTTAATAAAGAAACTCTCATTATTGTCAATAAGAACTGAGAAAGTAGTACAGTTCAAATTCTGCACCAAAAAATCTAAAACTGATTTATTGTTATATAATTGTCTAGAAACAATACTATTTAACCATTCAATTGACTTTTCAGCAGGAAACAGTTCTTAAATTTGGGAAATTTTATCAAAACTAATGAGAAGAGATTTCCTTTTTCTCCCTACCCTGAGATTCCCAAGTTAGTATCACTTATTTATTTGGGAATCTGAGAAAGTGTGTGCTTTTGGGGTGTGTCTGTGGCTGGCTAAGTGTTGCCGGCCTTCTGTAACCCCACGATCCTCACTCCAATTGACAAAAGAAGGAAATAAAATTTAGGGGAAGGTAGTGCTGCTTTCTGGCAGGGTAGTAAACACAGTCCCTGTATCTTCTTTTAAATTTTACTCTTTAAGATTAATTTGGCATTTGAGCTAGGAAAGCCATGAACATTTTCCTACTTGGGCTCTCTTGGCAAGTGCGTAACACCAAGGTGGGGACCTGGCCCTGAGGAAAGACGCCCCCGTGGAACACGTAACAGTTGTCATCATAGAAGTGCCACCGCTCTTGTTTTCAGAGTCTCATCAGTAGTCATTAAAATTCTCAAATATAGGTGATGCGAGTTGTCTACGGAAGTTAAGGCAAGTAAGATGGCGTGTCCCAGCTAAGTGAACGTGGAGAGGAGCCATCTATTCCCTGCTTGGTCTTTGCGAGGATGTTGTGATTTCTGCTTCAAACAGACAGAACTAGGCATCTTGACGCTCATAGTGAACATCCAGATTTTGCCAAATATGGCTTCCAGTGTTTTTCTCGGATTTTCATACAAAAATGGTTTTGGATCTTACAATATATTTTTTTTAATATCTCATGACTTGCTTATTTTTTTCTTCCCAGAACTCTTTTTTCCAGATCAAACTTGTCAAGCTCCTGTGAATGTTGTAGCTTGCTGAGTGACCGATTAAAACTAGGTTTGCGTGAAAACACGAAGCCCGAGGTGCCATGTGTGCAGTGTCCTCCTGCCTCCCCCTGGGTGACTGCGCCGTCTCCCTGCTTTGCTAATGAGCAGGAAGGAGGGAGAGTAGCTGTGCGCCCTCGCTTCCCTCCTGACCACTTTTAAATGACACTTATGGACCAAAACCAAAGACAGTGAGCCGGGGGAGGGAATCCCCCACCAAGGAAACCAAAAGAAACAAATCAATGTCTAGGCCATGAGAAGAAAGTTGCTTACAGTTGATGAAAATCAACTTAATTCTATGTAAAAAATCAATAAAGTTCCTGGGAAGAAAAAGGGAGTTGATGTTTATTAAAATAAAGAGACAAGGAAAGCCAGCTGGGGTGGGGCTTCCGGTTGCACTTTTGTGAGGTGGCTTGTGTGGGTGTTGGTGGAAGACTCCCATGAGCCCATCAGAACCCACAGACCAAAGGAGCCAAGACAAAACATTATACCTTTGTTTTGTGGATTACTGTCTGCTAAGAATAAACCAAGACCAAGGAGTCCATTTTACTGAAGAGTGTGGAGTGGAATTGAGTTGAAGTCCCCAACGGGAAAGATCAATACTTTACTTACTAAGACAAAGCCCTAAAAAAATAAGAGTCCATACAATATTTTGTATACTTATTCCTCAGCTTATGTTGATGCTTATATATGCAATAGCTTTATCTAAATAGAAAAGTTTAAGCTAAGTCTCAGTCTCAAAATTCAAATTGTAGTGGGATATGAGTAAAAGCCATTCTCCCTGTGTGATTTTTGTGATCTGTGTTTAAACTTGATAAAATTTGGGAGCTAATCTTAGATGTGTTGAAAGCCTCTCAGTAGCATTTGGCACAGTTTGGTACCAAGATGCAATTAACAAGGATATTAAATCATTACAATAAAAAATACCCATCAGATAGATAGCGGTAAGTGTTTATTATTTATGACTCACCACCTACAATTTAATTTCCCTTCGTAAGTTTCTTAAATTCTTCAGGTTATTTGCTTTAGAGAATGATCTAAGTGGATAAAAAGATCAAATGCAATCAGTGAAATTGAAATATGGAAATCATAGAAATTCCTTGCCCTTAAATCACCTAGGAAAACATGGTAAATGGTTTTGCTCCTTCTAGAGTTTCACTTGCTGTCCTGTCCTCTACGCCTGGGCTTGCTGAGGAGGATGGGGTCACTGTCATCCATTCTCATGATTGACTCTGAGCAAAGGAGGTGGTGATGGCATTTGGCATCTTCTTGGCTCATTTACCAGTAGAGTAGTCACCAGAAGAACCGAGTTTACTACAGAACGACAGTGTGTGGCAGTGGAGTTCAAAGCTTCAGACAAGGCTCTCTATCCTTCTGGGTTCTCCAAGAAAGTGGGTAGATAGATGGATGGGAGAGATGGCTGGATGGGTGGATGGGTGGGCGGATAGATGGGTGGATACATAGGTGGAAAGAAACCTAGATACATAGATGCGTGCATACAGACACACACATCAGTAAATAAAATTGGAATATGAGACTTCATCCAGAACTCTTATTGCTCCAGGAGGTAGACCTGGAAATTCCTTGTCCCAGGAAAGGGTTTGGAAATTTAGTTCCTTAAAGAAAGTACATCATTCTTGAAGTATTATCTCAAGATTTTCATGGAAGAAAAAAGAATAAATTATAGCAGACAGAAAATACTGTATGCCACAGCATCAAGATCATTACATGATATAATACTCTATTCAGAAGTTTCTGGAAGGCAAAGATGCTATGTGGTACAGCAGAAACACATTAGAATCTTAGGTGTCATTGTTATGGAACATGGGTTTCAAGAATCAGATCAGGTTGTCACCCTCCAAACATAATAGCACAAAGCATAAGCCTGAACAAGAAAGCAATTGATTAATTAAATTGATGGACCTGCTCCCTTGAACCCAGACATGGAAAAGGCCCCAGACGTATGCTTGGTTACTCTGTGATCGACTCATTGTGCATGGATTCTGGAACTCCCTCTCCGAGTTGTTCATACGTGGACATCTAAGAAACGCAGGCTTCATACCAGAGCATCAGTTGCCCAATGTAAGCTAATTAAGCATGGCTGGCACTCAGAAAGATCCTATGAGCCATACGTTAAAATATTCAGACCAATTTCAAAGTTTACGGATAGCCAGGTTGGCACCTGAAGTCTCTGAATGTGCTTCTGACACTGTGTGTTAAGGGGTGGCCTCAAAGCAGCTTTCTGAACAAGTGGGAATCTTTCTGTAGCCTATTGTCTGAAATTGGCTGGTAAAGGGCATCTATAATTGCGAGGTGACACTGCTGTAACAGAGAGGATATTTCAATCAGGTGATTTTCATTGTCTGATAGGCTCTGCTGTCCTTCATCAAAGGCATTGATGGGGCACCTCCATGCCCGCTGGTTTACGGGAGAAAGCCAAGCAGTGAAAAACAGACTATTTGGTCCCTATTAAAAAATAGGGCCTATTTAAAGCATTGCTGTATTAAAACAGAGGGAATCAAATACAAATATGGGTCTCGTAAGTGTTATCAAATTTTTACCCTTGAACTGCCTTCATATGCAGTCAAAGCCCAGATTAATTATTAATGCCCTACAATTAAAGAGCCATGGGGGTGAATTTTTGCTGTTTTAAAAAGTAACCCCCAAATGGTGGGGAAAAGGCATTGCATGTCTTCTCTCTCTAGCATGCTGTGGAGGCTGGCACCAGACCACAAGGCCCCTCTTGGTTGCAGTGGGGCAGCCGTGCCTGGGCGGCTCACACTGATGAGGGCCATGGTGCTTCGCTCTCAGCAAAGTCTGGCTACTTGGCCTGTCGTGGGCATCCACTGGTGCCACTGCGAGGTCCTTCTGCAGAAGAAAGGGCTGGGAGCAGCCTGAGTGCTGAAACCCAGGTCCATGAGCCCCGCACTCCATGCGGGTGGGGCAGCATCGGGAGGCTTCAGAAGCAACATGTTTGGATTTTGTTTTTAGGAACTGTTTTTCCTTCTTGGTGACGAGTGAATCTCACCTCCAGGAAAACCTTCATTCTTCATCTGGTTCTTCCTTTCTAGGTACTGGTGATTTACACCCAGCCAGCAGGAGTGTCCTCTGGTGGACCAGCACAGCGTTAAACCCTCTAACAGCTGCCCCTGGTCTCAGGGAAGGAAGCAGGGGAACCACGGTGCCCTGTCACAGCTCTGCCTGCAATATGACGGAGCTGAGGCTGGTGGCTGGCAGTGGGCAGGGAGAGATGCCAATGGAGATCCCTTTGCTGTCTGTGTCATCCCGTTCCCTGGCTGCCCCTCGCCCCCCTCTGAACTGCCTGTGCCCTTGAGCAGGGGCTGTCTTTACCAGTCAATATGGGTCCCAAAGGGACAAGCACTGCATTAGGCTCAGACAAAGCCTTATCTAGAGAGGAGTGATGAGCTGGCGAGGCTCCTTCCCGTTTATCTGCACATCGATTTGACCTCCAAAAGCCCCAAGCATCGCTCTGGGCACTTCTCGTAGGCTGGTTGCTAAATCTGGGCTTCACATTAAGATCTGAGTTATCAGTGCGCCCCAACCCGAGAAAGGTGTCTCCCAGAGGTCATGCTCAGACCTGAGAGAAACGATGGGAATGGTCCCGCCCATCCAATCCAGCACCTTGGGGTGGAGGGCAGCTCAAATGGGCTGCAGCTGCTCTGGTTGGGACCTCATGGGTGGTGTTAGGTGCAACCAATTGCTTTAGAATAACTGTCCCTCCCCTCTAAGATCCTACACACACACACATCTTAAGTGCCTGCCACCTAAGAATCTGAAATTCGCACTGTTCTAATGTGTGTGTTCACAAAACATCTGGGATCCAAGGCCAGGAAGGAGTGAAGAACCACAGAGGGGACAAGAGGTCTTTGCCAGGCAGCCACCTCCTGGCCAGCCTAGGAGAAGTGCATGGGAAGGGGGGTGGTGGAAAGAGACAGGCCAGGATTTTAACGTGAAGAAGGGCACGCCCCTCATGTTGGACTCTAGTGCTGGCTGTGCGTCTGGCTCCTGCTTTAGATCCCACAGTCGGAGCAGGGGAGAGCAGAGGCCAGGAAAGGTTCCGCTGTTGGCAGTAAGATGCTAACAACCGTGAGGTGAGAATCTGGGGAAGGAAGCTGTGATCTGTGGTCAGGGCTGTTTGTAAGAATGAGAGACACCAGGCTGAGCACTGTAACACAGGGACAAGATGGAGCCCTCGAGGCCTGGTTTTGAGGATGATGGAGCCACATGGAAAGACAAGGAGCTGCAGGAGGACAGAGGAGGGATTGCTCCCTCCACCTCTGCTGTGACCTTGCGCAGGGCTTCTTCCCTGTTTGGCTTCGTCCTAGGCAAGAAACTAAGGTCTCTGGCCCTGGGCTCTGTGTGACGGCTCTCCCTACCCCAGCTCAGTGTCTCTGTGGGAGGACTAAGAGGGTTGGGTCCCTAGGTCCCTCCCGGGAGCCATAGTGGCCACCTTGTGGAGCCACCTATCCCTCAAGCAGTGCCTCTGCTCACCTTGGGGTGTGGAATGGGTGTGGCTCAAGTTCCAGGCTAAGCTGAGCTCTGCTTATTGTCAGCAGGGTAGAAACCATTCATTTTCTCATCAGACCCTCCCAGAGCTGGGGTGATGGGTGGCACAGGAGATCGAACTCCTTGACCAGTTTGCTGGTGTTACATAGCTGTGTTTGACTCAGGACCTGTGGCTACTAATTCTGAGCCTTCTCACCACCTTACTCAGGGTCCCACAGTCTCCTCCTCCCGGCTGGGGACACGCAACACTGGATTCTCTCAAAGGCCTTTCACCGGCCCCTTCCAGGAAGTAGAGGCCTGTGTGGACCTGGCCTTGGGGGCCTTGGTCTTCTGAGTATTTTGGAGGTTCTGTTCAGATCAGAGCAGGCTCAGGCCTGAATGGAGCAGGTGACCCTTGGCCACTTTTCTTGTCCCCATTAGAAAGGGGACAGTCTTGTTAGCTTGGGTTTCTTTTCTTAAATCTAGACCAAATGCCAGGCTGTGGTAGCACAAGTCTAGAAACCCAGCACTCAGGCGATGGAGGCAAAAGGATTGAAAGTTCAAGGCCACCCCAGACTGCATAGACAGACCTGACCTCCCCCCCCAAAAAAAAAGAAAAAAAGAAGAAATAAAAAATTTAAAAATAAAAGCAGAGCAAACAAAATGAAAAATGCAAAACAAAACAAAATCCAATATTTTTCTTACAAATAAAAAGAAATACACATTTCAGGCTGAGGGTGTGTTTCAAGTGGTAGAGACCTGCCTAGCACTCTGAGTCAAAAGCCGGTGCTACCAAAAGAAAAAAGAAATATGCGCATTTAGAAAATGAAGATTGAAAAAACAAATCAGAAAGAACAATTATTCACATCAGAGATGGGATGAGGATACACACGTGGGAGTGCATAAATTGGATTGTGTCTTATCTCCCTGACTTTTCACTAAATGTATTGTGAGTTTATTCTCCATGTCTTTCTACAATCTAAACTGTAATTGCCCCCAAATTTTTATTTCATGTCTTATATGTCATGTGTTAAAAACTGATCTCCTGCGTTAGGATATTTAAATTATTTTCTTTTTTTTTTTATCCTTAAGAACAGTGAAGAAGTAACTTTTATAGCTGAGTCTTTAGTGACTTCCGGAAATGCCCTTCTGATGCTGCTGCAGAGGTGGAGGCTCTGAGAAGGACTCGGGTGGTGGTGACCAGTGGCAGTGGGAAGTGGCCAGTGTGTGGCAGGTGTCTGCAAGCAAGGTTCCTGGCAGCTCAGCATCTAACTGTTTTAGGAAGGTCTTAGGGAAACTTGGACCCACGTTCATGATGACTCTGCCAGAGTCCTTGAAGGTGACCTGGCACCCCAGTAAGTAAGAGTCAGACAAGTCCTACTTTTTGTGGGACACTTCCCTGTCCTGGCCAAGGACGAAGGAGGCTGTCTGCCCCAACCTCTGCTCAGCAGTGAGCCAAGCCACCCACTGCTCCCATGAGCCCTGGGGATTTGATGTCATCATAATGGTGATAGACATTAGCACAACCCTTCACACCTTCTAAACCCCTCCCAGGATTACCATTCACTTCACCCCAGGACGACCTTGTGCAGAAACACCATAATCACAATCATCTCCACCTTGTCAATGCAGAGTCTGGGGTCTGGAGCCATGGAGGTGACCAAGGTCAAAAGTCAGGCCTCTTGACGGCAGCACCAGCCACCTCCCTGGGTGCCCCTCTCTGCTGGAGAGACCCAGGCCTGGAATTCTTCCTTCCCTGCCTCCAGGACCCAGCACTGAGTGCAGCTGCAATCAGACAGTCCTGGGGCCCCAGATCAAACAGAGAAGCAAGATGCCAGGAGCCCTAAGCCCAGAGGTAGTGGGGCAGGGCATCGCCCTGGAGTAGTTCCTTAAGAGCACCAGGACGTCCAGCAGTGTGGCTGATGCTCATTAAGACAGGTCGAACATGGGCTTGTCCACAGTGTCGTCTCTCTTGAAGATGGTGACATGAACCTGTATGTCAACCAGAGAGAGCAAAGCCAGCAGGGACAGGTATTACGTAGGTGGATGGGGGGTTAAATGCTGTGTTGTGGCCGCAGATAGACCACAGGGGCAGTGCCACTTGCATCCCTCTGTGGCTGGCAGGGTGGAGCAATTGGGGGTCACTGAGGTCCAATGTGGCAGACACCGTGCCATACTTTCCAACTGAGCCAGAGAGGAGGCCAGGAACCAGTGGCCCAAAGTCACCCTCACAGGCACTGACTACCCTGAAAGGCAGGGTGACTGATCAAAATTTTAACCCTCACAGCACAGCATGTGATTGCTTGCTCCACGTTGAATTAACAGTGCCTCTCTGACCACCTCCTGTCCCTCCTCTGCCCGAGAGAGAGAGCCTCGGTCCTTTTAGCATGTGCTCCTTTTGCCTTTCAGCATTTCCTTAAACTCAAGCTTCTTAATGTGTGGCTTTTTTGTTTTGTTTTGTTTTGTTTTAATACAGAGGATCTTTTTGGCAGCCTTGGGAAGACGATGTGCCGCCCTTCTTGGATGGATATATTTAAAAGTGTACAAAATAAAATATGCAAGGAAACCAGTCAGGTACAAATGGCTACAAAGTACATTCTCTTTGTGATGTGTCTTTTTCCCCCCAGCAGTCTGTGCGCACATTTTCAAGTGGTGAGGAGCAGAAGTGGTATTCTGAGATGTCTGATGGGATACCTGTGGTTAAATTGGCCACAGTGTCACAAGCATTTCTGAGTCCTGAGGCCTGATATCTATTTCATAAAAAAGAGCTGGTGGATTTCCACAAGAGATAGATTAGCGAAGATGAGGATGAATTTTTCCATGCGAGTTCTCAATTTAATCTGAGTAATCCCGTGTAGCAAGCTGAGCACAGAGAAGCCAACTGTATGGTCCAAAGCAACACAGCCGAGCAAAGCTTGTGTTTATACACGGCTGCTTGGACTTTCTCCTCTGAGCTCTCTGCCTTAAAGTGAATGCTAGTCCAGATGTGCTATCCCCAAAAGCCCCTTAAAAAGACTAATTGTTTACACTTACTATTCTGACAAAGACAGTTGGTAAAATGCCAACTTCCAAAAACCCTTTTAAGGAAGCATCATTGATAATATAAAATCCAGACCACATAACAGAATTGTCCAATTAGCAAGATTTAAAGATTCAGTTTATCAGAGGAAGTCATAATTCAGTCCCAGGGCTCATTGTGATAGCATTATAAAGTGAGCAACAAGACTGCTGGGGAAATCCTTCAGAGCAGAGAGTAAAGAAAAGAGACATTTGTAAGCAAGCGGGATGTGGGTTCCACCTGTCAGTGTTGATGACCCTTGGGCTTGGTGTGGCCAAAGTTCTTTACAAAAGAAAGAATTTGGGGGAAGTAGACCTTGAAAATACAATAGATGAAGTCCGTACACTTCTAGAAATGTCTGCCAGGAAGAATGGGTGTTTGCAGGTATTTCCTCATTAACAAATAACCTATGTGGAAAAGTGAGCAACTGATAAATCCAACATGGACTTGAGCTCAGGATTTCCTTTCCAGCACTTCCTCTGGAGTCTTTGTGATCTAGGGTTCCTAAGATGAGTGTGGAGCCCTCTTCCCAGCAGAGATGTCCTGATCCCCTCTGAGGGTGCTTTCCTGGGAGGAGGTGACACTCCCAGTCCCTGCCTGCCCATTCCTTTCCACCTCAGTCTGCCTCGGTGGTGTGACATGAGACTGTGCAGAGGGTGTGTGAGCCTGCAGTGAGACCTGTGCCTTGGACGATGGCAGTCTAGCCTTCTCCATCCACACCTCTAGCCTGGCTCTGCCCTGGCTGCCTTGGTCCCAGCTCGGTCCTCCCCACTATCCCCACACTGCTCCTTCTCCCTCCATGCTTTGTTTTCCCACTACTTAAGTCCACCTGGGGGACCCGGAGCGGACTGGGCTGCAGAAGCCTGGCATCAGGCCAGCCTGATGTTCCTTCTCTGAAATCTCGTATTTGTAAATTGTGGTCACCCATTGTCCTTCACTCTCCACTCGCCTGTCTCTCTGCCTGTGTCCTAGACGTCCTGTCCACCTATCTGCCCCCAGCCACCCCTCCCCATCCCTCTGCAGTGCTCACATCCTGACCCAGGAGCCCCTTCAAGATGCTCTTTAGGGTGCCCTCCCCCGCCTGCTGCTTCCTTGTCACTGCCTGTCCCCTGCCCCTCCAGTCCTGCTGCTGAATCTTATCACCATCCCCGGCTCTGCCAGCCTTTGAAGGAGAGTCTGCATTTCCCCCTTTTGTTTCTGTGCAGTTCCCTAAGCTGTTTGCTCATTTAGAAAAACCTCTGGCTTCCACCTCACCCCATTCTGTCCTCCACATCGAGCCCCACAGCCGCATTTCCTTCGAGAGGCAGATGCCTGAAGCCAGCCATGGCAACGGCATGGAGGCTCAGCAATTGCAGCTTAGCCTCTGCCTCAGCTTCCCCTCCACATGGAGAAAGGGGACAAAGGAAGAACATTCCGGATACCAAGCAGTGTCCCCGGTCCTGAGGCTTCCCTGGAAGGGCAGGCCCTCCAGGCAACACGAGAGAGCCTTGGGTTCATGATGAAACAGCTCCTTGCTCCCTAATAACATTTGGCACAAAAAATTAGCAGGGAATGGAGAGTGTGTGCAGAGAACACCTGACACCAGCGTCTAAGCAGAAGAGCACCCAGTGCTCCCCGTGTGGAGGAGGAGTGTTGGCCTCTGCCTTCACCACAATCCACCATTCGTGGTCAGGAGTTTTCCTGGCCTTTTACTTGGCAAAGCCCAACCTGACATCCTAGACCTTCCCTGCCCTGGAACCGTTGTCCTGAGCCTCACTGTCCCCACCAACGAGGCCAGGGAGGACAGTCCAGCCCCGTTCCTGATTATAAATGTAAAAGTCACCCCTGAGAGCGGATGCAACCACTTCCTAAGATGGCCTTCCCTTTCTCTGTGGGCAGTGGCGTGTCCTCTGTTGAAGACACAGGGCACACAGAAGACGCAGCCATGCATGCAGCCTGTGGCCATTCAGCCCTGGCCCCTTCCCATGGCTCTGTGCAGTCATCTGGGGGCAGCCGTTGTGCACCTCTTCCTCTGGGGGGGCTTCTGAGCCATGAATCCTGGCAGTGATGTGCAGGACAATTCTGCTCCAAGGGCCTCCAGGAGCCTGGCTGTGCTCCTGGACTTTTGTTCTCTGTCCCCAAGGATTCCAGCCACCTATCTCACTCCTGAGCTGCCCAGGGCCGAGGCTGGGAAGAGCCTGCTTACATTAGGCATGAACGCCAGTGACACAGAGCACAAAATGCTGTCCTGTGCTCACTGCTGGGAACCCCGACATCTGAGTACTGCTCCCCAGCATTGAGAATGAGTGCCTGGATGTGGTTCTCTCCCACTGCCTTAGGAGCAGGACACAGCCCAGAGAGAACAGCCGAAAGGCCTCCAAGGAGCCAGCCAAACTGGCGGCCACCTAGCCTTGCTCTGCCCACCACCCTCGGTGTCCTTGCACTCAGCCAAGATGCCTGGTGCCAGTGTGGGCCCTGGCTCTCTCTTCCTAACCTCCTACAGTGGCCACCTCTCAGCCATCCCTCCTTCCATTCGTTGCTGAGGCCCCTTTGATTCCAGTACCCTGAAATGCTCACAGTGGCTCTGAATGTCACCAAAATAAGTTGTCCTGGGAAGCCACCAGACACAGTGGGGCACCTGTAGGAAGTGAGCTTGTAAATAGTGACGACTCTGAAATGGTAATAACAGTGATGTTTCTTGAGCCTTTTGTCCTAAGGTTTTCATGAAGATAACCTTCTCCAGACTTCTAAAGTAGTGTCACTCTCCATCCTCTACACACAAGGAAACTGAGGCATGGTGGGGTGACCTGTCCAAGGTCACATGTTGGGGCTGCCAGCTGAACTCTGCTGGGACTGGGCTTTAAGCTTGTGTCCACTGCTCAGTGAAATAAGCCAGAAATAAAGGATGACATTGTGACTGTCCTCACATGAAGGCTCTTGAGTGACAACAGGCAGAGACAGAAGGGGAGGATGGCGGGTGCCAGGTCAGCAGACAGAGTACTCCACTTTCAGTGGCCTTCGGATGCTGGGCTTGTCCTCTTCTCTCACCCAGTCAAGTTGAGTCTAGACAGGGAGGCACCTGGTCATGTGGCCCCAAGGATGGAGAAGAACCACTCTGCCCAACACAATGGCCATGAGCCCCATGTGGCTAAAATGAACTAAAATTAAAATGCAGCTCCTCAGTTGCATGAGCCACACTGCAGATGTCCCCAGTGACCACACTGGACAGCAGTGGGCAGCAATGACCACGTCAGCCAGTCCTACAGACCACACGCTCATGGCCATGGACAGAGCAATTGGACTTCGTTCAGGAGGAACCTGGGTTTCTAGGTGACTCCTAGTTACAGAGCTTCCCACAGCTGGGGCCCACGAACAACTGGAGTAGGTCATGAGAGGAAAGGAAAGTTCTATGTTCAAGTCACCACATCCGCGGACACTTTGTAACAGCCTGCAGGCTTTGTGAGGGGACGTATGTGTGCATACATACATTAGGACTCGAATATATGTGGCTGCTTTGTGACCCATAAAACGCAAAGCCATTTAAAAGCCCTGTGGGCCTCAAGGTTGCTTCTTGTCTATAAATGTTTTCTTGGAAAGTCTTGAGAACATGACTGCCCTCAACTATAGCTCTCAAAGATGATCTTGGGATGGTGAAAACATCTTTTTACCAGGAAAGGCAAGAATCATGGAGCCAGCCAAGATCCATGCGTGGATCTGCAAGAGAGAAAGTGGAGAACTCCCAGGTGAGAGCCGAGACCAGCATCTCTGGTTTGTAGTCATGGCTGGGATCTGACCCTGATCTAAAGCGGCAGGTCTCAGCCTGGCTCTAGAGGCCATCCAAGCAGGCAAGCGAACAAGAGTCTGGCTCTAGGGAGCAGGCAACTTGATGACAGATGGAAAAACAGGCACAGATAGGGCAAGGAACAGGCCCAGGTTCTCACAGCTGCTCTCCAGATTCAAATCCAGGCACTCTGACCCTAACACCCCCTTGGCCTCCCTAGTGGCAGAGTGGAGGCTTCTAGGGACCCCACTAGGGAGAGTGTCCCTTTATCCCAGGTACCCAACCTTTCCCCAGTGGCCTTTGCTCAGCTGCCACACACAGGCAATTGTGGTCTTCATTCTGTCTGATGGGTGAACACTCCCCTGGGAATTCACGACAACCAAGAAATTCATTTTGTATAGGTCACCAAGCACCTTTTGCTAAGTGATGATAATTTGCTGTCCATGGGCCTCCATGACAGGCATGTCTGTCCACGGGGATCTTGTCCACGTTCTGTCTGTGTATCACCTCCTGGAGTCCTTTAACCCCAGCAGCCAGTGTCTAGGTCAAGCATCTGGTGAGGGGCCTCTGACCCCAGAATTCTCTGCCATGAAGGACACTCTGACTCCCTTTTTGGAATTCCATCTAGCTTGATGGAAGCCACAGCAGGGCAGTGTGGTTGGTGACCTGTGACCCCTGATGGGATGACAGGACTGCTATGGGGAAAGAGGCGCCAGTCTCTTCCCTGGCTGCCAAGTCCAGAGTGTTAGAGGAACACGCAAACTCTTCCTAGTAATTGTGACCTTAGGTGGACCAAAGAACTCAGTGGTGTTGGGAATGTGGGTGAGTTAGTGAAAATGGTAGGGACTTTCAGAGAGTAGGCCAGCCTGCAGTAAACCCCAGACCCCAGCACCAGAGGTGAGCTTGGAAGAACCCAGGATGTGCAGAGGGGCGGAGCCAGCTTCAGGGGACAGTCACAGACCTGCTGGCTCCCCAAAGCCAAGGGAAATCCCTGACTCAGCCACCAAGGGTGAGGCACTGCTCTGATAAATTTCACAGGTTGGCTAATTTTCATTAAATGTGAGCCCTAACACAGGTGTGAGATGGGTGGTAGAGGGGCCTTTCTCCTCCTGGGATGAAATTGAGGTTCCAGGGACCAGACAGAATGACACAGGAGACTCTGACAGTTCTAGATGGCCACCGGGGCCATGTGTCATTGGCTCAGCAAAAGCATGTGACCCCATGTAAGCCAATGAGACAGTGAGAAATGTTCACTGGAGGAGCTGATGATACTTTGTGGGTGGGTTCTTCTCCCTCTGTGTGTGAACCAGGAAGCCCATAGCCCCACCTTTGCCAAAGGCCAACCTGTATCCACGTAGAGAGGAAGGCTCAGGATGAGGGCCGAGGGAGAAGATCCAAAGAAACCAGCCCCCCCGCCGTGACATCAGGGAGCCTTGCCCAGCCTTGCCCAGAGCTCAGCTTACACTGGTCTTTGGGGTTTGTGGCCCAGTCACACCCTTCCTTGTCCACACCATTTGCAATGGTCTTTCCTGTCACTTGTGATCAAAGCATTCTGACTGAGAGCTGTAAATGCATTTCCTAAAGTAAAGTTCTGCCCTTGAGCTGGTAAATGTAGGCCTCCTGCAGAGACAGCAGTGCAAGGCTTAGGTGTGGAGTGACCACTGCACACAAAGCATCTTGAACTCCTCACCTGGGTGCTCAGCACCCACTCCTCAGTGACCAGGTGATGGCCCCCAGCTGCTCTTGTGTCGTTGCCCTCACTTTCAGGGTGGTTAAAGGGCCTCCTTCTGGTGGTGGAATTCAGCCAGATCAAGAAAGGCAACTGAAATTTGTGTAGCAGAGAAGAGAGCTTATTAGTCTTGTTTTTCAAGATTATTTCCAAATTTATCTCTCACACCCTCAAAGTTGGGGGCTCCATGGACAAGGCTGGGTGGTCTGAGGATTGTGTTACAGGCCCCATCCAGCTAGTGTGAGCTAAGGGTTCCCAAGACACTGCTCAATCCAGATGTCTGACCCCTGTGCTCATCCTGGGCCCCCTTACCTCAGCTTTACTAGTTATGGGGTCACTCAGGCCCTTAAGGTACTGGAAACTGAGACCCCCCAGCATCCTGCCAGCAGCAGGGAAACCAAGCTCAGGTGGTCTGAGTGTGTGTGTGTGTGGGGGGGGGTGCAATAGTCCCCAAAACACTAATGGAAAAATGAGGTGTTTCTCTTTTCTACTACAAAATGGGTTGGTTTCAGATCTCACAGCAATTAGCATTTGGTAGCAAACACAGAAACAGACATTCCCCTTACAGACTCACATGCACACAGTCACATGCCCCTGGGTGAGCTGTGACCCACAGAAATGATGGTTCCCAGCCCCAAAATTAGAGAATGTTTACCTAAAACCGGTGTTCTCTGTTCCTGCTCCTTGCTGAACCCCAGAAAGGTGTCCCCATAGACCTCCCCATCCTCATCCTGGACAACCTACTCCCAGTCTGAGAGGTGGAGCACTGAGGCTATGTAGTCTGGCTTAGTGGCACACCATGGCCCTTGCTTCTTGGCCTGGGTGCAGCTTGTGGGCCTCAGGACAGCCTCATGGCCCAAAGTCACCCCATAGAGCCACCTGAACCCCATTTACCTGCCTCCCATCACTAGGAATCTCAGTCCTGGTTGCCATCCTCTGGTCTGGGGCTTTCTGTGTCCCCAGCACTCCTCCTGATCTTTCCCCCATGCCTCACACTGCGAGGCCATCCCAAATCTGCCTGTTTACTTGCAAATGTACACTAGCCCCATGCCTAGTGTAGATCCCTGTGTGAATCCTCAGCCTGCGGGTGACCAGGTCCCTGGGAGCAACAACGAGGCCAGTTGACCCGAGACCTTGTCTCTCTCTTGTCACCCTGGCTTTGAACAGCAGCTTCTAGCACAGCCCCTGATATGCGGCCGGGCCCTTTACAGCAAATACAAAGCTCAGTGTGTAGTCACTCACTTTGCGTGAGTGCCCACGCAGAACACCCTCTGTGTATCCTCCTCTTCCACTGGGGGTGAGGCCAGCACTGGGTCAAGTGTTCCAGGCATTGCACTGTGGGTACAATTAAATGGAGCACCATTTATATTAGACACTGAACTTCTTTGTCAGGTCTGATCCTAATTGAACAGAGAGCGCAAATGCAAGGCAACAGAGCAAAGTACCCCCACAACCCCTGCGCTAGCTCCTTGTAGCTTTGCCAGTACCCAGTTCCACCATTAGCCTCTGTCACAGGAAAGAAGACATTAGGTCCATGCAGTCATTGTTGGAGGATAAAAGAAAACTCATACTCCACAGAAGAGTGTGATGCCATGGGGTGTGCAGAGCAAGGAAAGATGGAGAGACTGAGGCCCTGGCTAGAAGGGTTCTGTCTGGGACTGGAGCTGCCATAAAAAGAAGCCAGAAGGAAAAGTCACCCTGTATTTTGGGCCTGGGCTTCAAAGAAATGAAGGAAATGCATGGACTCAAGGTGGTGCATATAGGACAAAGAACTCCTTTCTGCCTTGGGGTGACACCACCCACCTCACCCCATGTAAGTGATCCCAAATGACCCTCTCCTGGCCCTTCTTGGGACATGAGCCCCCTCATGCTGAGGTGTCACTGATGTCTCACCCTGCACCTCAAGGGCTGAGGCCACTGTGGTGCCCAGCTTGCTTGGCACCAAAAGAATGTTCAGAGAGATCACACTGGGGTTAGCAGGAAGGGAGCAGGAGGAACACAGTGGTGAGCTCTGTCATGGCAAGCAGAGCTGGTCAGATTTACTGGGGGCTGTGAATGAACACTGTCAATGTCATCAAGAATGGAGAGCCAGGAGTTTAAGGAGAAATCAGAATATTTGAGCTGACAAAGAGAATACAGGCTGGGTTTTAACTAACCACCAGGGCAGGCTGTTCTGTGCAGTGAACAGCCTGCTCAACTGTATGTGCAGTACACCCTTCCACCCTGTACTAAAAATAACATGATCTATGCGAGGTGGCAAGGTAGCGTATGCCTGTAATCCCAGCACCCTAGAGGCTGAAGGAAGAGGATCATGAGTGGAGGCCAGCCTGGGTTAGGTTGCAAGAGTCTATCAACAAACAAACAAAACAAAAGAAAAAGGAAGAAGGAAGGAAGGAAGAAGGGATGGAGGGAAGGAAACAAGGAAGGGAGGGAGAGAGGGAGATAAGGTGGAAGAGAAGGAGGGAGCAAACAAGGAAGGAAGAAAGGAAGGAAGGATGGGGAAACGAGCCTCCAAATGTCAGTCAGTGGATAATGAGGTCCAAAAAATGAGAAAAACAAAACACAAACCCCCAAATCTCACTGCCTCTGGTACTCAGTAAGGTCCAAAGAGTTTACAATTTGTGAGGAAGGGTCGTGCAAGGTCACTCACATATATGTTTTCTCCTACTAAATCAGTGAAGATGAAAATTCATTTATTTGAATTCGACAAATGTTACCAGACCCAGCAGTCTCCACGGGCAGAGGGCAGTATAGGAACAGGTCTGACCACGTTAGCCTTGAATTTTCACTATTCCAGGAGATTACAGGATGGGGCTGATAACACTGGCAGAACCCCCAGGGGCGGAAGGGTGTGCGACGTCACTCAGTGGGCCCTGGAAAGAGCAGCAGACACATCTGGGGAAGATGTGCTGTCAATCCCTAGCTCCTCCTCAACTAACTTTACAGTCTTAGCCCTAAAGGAAAGCTTCAGATACCCCCGTGGCCCTTTGGTGATTAAATGGTAAGCGCTATATGAGTGGAAAGGGGTCCTCTGTCACACCAGGAGCGAGCTTCCCCTTCAGCCCAGGTGTAGACACAGAAGCGGAGGCGGGGGACAGGAGACCCTCTCTTCTCTCGGGGCAGGGCTGGTCCTGGAGTCCCGGGAGATGGGTGTTGTCAGGGTGGGGCTCTGCAGAGGGCCCCAGGGGGTCATGCGTGGTCAGGGTGAACCTTTCTGCTCCATCTCACAGATTAGCTGTTTATGTGGCCGAAGTGATTTGGAGACGGTCTGTAACCAGGCCATGCGAGCCTCATTATTCTGTACCCTGTCTAACTTAGGGCATTCAGGACAGTGAGGACAGAAAGAATTCAGACAGAAAGGAAGAGTTTGGAGAACCCACATTGCTCTTGGTGGGTCGTTTTGCTCCCAGACCATTCATCAGTAGTAACCCAGTGTCCCCAGAGAAGCTGGAGAACATGCAGGTGCACAAAGGACTCTATTCCCCCTGACCCCAACTGCATATGTGTCCTTGTGGGCTGGTACCCCGTTTCCACAAGACAGCATCACCTCTGCCCTGTGACTCTTCCAAGTGCAGTCGCCCCTGAGGGCTGGGCCAGGTGGCTCATGTATGTGATCCTAGTAACTTGGGAGGCAGAGATTAGGGGAATCATGGGACAAGGCCAGACTGGGCAAAAAGTTAATGCGAGCCTATCTCAACCAAAAAAAAAGCAGGGGGTGGGGGGAGCGGGGGTGCACAGTGGCACCTGTCATTCCAGCTAAGAGGGAGGCTAGCAGTCTACCTGAAAATAAAGGACCTGGCAGTGTGGCTCAAGCGGTAGAGCACCTGCCTACTGCAAGACTCTGAGTTCAAATCCCAGTACCACCACCATGAAAAAAAACATGCAGTCCTTTCTGGGGAGATCAACCTCATGTCCACCCCTGACTGCTCTGGACTTTGAAAGGCTGCTTGTCCCCTCAGTGCCCCACAGGTCCTGTACCAATCACAGGACTGGCCTCCAAAGCCAGGCATGCTGGCACACACCTGTCATCCCAGCTCCAGTAGACGGAAGCAGAGAATTGCAAGTTTGTGGCCAGATTGGGCTACACAGCAAGACCCTCCCTCAAAAAAAGCAAGTGCTGGGTGTAGTTCAAGTTGTAGAGCACTAACTTGTCAGGCCCAAGGGCCCCACCACCGGAGGAAAAAAAAGGCTCGAGAACCCCAAAAGAGGGAGGTCCTTTCCACTGGAGGAGGAGGCTCCACCTTAAGCTTTCCCCCACAAGTTTCGCCCTCTGTCCTCTGCCTGGAACAACACAGAGTTGAATTTGGTGACTCATTTCACACAGGGGCATCTGACAACCTCTGGTTGGAGCCTCGGCTCTGGGCTGCTGATTTGCTCTGTGTGCACTAGGTACCCTTCCAGAGGAAGGCCTTGGAGCAGGATTAGTGACAGTAACAGCAGTGACTATACTACTGACAATGTCCTTAGTGCCTACTGAGTTCTCCTAACCGGGCACCGTACCACCCTCAGCCTGAGGCCGCACGACGTGGTACAAGAGGGTCAGAATTGAAGCCTGTCTCAGCCTTTTGCTGAGAGCATCTTCCATGCCAAGCTTGCTCTATGTGTAATCTCAACAACCCTGAGTCAGCCATACTCTGCCGTTTCTGCATGGAGGAAAACAAGGCATGAGAGGTTAAGGAGCTTTGAGGAGTTAAGCTCCTGACCAGGAGTAGCTTCTGACCAGGTCAGGCTATTCCTGCGGTCCACATCCCATCCCACAGCAATGTGAAGAGCAGAAGGAATCTAGGACTTATACAAAACTGAAGCGAGAGTTTATAATTCAGCATTTTTCCAGTTAGAACACACCAGCTAATACTGGCAACCTTGGGTACTGATGGTTGCTCATGTTTCCTGGGGCTCAGTGCCCCATGCCTATGTGTACCCACTCACGTGATCCTTACCACAAACTCACTTGGCAAGAGCTATTATGTTCTTCAGCTACAGATGAAGAAACTGAGGCACAGAAGGAAAAGTAGCAACATCAGGTTTGACAGCAGCACACTGCATTTGCACAGGCCTTGCACACGGTGAAGTAGTTCATGTACATTAGCCCCCTGGAGTACCAAGTCTGGCCAGGCCCAAACCAAGTTGGAGTTATGTCACTGATGATATAACACCCTCCTAGAAGCTGAGAGTGATGTCACATGGTGATCAAGAGGTCACATGGGCTTCCAAGCGGTTGGGGGCCAGACAGCTTCATTCCTCTGAGCCTCATTGTCCTTACAGAATAGTACCAGGGTGTTTTGTGAGAGGTTCAGCATTGATTGTCCTAAATTGAATAGTGTCCCCTACCTCCAAATTCATGCCCATTGGAACATGTAAATATGACTTTATTTGGAAGTAGGTTTGCTGCATATGTAATGAAACTAAGAGGAGGTCATACTGAATTAGGGTGGACCCTAAATCCAGTATAACTGGTGTCTTTTTTATTTTTCGTGTGCTACTCTGGTTTGAACTCAGGGCCTACACCTTGAGCCACTTCACCAACACTTTTTTGTGATTTTTTTTTTTTTTTGATATAGGGTCTGGCAAACTACTTGATTGGGCTGGCTTTGAACCACCATCCTCCTGATGTCTGCTTCCTGAGTAGCCAGGTGTGAGTCACTGGCACCCAACAATAATGACTGGTTGTCCTTATAATCTCCCCTTGATTATAGTAATTAATGGGTGTGCTCCATACACAGTTGGGATCAAGCAGCAGTGGACTTTCCTGGAAACCAGGAGCAGTAGGGATGAGGTCTGCCTCAGTGCAGAAGTACAGGAGAGAACCACGTGGCCATAGTAGGCAGAAACAGCAGTGATGGGTGTCTAAGCCAAGGACAGCAAGGGCTGCCAGCAACAGGGGAAGATAAGGAAGAAAGGCTGGACTTCCAGCCTCCAGACCTGAGGGACTACATTTCTGGTGTTTAAGCCACCAGTCTGCAGTACCTCCGATGGTAGTGGTGCCATCGAACCACTACCCCGGCACAGTTGGCACTGGGTAAATGCTAGGGACTATTACTATGTAAGACAGACAAAGAGCTGGGGTGGAGCTCAGGGGTGGAGCGGTTGCCTAGGATGTGTGAGGCCCTGGGTTCCATCCCCAGCACTGCAAGAAATAAAAATAATAAATAAAACAAAGCAACCAGAAAGACTTAGCCAAATGTCTGGCAAAGGGAAGGAAGTGCTGGAGTGCCTCCGAGGTGACAGAACAGTGAGAAGCCAGCAGAGAGGGGATGCAGAGACCCTTCCTGTCCAGTTTGGCTGCTGCCTGAGCTTCCTTGGCTTCACTTCCTAGGCGTTTACACTCAGCCTTGATTACAGTAATCACGGGTGTGCTCCATACACAGAGGGATCAAGTAGCAGTGGGCTTTCCTGGAAACCAGGGGCAGTGGAGGCGAGGCCGGCCTCCGAGCGTGGGGGCCCTGCCGCCTGCTTGGCTTCTGGGGACCCCGGATGGTGGCTTCAGCCTGGACCTGCCCTCCTGCTGGGGACCGGGCGGGGCTGCGGAATGCAGAGGACGCGCTTTAGTGGAAGCCGGGTTTCTGCCCGAGGCGCACGGAATTCTAACACAGCCTGGAGCAGAGAGACAGAAATTGCCTTTTAGACGGCTGCCATCAGCAATATTCCGCGAGCAGGTTCTGCAGCGCAGTTTAACCTTCCGTGACCTCGCAGCCAGGCGGGGGGCTCCCTCCCTCCGCACACTCGCTCAGCTGTTCAGACACATCTGTGACTCCTCCAGCCTTTCACCCCACGGTGTTATTTCCCGGGGAGCGCTACCGCCTGACGCTCTCTCTTCTTCGCGCCGTGCCCGATTATGTCACCGGCGCGCGCGCACGCACGCGCGCACGCGCACCTAACTGGAGCGCAAAGGAGAACCCGAGCGCGTCTTGAGAATCAGAGCAATGCCGCATGTACAGTTGGAGCTCAGCAAATAATTAAGAGTAATGAAAATTGACATTGTAAAAATTAAAGTGAGAGGGCTGATGGAAAGAAATTGGTCTGGTTGTCAAAGCCCGGGCCTAAAGGGAAGCATTGCTTTGGAGAATCTTTTAATTAATTTTCGAGTTTGTTTCGCCTCCGCCAAATGAGCTGAGCCACGAGGATCCTCTGCAGAAAGACCAGCGAGGGATGAGCAGCGTCGGGTCGGGGACAGTCCCATCCCGGGCTTCCGGAGTCCCCGCCTCCTCCCCCAGCCAGGAAAGCTTAAGGTGGGGGTGACGCCACGCAAAGAGGGGTTCGTTTTGTAAATTTACTTTTATTACCGATGAATAAACCAAAAGGTCTACCTCATTCGTAGCTAAAATAAAACTGAGTCTCTGCTGCCTGACCAAGTTCAGCCTCTGCGCTGCAGCATTAACTTGTATTCTAACAAGATTAAAATATATTTGTCCGGGGATTAGCATACTTAAGTCTCCTTTTGCCTTTTTAGCAGTGGCAGGGCACTTTGATCTGCCTTGCGTGGCAAGAGCGCCGCTTGGGCCCGGCTATCCGACTGCCAAGTGTGAAATCGGCCTGATGTCATCCTCCTTCTTCATCTTTTACATCTTTCACCAGCTTAATTGTATTTCCGCCACAAAGCTCGAGTGCCTCATTGCGTATTCAAGTTTGACTAGGAAGCGTTTTTTTTAAAAAAGTGCGCATGAAATACCCCTGTGGGGGGAAGGGAGGAGGTTGGGCAGGGGGCTGCGAGTCTTCCTGGAGCAAAAGCAAAGGCTGACACTTGCTTTGGCCCCAACAGGCCTTTCTACCTTCGTGGAAATGGGCGCGAGTTCTGTGATTCTGCATCAAGTAGAGGGCGTCGTGGGCCCGTTAGACAGGGGGCTGTTTTGGTCTGAGACTCCAGTGCTTCTGAATTACCTTTTTCCTCTGACGTGCTGGTTTTGTTTCTCTGGGTCTTGAAGTCCACAGAGTGCCCCTGGTCTCTGCATAAAAGGTATCTTTCTCCCTCCACACTGATGAGCCTCTACTGGGCTCCTCCACTCGGAGGTGGTGCACACTCCTAAGATAAATTCTGGGATCTGGCTGGTCTTTGACCACCTAAAAAAACCCAGAACATTTCACCTCCCTCCCTGGTATTCTGGCTGTCCAACCCATTACAAACCCCACCAACTGCTTGGAAGGACCAGCCTATCATTTGAGTAGGCCTTAAGTCAGGCCGAGTGTGGCACCTGCTTATAGTCACCTGCCTCCAATGCTACCAAAAGCCTGTTCTTGCAGGGCTTGAGGGATGGAAGCAGCAGGGAGGGAAGGGAAGGAGGGAGGACTTCAACAGGGAATGGCCTGTCAGGTCCAGTCATTCCAGCTGTGTGGGTCACCCTTTCCAGGCACACCAGTATTTGGGACAGGAAATGAGCCACCTGTAGGGGTGGCTGCACTTTGACCTTCACCCCAAGCTCTGGGTGTCAGACTCCATTCACACTCTGCTTGAGAGCCTCTAAGAGTAGCATTCTCCCGAGGGGGGGAGGGCTCACATGTGGAACTCTGGTTACTTCCACATACAAGCCGCACAGAGCAGAAATGCAGCCAAGTGTCTTTAGCATTTGAGAGGAGCAGGTCAGCACTGGGAAATCTCTCCTCAGATGGCTCCCTTTGTCCTGGCTTTCCCAGTCTTGCCCATTTCTGGTGGGGTACACACAGATAGCTGCCGGCTCACTGTCAGCCACTTGAGGAAAACCACTCCATGAGGTCTTTTAAAAGGTGCAGATTTGTAACTGTTTTTATTTTGAATCACCACTCTTGTTAGAATTGGAGGTTAACACACATTGCTTCTTAAATTGAATGATATAATTATAAAATTATCTCCACATAATTAACTCAGGATTATGTTTCATTCTAGTTAGCATGTAATCAAAGCCTGTTATGCTTTTAGCTATAGGAAGAGCAATTAATTCTAAAGGGTTACTTAGACCCTTTGCTATTTAGACACAATAGCTCATCACACCATGAGAACGCCCATTCGTTCCTGGAGGAAGCACTACAAGGTGGAGTGGCCTGATTCGAGGGGTGTGTCCAGACTCCCAAACGTGCTCATAAGGGCTTGGATGACCTTCAGCCGCACTGCCTGGGTTTGGGGCCTGGTGATTGGAGCCAAGTCTGTCTCTTCAGTCACTGCTCAGGTGGCAATTATCATTTGGAACAGAAAACAGGTTGTGTGAAGAGTAAGTGGGCTTCTCTAGAAACCCAAGACAAAAGGCCTTGTTTATTCTGAGGTCAAGAACAATGTGTGTGTGGGGGGGGGAGACCTGAAATAAGGCTGGGGGTGTGCCCAGTGGTTAGAGGTGCACTTGGCATGCAGAGGCTCTGGGTTCAATCTCTAGCACCCTCCAAGAAATCCTGAATGAAGACAGATGCACGTTTGTATCCCCACCATTATACAGCACACAAATAGCAAGTTCAGAATGAGTAGAGGGCAGCATTTCTGGAAAGTGTTACAAAGTCCTGGGCCTCTTGTTTTCCACTCTCCCTCAGCTCCTTCTCTACCATGTGGATATTACCTCTCTACTTTCACTGAACAACTGCACAGATGCCTTGCTGGTTAGCAGGGGCCAGTGAGGTGTGGGTGCTGAGGCTAGGGCTCAGTGCTGGGAGGGGGCAAGCCCACATGCTCACCTGCAGAGGAGCCAAAGCCCGGCTCACTGGTCCAGCCTAATCAGCACCAGGCGCTCTGTGTTATTAACTCACAAAAAGCCCTTGTGGGAAACCTATTAGGTGGATGTTCTTTCTGTTTGAGAAAGAATGGACCCATCCCAGGGAGTCCATAACACACTAACTGGTCAGTGAGCAGTGGAGCTGTGATTTGAATGCAGGGCTGTCTACTGTCAGAACTCTGTATAGTAGGCTGGGGGTGTAACTGTCGCAGAGCAAGGCCCTGGGCTTGATCTCCAGCACCAAAAGTAAAGTAAAGTGAAAAAGAATCACAGTAAAACAACAAAACTCTGTACTTTCCATGGAACCATCCTTCTTTCAGTGCTAAGGGACATTGTAGAAGTCTTTGCACAAAAACCATGGAACTGGAACTGCCCTGGAGTTTGCTGTGTGAGGAGCTATCCTCTGGGTGTCTGAGAATCAACACGTGCCAGTTCTCCAATTGCAGGCTCCAATATTTCCCCAATCGTGCCAGGAAGGGAGCACATCCCTCATTCATTTGGGAGACTGGGAGGTCCCCAATTTTCATCTGGAGGTTAAGCTCTGGAAGTCACAATGAGATTGAGCTGTGATGAAAGTGTGTTTACTGGGGACCCTTCCTTGTAGTAAGAAAGAAATAGTCTGAGGATTACTTGGGCAGTCAAAATCAGAAGGATGGAGAGCAGGAGGGTGGTTGCTAGTCTTTATGGGGACAGAATTTCAGTTGTAGAGATGGACGGTGGTGGTGGCTATAGAGCATTATAGGTGTATTTAAAATTCACACAACATGGCGGGCAGAGTGGCTCAAGAGGTAGAGCGCAAGCATGAGGCCCTGAGTTCAAACTCCAGTTCCGCCAAGATATAAAAAATAAAATACACATAACAAAATTTCCCATCTTAACCATTTTTTCACTGTACACTTTCGTGGTACTGTATGATTTTTAAACAATGCGGCGGTTGGGGGGGCGGCGTACAGTAGCAATCGTGAGATAGTTGGCAGGAGCAGAATTCCGCAAAGGGCGCGTAATACTGTGATTCCTTTTAACGCCTGAGTCTGAAGAAACGCCAGCGTGCAGAATGCAGTGCTGTCGGGAGTGGGAGAGCAAAGCTATCAAAGAAAGAAAGTTTGGGCCTAAAGGGAAAACGCAGAAGCAGCATCTTGGGGCCCACTAAGGGAAGCCCAGAGCAGGAGCCAGGGAAGTCCCGCGCGCCGCCCCTGGGAGGGGCGACACCCGCACAAATAGGGCAGCAACTCCTTGCAGCCTCTGGCAGCTGGAGCCTGTGATTACCCATCCAAGGAAAGAAAAGAGAAAGGCAGAAAGGAAAGTTAGTGGAGGGGGTAGAGGTTGGGGAAAGGAGGAGGGCAACCCCCGATGACAGAGCCTGACAGTCCCCTTCTAGACAAAGAACTTGGCGGGAGGCGAGAACCCCGAACGCGCCGGCTCAAAGGAGCGAGGCGTCCCCTTCCGCAGGCAGCGCGCGCCGGGACCGCGCGGCCAAGTTTCGCGTCTGGACAGATGGGTCAAGCGGCGGCCCGCCCCGGTCTCTTCCTGACGGTCTGTGCAACAGTGATCCTCACCATCGGTCCCACGGACGACTCAAGGCTGGGGCAGGGTCCCTCCCGCCTGTGTTCCCCACCGAGCCCCCTCCACGGTGGAGAAAGAACTGCGGGCCAGGACCGACAGGGGCAGTCGCGCAGGCCCACTACGCCCTTGGCTCTTCCCTCCGGGGTCTTCAGAGGGGCTGGGGGTGGGAGCCTCTCTGGGACGCCTTCCAGGCAGAGGGGGTGAAAAGGCAGCCCGGGAGGCAGATCTTGACCACTCTTTGTCTCTGCTCCCGGCAATGTGCAGGGCTCAGTCCTGGAGGGGATGGGACAGCCGATGGGGCGGGTCCCGGGGCCTGGACCCAGAGTTTCGCCTTCTCAGAAAGTCTCCCTAGCGTCCGTTGGGAACACAGAGGGCCCCAGGGCCTGGGGAAAAGCCTACTCTCCACCATCTTGTACACCGCTAGGCCTGGTGCGGGAGAAGGGCCGTAGGCCCTCCCGGGACACCCGCCCTCATGGTGGGACTCCCCCCAAAGCCATCGGAGGGAACTGGGCTCAAGCTGAAAAGCTGGCTGTCATCCTAGCGGCTAGCACGAGGCCAGCACCGACAATAACAATAATAATAACGCCATCATCGTCTTCCTTTCGGGCGAGAGCTCCCACGCTCGATTAAATCACATAATTAGGAACTACTTTAATGAGTGTTATTACGTTTCGGGCGATTTCAAGAATGGCCTTTTCTTTTCCAGGGGCGGGTAGCGTAAGTGTAATGAGGTATTTGAGATTATTAATACAAACATGAATTAGGGTTGGCCTGGCGCATCAGCGAGGCGCACGGGCATGGCTCACAAACGTACAGTGGCGGGCTCCCCCCGCCAGCCGGAGCCGGCCAACCCCAAGTTCCAGGGTCCAAAACTGTGTCCTCCATGGCTACCGCCCCCTTCGCTTCCTACTTGGAGGCCTAGAGAGGTCCTAGCCATCCGCCGAGATGGGGCTGAGAAGTGCGGAAAGGGGTTCCCGCCCCGAGGCCCGACGCAGGACCTATAGAGTGCGTGCAGAGGAGCGTCGGGATGGGGGCAGATCAGTTTCCCTGAGGGTGATTTGTGTCACGCTCGACGGATTCCTTCCTTGGGGGTTGCGCAGTGGCCCTTTGTCTTCAGTCGTTATTAACCTCCCAGCTCGAGGCGGCTCCCCCTGGCAGGCTGTAGTTTTCGGCAGAACCGGGACCCTCCGGGGGCGCTTGAGGAGCTGCCCGGGCAAGTGGAGATCTCGGAGGTCGGATATTAAACCAGCGGGAGACAGAATAACTTTCAGCAGATCCCTAGCGAACAAACGCTTCCTCCCGCCCGCCCTCCGGGCCCGGAGAGGGTATTTGCATATATAGTGCAAATATGGGGTATTTGCTGGGTGCGCAGTCTTTACTGGCCACACCTGTGTCTAGTAGCCTAAGACACCCCCCCCCATCGGTTTGTCCTTAACTCAAGGAAAAAAAAAAACCCAAAAGGACTAGAGCCCTCTTGGTGATCAAGCTGGGGTCACCTATGAGTCTCCTTCTTTCCTCTTTGGGAGAAAGTGCAGGGCGGGTCCACACTGTTGACGATCCGGCTTTGGTGACCCTCCCCCTGACTCCAACTGGGGGCCAGACCTTACTCAACCGACCCCTGTAGGCAGTGTGGGGAGGGGGACCCTTTCTTAGAGAATGGGTCGCTGAGACCCGGGAGCCCTGCTGAGACCCGCAAGGGCCCTTGCTTGCTCGCTTGCTCTGGCCTAGGGGCCGAGGCTGGTCCTCCTGGGCGGGCCTCCCAGGCTCTCGCCGGGTCTCGGTCCGGTTGTGGAGGATTGTGAACTCAGCTCCTCCTGACCTGGTGGGACACGCCAGGCCTGCAGGCAGGCGGTCGTTCAGCTTGGAGGAGCAAGGACTTTCTTTGAAAATGAGCTTTGGTCTTATGCACTCTTGGGAATTCCTCCTCCTGCGGGGTGACCATATAAGCCAGAACCCAAGTAGTGGGGCTCCACCGATGTTCGGTGTCTGCGTACTAGGTCCAGATCCAAGGCACACAGCGTCATGGATGCCCCGGCGGGACCAGCGACCTGCAGGCCCCAGAAGGAGTGTCAAGCCCATCTCCACTCCTGAGCCCCTGGTGAGAGAAGGCGATTGTCGTGAGTTAGCGGCTTAGTCACTGTTGACCAAAACAAGTAATGGACACAGAAGCAAGACAGACCCTCAAGCATCTGAGGACTCACTCAGTTCAGTCCTCTATCAGAAACAAAAACAAAACAAAAAACCCCATACTAAATGCCACCGTGAGCCTGGTGTCTGCTTGAACGCCCCTGAAGACGGGGGACTCATCACCTCACAAAGCTCGACCCTCTCCAGTGTTATGATTTGAAAACAAAATTTAAAAAAAAAGATTGCTTGATGTTGCTATATTATCTTTTTATTAAAACGAGAGGGAGGCCAATAGTGATAAATGTCCTGCTAGTCATTTTTGTTTTGTTATTTACCTAAAAAACCCTCAGAGGTGTGTAGAAGTTGGGGTCTGAGGAATGCTTCTGTGATCCTGACCCCTTAACGGTGACCTTGGAGTGCTCCTGGGACGGGTGCAGCAAGGACACCGGGCCCTCCTCCGGTGGACCTCAGCTCTCTCCATCCACGTGACTTGGAGACTTGGCAAGGAGTCCTGGGAGCGACTGCTCCGCCCGCCAGTGAAGCCCCTAAAGGACCCAGAGGCAGGCATTGAACAGAAAAACGCAACAGATGATCCTCCTCGGTGATCTCTGAATTTCTGGGAGAAGAAAAAATTTCAAGCCAAGAAAGTTTGGTTATACAGCAGTTGGCTGCGTGGGCCGCAAAGCACGAGGCGCCCTCAGATCAAAACTGGGTCAGGAAAGGCAAAGCCGGTCCGTCTTTGGAATGTTGCTAGAAATGTCGAATGTCCTTAGCTTTGGGGAGTAAAAACAACAAAAAGTAAACATAAGTGGCACTTAAAAGATTAGTCTGACTCACGTGGAGTCCTTCTACCCAGCGCTCAGGGGCAGAGTCGATGAGCACCTAGAAAGAAAGAGACCTGTTGGACTTCACATGACTGAAAATATCCAGTCAAAGGAATAGCAGCGTATTTTCAAACAATTTCTACTGGTGACAAAATGTGGACAGAAGTTATTTTGGTTGTTCTGTGCTCGCGTGCAAGATATTCAAACTGTCATTTTAGAATATCCATGTCTTGTTATAAAAGTAGCTCCCCCCCCCAACTTCCCCCTCCCCGCACCTGCTCTCAAAGGCCAAGACCAAGCAGCTCAGCATAGGGGGAGGGTACTTCCTGGACGCAGAAACACGCCTAGAAAAGTCATTCCACCCAGGGCCGCCAACATTTTATAATAAAGAGGTGTTTCTTTTTATTTAATGTAACTTTCAAGAATTTAAACACACAAAAATGCAGGGGTCAGAATGTTCACAATTTTGATAACCACAGTTGTAAATAGAAACATTCATTTCTCATAAATATGATACCGAAACAGTAAAATGCACATTTTATAAACGAAAAAAATCGCTTCCTGCTAAAAAGGCATGTTGTTTCATTGCATCTCCTAAGCAGCAGATGGTTATTCACAGAATCTTAAATTACAACCTTTGTTTTTATAGTTTTCCTTTCCTCAAAAAGGCTTCCACTATTATGTACAAAGTGAAACTCTTATCGCAGTGAAATAAAGTTTAAGGCAAAGAGAGGTCCACCCTCAGTCCCTGGAGGCAGCCGGCTCCCAGGCGGCCATGGGCACAACCTCCGGCTGCCTCTTCTGGCCCCAGGTGGACGCTTGGACACCTTTTCCCATACACTAAACAGAAGACAGTGTGGGGTTATATAGAGAGATAATGTGTTTGTTTATATATATATATATATATATATGTACTTGGTGGGGGGATATATTGAATATATTTAATTTACACTGTACCACACCTTCAAAAAATAAAATGTATATTTTTCTTTAAAAAAAAAACAAGAAAAGACAAAAAGTGAGACATGATTATTTACACACTTTCTTCCTTCCTCTACATCCCGGAGGGTTCTGAGTTTCTTTAAAGTCAAGGTAGCCACAGGTTCCAGAACTGGGGCCCTACACAAGCCTGGGGTGTGTGCACGTGCATACACAAATACGTATACACACACGCATTTATCTTGGAAGAATGTTCTCTATAGCAAAAATGGTCACTCCTAAAAACGAAAAGGAAAAAAAAAAGGGAAGAAATAGAAAAAAGAAAGGAAGACAATGCCAAGTCCCTCTGCCTGCCCACTGGCGGACCTTGGAGTCCCTGGGCCTGGCGTGGCTGACGAAGCCTAGGAAGGAGGGCGCCCCAGTGGCGGGCAATGCAGTCTTTGCCCCAGCCCCGAAGCTTGGCTGGCAGTGCGGGAGAAATGGCGCCCACTGCTCGCAGCGGGGCTGCGGCAGGACAGGGGACAGCGACACAGACACAGACATAAGTACGCACAGAGGCGCAGCCCGGGCCTCAGAGGAGGCAGGGAGAGAGACGGTGGGAGGTCGGTGAGGAGGGACCAAGAAGCTGGCCAGGGCCAGGGCGACTTCCCAGGCCAGGGCGACTTCCCAGGGCAGGCCCTGGTGAGCCAAGGGGATGCTTCTCAAGGCCTTCCCCCAGAACTCATCCAAAGGACCCGGGAGTCCTCTCTCCCCGCCAGGTCCCCTGAGTTCCCGAAGGCCCAGACAGCCTTGGGGTCGCTGGCTCAGGTTCTGGGGTTCACCAAGCCAACACAAAGTGGCAGAACTCAGACCAAATAGGAGCTATTTATTCCGTTCACAGTCGTGTGAAATGCAGCAATAAAAATCTTTGGACTTTAGCAAGTTGTTTTTTTTTTAATTTTTCTTCTTTTGAAATAATAATAAAAAAATGTCCTATGTCCCATAATGGAGTTTAGGGGATTAAAAAAGATGAAACCCTAAGTAGTCCCTTTTGCAAAAAAAAAAAAATCATAAAATTAGCATAATCTCGTAAACACAAAAAACTCAAAAATATTTTATAGTCAGATATTTCGAATTTGACACCACCTGTAAATTATATATACATAGAATATTGCAGAACGATCGCTAACACACGATATTTTCACTAATAATGCTGGTATAATCTTTATACACTGGCCCTTTACGATATTAAATTATTGCATTGTTTCGCGCGGACTGAGACCTGGCCTGGGCGCCCGCCCGCCGCCCTACTCGCTGTCCGACTTGCCCTCTTTGGCGGTGGTGGAGTGGTTGTACAGGCCCTGCGCCATGAGGTGCACCGCCAGCGTGTTCTTGTTGCCTGTGGCCTTCTTGATCTTGGCACGCTTATTCTGGAACCAGATCTTGATCTGCGACTCGTTGAGGCTGAGCTCCTGCGCTAGGCTCTGACGCCGCTGCTCCGTCAGGTACCTGTTGGTCTGGAATTCGGCCTTGAGACGCTGCAGTTGCTCCGCGGTGAAGGCGGTGCGTGGCCGCTTGTCCTCTTTGTTAGGATTTTTCTTCTTTGGTTTTCGAGACCTGGGACCTGGGTGGACGTGGAAGGCAGAAAAAAAGTGAGGATATCCCCCAGCTGGAGCCTACCTCCTAGCCCAGAGAGGAGTCACCCAGCTCATGCCGGCACAGATGCGGAGACTCCCAGAAGGGAAGTGACTCGCCCAAGGTCACACAAGGCCGAAAGGACAGGGCAGGGAAGCCTGAGTGTGTTGTGGAAATGAAGTAGGGGGTCAGTCTAGGTGGAAGGGCCACAAACCAGGAGTCTCTAGATAAAAGCAAAACTCCCAGAGGAATGCCCAAACACAAAACTTTCTGGCCTGTTTCCGCCCCCCCCCCTTTCTGAGGCCCTGTCTGGGAATAAAAGGTCGGGTAGGTGCTAGGGGAGACATGAGAGGAGAGCCTGGAGGGAGGGGCGGGGCAGTTAGGGAAACGGGAGAAGCACTGGTCCTCATTCTGGGGAGCACCCCAGGGGCTGCCAGGGTTTGGAGGACGCAAAACAGTTGGGGCTGGAGCGTTAGCCTCCCCCAGCCCTCTCCTGACTCCGCTCGGGCTCCAGAAGGACCGGAGGGAACGGGCACCCCTCTTTCGGGCGGGGTAGGAACACAGCTTCTAGCAACTCTCTACCTCATCCACTGCCAGTCTCCCCTCCCCATCCAGGAGAAAGGCCTCATCCATGCGTGGGTGCTGACACAGCTTGTCCTCGCTGGAAAACGCAGGCGGTCCAGCTGACCATGGGCAGGTACACAAACCCTCTCCCATTGCTTCTGCACAAAAGATTAATATTTTTGACCCCACCCCCTCCTCTCCATGGAGCCTGTCGTTTGGAGCAGGGGTAGTGGGAGGTGTTAAGGACCCAAACCCGGTCATCCAGGGGAAAGCGCAGAGTGACAAGGGCAAGGGAAAGAGTGCAAGCGGGCTCTTTCCTTCGGTGTGAGAAGCTCAACCCTAGGAGGTTCACAGAAGTGGGGGACAGGCCCACAAGGTCTCTATTTGTGAGGCGTAGGAATCAACTTTAGGGGCACGGAGCTGCACCTTCATGGATGCCCCTTCCGCTGAAAGCGGAAGAGACTGGAGAGGGCTGGACCCGTCTCCCCTTCAGGGCCAAGAAACTGCCGGGCCACGCGGCTCAGCGAGGGCGTGGATGAGGGATCTCTGGGGAGGTGGTGGGGGCTGCACTCCTCTCCAGTTGGGGAGTGGAAGGGTGCCAGGCCCAAGCCCAGGGAAGAATCAGGAGACAAGTGGGAGGCCCAGATGGGCGCAGAGAACACCGCCACCGCCAACAGAGCTGGACGCTCTCAGCTATCAGCGAATCCGGAAAGAGGGCCTGTGGACGCGAGAGGGGGCGCCAGGGGTGGTTCAGATCAAACTCTTTCAGTTGTAAAGCGCACCCACACTCACGCGCACCCGCCACGTAAATCCTCTCGCGCACACGCGGAGGAACGAGTGCGCGGGCTCTACGCACGCTGGCCTGGTTTAGATGGGAGTGACTGTGTCTTCTGGGGCAGAGAACCAATCCGGGAGACCCGCGGAGGGACTAGGAGATTGGGCTGTGAAACGAAAAGTGTCCCCCAGCGGCCCAGCTCCGGCTCCCAACCCACCACGGCCTTGCGCTCTCGGAGCGCGTTCTTGGTCTCCACTCCCTCTCTCCCCCTAGAAGAACGCTCTCTGTGCGCCCTCCCCCCCCAAACTCCTGCGGGCCTGGGGTTCCCGTTGTTCTTACACTAACCAACCTCAAAAGACATTGCTTTATGAAAAGAAAAATCTCTTTGAAATAATTACTTTTAGTTCCCCTTTCTGTCGATTTTCTTTCAAAAGGAAAACATTCAGGAAAAGGAAACAAACCTATGCCAGAGCCCTCTCTCCGTCCTCTTTCTTAACGCCCCGCAAAGAAACGTTCCTTACAGGGAAGGGGTTTGTTTAAGCCCTGGAAGGCCAGGGAGACAACCAGGCCAGCCGCGCTGCTGACTCTTCCGCCGCCAGGGCTTGGCGCGGCTGGGACTGTCGCGCCAGCGCCGCACAAAGCCGGCCTCGGCTCCCGGCCGTTGGGCATTGTGAGCCTATGTTAATTAAATATTAACAAAGGAGGGAGGAGAGAACAATGGAGCAAATTTCAGGTCTAGCTGGAGAAATTTGGATGTCACTAGAAACACATACATTTCTTCGGCAGCTTCGGGGCGACTCAGTCCTACTATGATCTGAGTAAATCAGCTGAGGGTTGGGGAGCAAAGGAAGTCTACTGTCAGCTCAGGGACAAATGGAGTCCACTCCTAATGGCGCTTTCCCGTCGCAGCCCCGCATGGACTGCAGCTGATGGTTTCTAACAGGGTGCTTTGAAAAAAAAAAAATCACGATCGTTTAAAAAAAAAAAAAAAGCCCAGAACATCTGCACACCCTCTCCGAACGCTGCCTCTTTCCCACCGTGAGGAAACCCTGGAGTGTCCTTTCTACTCGAGGAGCTGCAGGTGCTGGGACGGTTGGTGACTTCTCCAAGCTGTAGCTGCAGCAGGAAGCTCCCCCACAGTGGTTCAGCAAATAAAGCGACAAAGGGGGAAAGGACGCCTCTGATTTTATCCCTTCTCTGCACGTCCTCAGTCTCTCTCCCCGGTGGTCAGCCTAGGCCAAGGGAGGGCAGAACGTGGAGTCTTGCTCTTTCTTCCCTAGTACATCTGGGATAACCGATCTAGGACTGCGGGCACACGCCTCCCGGCCGGACTGAGTAGAAAGATGAAAGGGTTGAGAGTGCGCCCTTCTAGGCCTTCCTTCCAGTCACTCCTGTTCCCACCAAATAAACTACCACTGTAGTGCGGGGTCTAGGGGCGCTAAGGAGAAGCCTTCAAACGGGAGGGAGAGGCGAGAGAGACAGAGGAGGCTCTTTCCCTGCTGTCCTGAAGAAGTCCGTGCCCCCTGAATCAATGCTGTGCCCGCTGCCCGGCCGCCGCGTAGGCCAGCGTCAGTGTCCCTGCATGTGTATAGTGTGCATTTTTGCGTGTGTATGGGCAAAAGGACGCGTGATTTTTTTTCTTCCCTCGGAGTAAGTTCCCTGGCCAGCGTCGCCTCCAGTCCCCCAGGCCTCCCCACAACGGGCTCGGACTCGGGGTCCCCCGGGCTCACCTGAAGAAGGCCGGTCCGAATAACGCGTGCAGTAGACCCAGGCCGGCCAGAGCATGGGCTGTGCGCCGAGGGTGGCGCTGGCCTGCGAGCTATCCGAGTCCGAGCTCACAGACAGGTCGCCGCCGCCTAAGCTGCGGGCCTTGAGCGCCCCGTCCAGGGGGCCTCCGGGGTCGCTGCTTTTCTTAGCGCCACCGTGCAATGAGAGCGTCTTGGAGCCGCCTTCCCCGTCACCCGGAGAGTCGCCGCCGCCGGCGGGTAAGGACCCTCCCGCGCCGGGCGCGCACGGCGGGTTCTGCCGGGACTCCCTAGCGCCCGCCCCCAGGAGCTGCTCCGCGCCGCCTGCGCCGCCGCCTCCCTCGGCACCGATCGCGCCGCTTTCGCCGCCGGCTCCGCCACTTCTTCCTCCACCCGCGCTAGCACAGCACGACCCCGTGTCCTTTCGCCGGCCGAACTCAGGCCGAAGGATGTTATCGATGAAGAAGTTGGTGATGCGGTGCGGGTGCTGGTGGTTGCCTGGTGCCTGCAGGACCGCGGGCAGCATCAGAGCTCGCCGGCGGCTGGTGTCCGAGTCAGCCGGGCTGCTGCTGCCCCCGCCGCCGCCAGAGCCGCCGCCGGGGCTGGATTCCGCCTGCTGCTGCCCTTCTGCCGCTACCACCGCTTCGCTGGGCTTGGGATCATTCTCCTCCATGCTTCCCAGCAAATCCCAAACTGCCTCTGCGAGGACCCCTCTCCAGAGCAGCCTTCGGCCCTCCCGTGGCTCACACGGAGATCCCGAGTCCCCACCCCGCCGAGTCTTCCGAGGGCTTGCGCGGCGGCCGCGGCCAGGGCTGGGGTCCTACAAGTCGCCGGCCGCGCACGGAGCGGAGCCACGTTCAAATCCACGAGGTGGGTTACAAAATACCAAGAGTCTCCCCTCCGGCCAGGACGCCGGGAGATTCAAAGAGGCAGGTCCACGTCTTTGCGGCGCACCCGACCCTGCTCTAGACAGTCACAATGGTCCAGACGGGTCCCGGGGCGCCTCCCGCGCTCCGGGCTCCTCTCCGCGTCCGTTTGCCTCCGGCTCCGGCGCCGCCGCCTCGGCCGCCCCAGGCTAGGGCTGCGCGCATGCAGGCAACGCGCTCCCCGGCGCTCACGCCAGCCTGGGCCCGCTCCGGCCGCCACCGCCGCCCGGCCGTCCCCGCCCGCGCGTCCCGGCCGGCCCTCGAGGGTGCGGGGCGCGAGCGCTCAGCGCGCCCGCCGCCGCCAGCACGCACATGGAGGCCCGCGGGCCCGCGCTGCGCTCCGCCGGCCTCGGGGCCCCCTCCGCACGGCCGCCGCCCCTCTGCGGGCCGGGGCGCCCCTCCGGCGTGCGGCTGCGCCCCCGCCGAGCCCCGCGGAGCTCCGCGGCCCGAGTCGCATGGGTGAGGGGCGGGAGGGCGGCCCGGGCCGGACTGGGCCTCCCGCGCTCCCTCGCGGTCTGCGCGCCCTCGCCGCCTCGGCCTCCGCGCGGGCTCGGGGATTTTCCAGGCCACTTCGCGCAACCTGAGACACTTTGACTCTGGATTTTTGTTCTTATTTTTAACAGAGCCCCCTCGAGTGACGTCGCGGGCTGGTCTCCTGGACACGTGCCTCGGGCCAATGGCGGCCGCGCCGCGCGCCCACGTGACGAGTCGGCCGCAGTTCGGTGACAGGAGCCGCCCGCCGCCCCTCCTCAGCTGCCGCCTCCCCTCCCTCCCTTAAAGTGGCCGCGTTCTCCTGGCTCCGGGCGAGGGAGCCCCCAACCCAAGGAGACCCGGGACCAAGTCCTCTGCTCTCGCTTGCTCTTTCTTGTCTTTTCCAGATTCAGGGATCTGAGGAACCCTGCTTCAGCCCCACCGGGTCATCCTAAGTGGACACGCGCTGGAAGATTGCTATTTTTAACATTTCCATATTGTTTACCATGGGGACAAATCCCACAATTCCTTGCACAAAATGCATAAATAATATTAAATGAGCTGCCGAGATACAAAGGGACTTTTGTAGTCCGCTTTCCTTGCTGGTGGAGAGGAAAAGTGTCACTTACATTTGACTTCGGTGACCTGGCAGCATCCTGTCGTAAACGCAGAGCGGGTGCGCAGGGCACCCCTCCTGCAAGCACCTACTCCAAGTGTGCGTGCGTGTGCGTGTGCGTGTGCAAGGAGCGCGTGAAACACAGTAGAATTTCACTCTTGCCGGACGCGGTTTCTCAAAATACAGGCGTGTAGTTCCAGAAAGGCGGGGGAATACAATTTGGGGTGCTGTTTGCAGAAAGAGAAGTAAAGGCTTATAGAGGGTTATAACGAAAGTCTTCTATTTTGAGAAAGAAGGGGAGAGCTGACTGTTCAGCCAAACCTTCCCAATCATGGAGAGGGACAGTGCTCTGGAGGGCAGCAGCCCCACAATTCTGGCTGTTATCTGAGCTCCCACCAACGACCCTACCTGAAGAGCTACTGGCCCTTCACCTCGTTTTCTTTGTCTTAAAATGCTTCCCACTAGTTTTGCAGGCAAAGTAGGGTCAATTAAAAAAAAAGTAGGACTTGGATGGTAGGGTGGGGGGTCCCCAATTCTCCCTCTTAAAAAAATTAGGATTCATTAATAGTACAAGAGGAGATATTGTGAAATTTCTATAAGTGCATACAGTGTATTTTGAGCAAGTTCACCCTCTCTGTTACACTTTCTTAACCCCTTCCATCCTCCCTCTCTTTTCTTTACCCCCTCCTAAACTTCCCTCCAGTTTCTGTCAGAATGTCCCTCTCGAATTTCTTTCTCCTCCTCTTTTTTCCCTTTGCCCTCAGGTTCCTTCCTGTTAGCTCTTCTCCCCGCACCCAACTACCTTGTTACCCATGCTTGCCTGTCCACCATTTAAAATGCATTTGTATGGAAATTTGTGAACTTTTGAGAAACATCCCAAAGAGCAGTTCTGAGGGTGTCAGCACAATATAAGTACCCCAAAGGGAAAGACAGTTTGGGGAGAGGAGCAGAGGGAGACCCCAGCTTGGCTTCGATGGCTGGCTGGCCAGGGCTAGAGGGCATCCAGCGGGGAGGCCCACCTCTGCTGAGTTCCATGCTGGGGCAGCCAGCAAGGAGCTACCAGGCCTTGAGTAGAGGCAAATGTTCTGGGGTAAGTGGTCCCCCACTGCCTGCACCCCCTACCCTTCAGACCTGCCAGGCCATGAGACTTGCAGGTTGTGGCCTGGCCTGGCTCATTGTTCCTCCTATCCACATCCAGCTCCTGTCCTCTGCACCCTCTCTGCCCACTTGGGAGGTTTCGGAGTGTTGGCAGGAGTGGGGCAAGAATTCCAAAGGGCTGCTTCCAGAGAAATTAACCTACAGGGGCCATTCGGGTGGGGGGAAGTCCTGGGCTGGGTCACAGAGCTGCTCAAGGTGGTCTGGGTGTGGGTAAGGCTCTGGAGGCAAAGGAGGTTCTATGTTCTCTGGGTATCTCAGGCAAGATAGGGAAGCCAAGCCTCACTTGAGGTGGTTCCCATCTCTTTCTGTCTCCCAATTTTTTTTGACTAGGCATATACCTGCTGAGTCTCAAAGAAAGAAAGAAAAAGAAGAAAGAAACCCTACAGTCCACCTGATTAGAAAAATGGGAACATCCTGTTAACACATGCTTAAGGTTTGGGGAAATTTTTCTGCAGCTCTGGGAACTCTACTCATCACCAATCAGGCAATGGATAGTCCGATTTCTTTCCTAAAGGCGGAGAGGTGGAGGAAGACCCCAGAGCCTGAGCTTCCTGCAGAGCCATCCCAGGTTCATTTTACCACTGGTCCCATGAAAAACAATTAGACTCTTCTCCTGACCGGCATTTGTAATCTCCTGGGAGCCTTTGCTTCTGACGGCCCTAGCATTAGATGAGCCTAAGGCGCTGCCTGGACTTCAACTATGCTTTCTTTGGCCCCAGACTCAAATTCATGGCTGCAACATTAGCTGGAAAAACAGTGCTATCTCCAGGTAGACAGGCCTAACCTGCTGGGGGACAGTGGCCAGTTGAGCCAGGGTCTCCAGGGGCACAACCAGCCTGGGTCAAGGAAGAAGGGGACTTTACTAAGCTACTCCTGGGGAGAGAGGAGAAGAGGGTGGAGGCAGGAAAGAGAACGAGCAAAGAACAGATTGAAAGAGAGGAGGGCATGTAGCCACAAGAATCGACAATAATAATAATAATAATAAATAACTTCCGGGCAAAGTGTCTCCCTGGAGAGTGTGCACTATCCAAAGGGCCCAGATGAAGGTAGGTGAAGCTGGAACAAAGCTGTACAAAGTTTCATTGCCCTGAGCTGGGTGGTGGGGGGGTGGTGGGGAGGAAGAAAGGGAGATCCCAGTGTCACAAACAGAATCTCCTGGCAAGCTGTTTCAGGAATCTTCTAAAACGCGCTGGAGGCCCAGCCTGGCCTGCCGCCCCATGTGTGTAGGGCAAGGCTGTGCTTGCTGGGGCTGCAGGGGACGCGGCTTTCCAAGTCTCTCCTCCGCCCGGGGTCTGCGGAACGCGGATGCCATCCTTGACTACCGCTCAGCCCGCGGCCGTGCGCGGGGCGGGCTGCGCTCTCTGTTTTCGGCGCCCGCGTGGCCGCCGGCCTCCGTGCCCCATCAGCCTAGCCATCAACGGTCATCTGTTTCTTCCGGAACACTTGGGGAGGCTCGGCCTTCAGAACTCTGTTTCCCTGGCCGCCCTCACGAGGGACCAGGCGCTTCCGCAAACCACCCGCTTGCACTGAACTAGCCTCCATATTTCCGAGGCCAGCTGCACAAAGACGGGTCTGGGAGGGCACAAAGGGGACAGCAGCGTCTGCACACCGCGACAGTAACTCTGACGCTTGTCCCGCAAATGAAGCCCCTGCGCGGCGCGTCAGGGCAGCTGCGTCCCCGAGACGCTGGCTGCAAATCCAGCCTCTTGGATTTTTTTTTGGAGGGGGGGGTTCGGATGTTTTTTCTCTTGAAGCCACAGGAGGGTGACTTTCCCGTCCCCTCTACTGTCCCCCGCACTATCCTCGTTTCTCTAGGTTAACTTGTGGACACTGGGAGATCACGAAAGCAATGGAGCGGCTTTCGCTCGCGGGGTCCTCGTCGCTCGCTCGGTAGAAACCGTCAGTACCACCGCAGATCGAAATCCGCACCCCAGAACCTTGCGCGGTCGGCCTCCCGCCCCGGTCGGAGCCGATCCCCGCACGGTGGGTGCTGGGCACCGCGCGGGTAGTTGGAACGCAGCGTGAGAAAAGCCTCCTGCCCTGCGGATAGCCACAATCCGCTCCGCTCCTGGTGCTGTAGCCCCGACCTGGCCAGCAAACAAAGGCCAAAATGAAGTGAAGTGGGCCTGGCGGGGACAGCGGGCACTGAAGTCGCATGTCTGTGCTCACCTACGATCGAAGGAGGACAGGCCTGCAGACCGAGAGCGGACTCAGGCTGGGGTCTGGAACCACGGGCCGAATAACCCCAGGAAGGAAGGGGTTAAACGTAGCAGTGGAGGGCCTGGAAAGGGGACCGGGGGCACTGACACCCTCAAGCGCCGACCCTTCGCTTCTCCGGCTCCAGTTCCCGGGTCGTTCAGGGGCGCCGCGTGTCGCTGGCAGTCGGGTCTGTGGGCTGGTGCCGGCGGAAGCTGGGCTGGAACGCCGGCGGGCAGCAGAATTGGCAGGCCGGACTCTGCCTGGATCACTGGAGAAGCTCCTGTGCTCAGAGGCAAAGAAGTGTTCCCGACAGAGAGGAGGCACCCACTGGGGACGCCTTCCTGATCCGGCCTCAAGGAGAAGGCCTACTCTGGATGCTTAGCCCCATAGCTTGCCTGGAAGAGCTGAGAGATGCGGGTAGGTGGGCAGACATCCAGGCAGGAGGAGGCGGAAACCGCCCCTGACCTGGTTTCCCCTAAAAACAGAGCTGCAGGAGGACACCAGCCATGCTTTGCTTGTGCTGTGTACCCCACGCCCAAGCTAACTCCAGGTGGGCCCACTGCCCCAGGTCCCTTGGTGGTCCTGCAGAGGCAGGACTCTTGCTTCCGGATGACCTGACCCGACTTCTCTGGATTGCCCAGTCTCCAAACTGTTACCAGCCCTCTCACTCACTCACTCACTTTTACCTCCTCTTCACCCTGGCAAAATCCAGACTTCTGGGGAGACTGGGCCCACTTCCCTGGAGGTGAACACTATGTCTTACCAAACACTCACACCCCTGATACCTGTTGTTGGGCTCTGTTGAATCTTCTACAGGGGTCATAGTGAGGGAGTAGAGATTGTTCCTTGGCGTTTTAGGAACTCTAAGGAAAATGTTCCCCCCAAATTGCACACACAAGAAGGAAGTGGCACACTCCAAAAAAAAAAAAATCGTAGCGTTGAATAAGTAAACTTGGTTTGCAAAGGGATTTGAAGAGGGGTCCCTGGGGCCCCAGCAGATTAAGCACACCAATGGCCTGAAGGGAACATTCTAAAGAGATGGTGAGCTTTGAAAAATTGGGCATCCTTTCCATCCATAGTTATAGAGGGAGAAACCCTAGCGTCTACCCACTGTCTTCCTCCTGACCTTTGGAAGGAAAACAAGATGTTCAAAAGAAACTTGGGAAACCGCTTCACCTCACAGAGTGTGAAGTTTCTTCTCTTTCTGTCCCTAAAGGCAATAGGTGTCACAGAAAGGCGAGTGTCGTGTAAACTCACCCATGCTGACTTTCCACATTTTTGGAAATATGATCTGAATGGATAGACAGATCCAGAAGTTTTAAGCAAGCGCAAATTTAACACAAAACATTTGGGACAGCCCAGTCAACTACCTGCACTTAGCTGGATGATAACCCATTAGGACAGGTTTAATGAAGGGACACAAAATGTAGCCATGTTACTGCCTCTAGTCTCTAATATCAACAGCCCTGATAGTGCTCGCCTAGGGGGTCTATGTGTAATTATACAGTGGTCAACTTGGCAGAGGTGGACCTTTAAATGTATGTTTAAGTTAAAAATAACAGAATTGATTTCTTTTTTCCTTGATCAAGATGCATAGTTTTATACAAAAAACTAAAATGATGGATCAAATTCAGAATTCCTTACACTTATTAAATTATTGATCAATTCCTCTGAGTTCCACCAGGCTAGTCATTTCTTTTGCCTAAGTATTTTCATTGACCTACACCCTAGCTGTGTAGTTTGTATTGGGGGGGGGGGTCCCTGCACCCGGTCACTTCCAGTGTTAACTACAGAAGCAAACTGGAGTGAAGCATGACGACCTTTCACAAGCACAAAGACTCAGTAATGATCTTCGTGGACTCACACTCTGATGGACTGTAGTGACCCATGGCCATCCTGGGCACTGGCCCTCAGCATTTACTGAGGCCCATCTACTCAGGACATGAAGTTGGGACTCACTGCCATTAGGGCTGGGGAGCACCCTGTACCTCTCAGCACTCCTCTTCTCCTCATCCCAGCACTTCTGACGCCACGGAAGGAAAAGCCCAGCAAACCAACGGTATTAAGCTAAGGCACATTTTAAAGGACTCTCTTTCTCCTCCCCATTCCCTGTCTCTCTAAAAATACCCCAGTTCTCTCCAGGATGCCTTTGTGCTGTGTTTTATGTCAGCCAGTTCCTGGGTTTGTGTGTGTCACACCAGTTAATCCCCTAAGACACAACAGGCCCTGTGAGGAAGGCAAACTTGAGCAACTGGACACCATTTGGAGAATTAACTCGGGCCTGGAGAAAGAAACGGGATATGCGCAGGGGGTTCTCACATATGCAGCTAATGCGCCTAAATTCCTGGGGATTTACACCTCCCCATCTACAGGAGCCAGAAATACAAGCTGTTGTAATTAACTGTCCCCTTTCAGTGCTCAGTACGCACTACCAGAGCTGACTTTAACAGCCAGCCTTTGGTTTACAGATGTTGGGGGCCAGCTTGGGGGAAAGGTGGGACTCTGGCCACCATGGCAAGGCAGCCCAGTCCTCAGGACAAAGTTCCCATCCGCCCCCCCCAAGTAAATGACATATACTGCGCTACACTGGGGTTTTCTGCCTTCTTCGCAGAAGATACAAGTTCAGCTGCTCCCTTGCAGACACAGGTTCAGCAAAACAGCCCCTGAGAACTCAGAGTTGAAAGCAAAGCTTGGGACTCATCTCCCTAGGTGTAGGGAACCTCGCACCAGGGGCATTCTCCGCAGTTGGAGGCCAGGATGGATTTCGGGTAAAGATCCCCAAATAGGCCAGCGCTGGCCAGGGTCTGATATTGGCCTGAGTGTAGGCTTGTAGTCCTTCTGCCCTGGTGAGACGCTCCTTTCCACACTGGAAACAACTTCTGGAAAAAACAAAACCAAGCGAAAAGAAATCAGCGGTGCGGGTCTGCAGGAGGACAAGCTCCCTCTCCGGGGAACCAGGCGCCTCACACTTGCAGGCTCTCTAGAGGGATTGGGTGGAGAAGAGACGCGGGGACAGGCTTCCCAGGGGCCAGGGGTGTAAGGCGCATTCCTGGGCACCCACTGCGGTCCTGTCAGTCGGCTCTGCCGAGCGAGAGGGGACGGGCCCCGCGCTTCCTGCCCCACCCGGGAATGACCCAGCAGCATCTGGGCCGAAAAGGACCTCTCTGCCCAGCGGGGAACTGGACCGCAGGTGCAGTTTGCTCCCTGCCCCAGGCGGAGGTGCGGGAGCCCCACGTTGGACTGCACTTCCCTGGGTGCGCCTCTGGTGTGTGTGGGTGGATGCTGGGTAGGCTTTGCTCACTGGGGTATGACCCAGGCTCCTTCCTGAATTCACAGCCTCTGTTAGGAGGGGGAGTGCTTTTCCTTCTCCATATTTTCCTACCCACCTCGCTGCAGCATCAGGTTGGCTGAAGGGAAGCCAACCTGAAGCTTCTAGTGCTGGATTCCCTGGAAAACTCCTGCAGATCCCCTCCAGCGGCTGAGGGAATCTCATCCTTGTCCCTATCTCCCACCTATTTGAGCAAGCAGCAAACTCCAGAGCGATTTAGGGGTTATTCCTAGTCATTTGCCGTGTGCCCCAAGATGCTGGGAGAAGGAGGGAGGACGCTCTATGGTGGGCTGGGGTATGGTGAATGTCTACACCAGTGCCCACTGGTTTGGAGCAGGACACTGGGATGAGCGCCCCAGCAGCGTCCCAGTCTTCTAAGGGAGGAGGAATCCCGGGCCCAGAAAGGTTTGACGGTAAGGGCCAAGTAGTCAGAGCCAACAGCTAAGAGGCTACTTGATGGAGAACTTTTACTCCCAATCGAAAACCTGTCTCCGGACCTCCAAACCTCGTGCCTTGCCCAGTCTGTAGCGGGACCCCCTCCTTAGCGCCCAGCACCCCAGGCACATGGAGGGACCGCCGGGGCGTGGATTTGTGAATGAACCGCTGAGCTCTCTGCAGCTCACAGATCACAGGGCTGCGATCGCCCCACCGACGTGGTCCAATGAGCGGCTGCAGTAAGTGCTTAGCGACAAAGCAGGGGGCATGGCGCGGACTCGCCGGTGCTGCGCTGCGCGGGGCGGGACAGCGGAGGGGGCCGAGCAAAGGCAGCAACTTCAAAGCCGGTTGCCTGGGCTCAGAGAAGGGGTGGGCTCTCCCAGGGTGGCGCAGTTTGCAAAAGCATTTCCCCGCCCCCACCCACGCAAACCCCGGAGGCGTTCCTAAGTGCTGGTGACCGAGGTCCGGCTGTCTCCGCGCGCTCTTGCGCACGTCCTTGGGGTCCTTCCCCCATCCCCCGCCACCCTAGGGATGATCACAGCCTGAGACCTAATCCGGTTACTTCCCGGCGCGGGTCTCCACCGCCACTGCACTGGCGTCCTTAAATAACTGTGTCTTTTAAGCCTCTCCTCCTGCCAGCTCTCACCTTTTAAAATTCAAGTTTTGGCTACCTCCCCGGGGTTCTCGTTGCTGGGGGAGGGGACGGGAGGAGCGGACACCGCCTCTCCACCTCATCTGCAGCAGATTTTCACAGCACCCTCTTCAGAGCCGGAATCGATCCGCTAATATCGACCCGCCGGAGTCTGCGCGCGCAGGCGCCTGGCCTGTCTCCCTGACTAGGTAAGTCTCGGTTGCATCTCAGAAGGTCGCACCTGGAAGAAATTTCTTCGTACTCCCTGCCTCCTCACCCTTTCCCCACCCACATTTTAGTTTTGCTTTTCTAGAGAACCTTGGAGAAGGGGAGGATACAGAAGGAAGTGTGATGGAGATGGCTAGAGGATTACAGTTCGCTGACCCCTCTCACCCTCATTGGCACAGCGAGGAGATCACTGTAGCAATGGATCCAGACATCTTGTAAAAACAAAACAAGGGGAAGGCATGGGACCAGTGAAGACACGTGGAGCATGGAAGGAGGAGCAGAAGATGGCCAGATGGGAGAAGATGGTCCTGCAAGAGAAGAGAGACCTAGAAGAGAAGGCATAGACAAGGGCGCCCCTAGGAAGCTGCCCCCAGGAGGGCAGAGGCTTCGCTTCCTTGTACCTGTCGGAGCTGATTCAGCCCCAGTCTCGCCAGTAGGGAACAGCAGGTTTGAAGCAGGGGGACCACAGGAGAGCCTCTGCTAGCTCCTGCCTCCTACCTTGCTGAGCAGGACTGGGAAGCCCCTTCTCCACTTCCTCACCCTCTGCCCAAGTGGGACTGAATCTTCCCCACTCACTTCCTCAGCCACAGGAAGGGCTCAGATGCTGTGGTATCCAAGAGCAGATGAAAAGTGAATCTGATGGTTCCTCCTGCCCTTGACCTGCCCCCTCCCCCACCATCCTCCTCTACTTTCTGCCAGCACTGAAGGAATGGGCCTTGAACTACCTCCTGAGGACTGCTGGCTGCCAGAACTTCTGTCCAGCTCCATGTGCTGCTCCTGTGTGTTGCTGCCTCCTGCAGCTCCCCCAGGAGGGCTAGTGGGCACCTGGAATTTCAGAATTTGAATTCTATCACGCTGGCCTCCCAATGACTCTCCCAGTTTTTCCGCAATCACCAGCTGCTCTGGCCAAATCTCTCTGTGACACCTGTGACTTCTCCCCTTCTCTGCCAAGTTGCACCCTGTCCATTAGCAAGGCTGGCTCCCAGAACTACCTCCTCTTACCTCCTACCCCCTCCAAGACATCACCCAAGTCACTTCTTCAGCCTGAAGAACAGCAGTGTTCTCCAACCTGGTCTCTACCTCACTACTCCTTCCTCATTTACCTCCCCCACACAACAGGACAAGCTTTTGAAGAGCAAGCCAGGCAGTGCCCTATCTTTGGTTAGATCTGCAGACACAGAGTTAGACACTGGCCTTCAAGGGCCCAGGGATCCCTCTCTTGGGACCCCCTGCCTCCCTCAAAAAGTGCAGACACCCTGATCTTGCCATTCTCTGCTCAGCAGGGGGACTTTTTTTTTTTTTCTAAATTACAACACTTAAATTGCAGCCTTGCAAAGGGTAGATTTCTGAACCTGGGGAAGACTGGGCAGCATGTCTATGTGAAATGTTGCAATTTTATAAATTTTGTTTCTTATTTAAGATGCACTCGGAAACTGAAACATGGTAAAAGAAAACATGTAAATATAGCTAGAAGAAAACATATAACCAAGTTGTAGCTCTTGGTTACAGATGTGCTCTTTAAATTAGGATGTATACTGAGAAGCAAACAAAAAACAACTGTGCTATTAAATAAACAGATGGTCAGATATAGATCAAGAACCCTCATTTCTATTTAGTGTGTGTGTGGGGGGGGACACAACAAAAGCAAAATAAACTATCATTTCCATATTTTGTTTAGAGAAAGGCTGTAAAGCCATGAAGATCAACAAACTATTCTGATTCACTTCTTGTTCTTCCTTTTAGGTGACATGCCGACTGGCACATTTTGTTTTCAGTGAGACTTATATTGAGCTCAGCTCTATCTGTTCTTAGGCTGGCATCAGACTCTTCTAAGTCATCTGAATTAATACTCTTCGTAAACTCATAGTCTTCACATCTTTCTTTCACTCTAATAGGCAATTTTTTTTATCACCACCTCTGATGGGTAAACAGGTTTTTCTCCAGTGTCCTTTGTTCTTCTTGGAACAAATTCCAATTAAAAAGCCTTCCTGGTGGAACATCTGCTGTTTGTGTATCTTTCATCATTTTGTTGTTTTGCGTGTGAGTTTACTGCTTGACCCAGACTTTTCTGCTGTGGTCCTGGAGCCCTTCAGGGGGGTCTTTAGTTCCAGCTTTCCTTTTGTCTAGAATATTCTTTCCTCTCCCCCGTCCCCCGGCCCCTGCCATCTTTGGACACAGACTGCCCTAGAGAGAGACCATGCTGCTTAACCTGGCTGTGTTCTTGGCACTTGCGGCTTCTTGAAGGTACAGATTTGATGACATGCTTACTGTGTGACTCTGTCCTTCCGTGAGCTTCAGGAGGGCCTGTCTTTGTGGCGTTAACCCTAGTCTCGGAAGCACCAAACCAGCTCCCTCTAGCTTTTTGGTCTCAGGATGACTTTTACACCTTAAAAGCTATTGAGGGTTCCAAAGGGCTTTTGTAAGTTAGGATCTATCTGTTGATATTTACAGTATTAGACATTGAAATGGAAATGGTTTTACAGTAGCAATAGATGAACTTATTCATTTGCAATGACAACACAAACACACTTCACCTATACGTAACAGATTTTAATGAACATTTGCTGTACTCCCTAAAACAAACAAATAAAAAATTAGCCCCAAGAGTGAAGAGTGGTGTCTGATGTCTTTGCACACCTCTGGACTGTCTGGTTTAACAGAAAATGGCTAGATTCTGATTACTGCTTGTGCTAGTCATTGTTTTTGTTCACATTTAGGAAGAAAATCCAGCCTCTCCCACAAGTGTAGTTGGAAGAGGGAGAGAAGCACTTTGCTGGCCTTGTCAGGTAGTCGTGGGCTTCTTTGATAGGGCACCAAACAGTGGTAGTTCTTGAAGGTTGGCGGCTCTGTTACGTTACGACCCACTGACCTCTCACACCTTGAATGGCTCTTTTGCCATGTTGTGCCTCCCCACTTGGCAGATTCTGGCTTGCAGAGTTACTGATGTCAACACATATCAGTAAACGATGCCACAGAATCAGTTTGCCAGCATCGCCACCCATCTCACCAAGAAGCTCATTAAATATGGAATTGTAGTTTGGCTTATGGTTTTTAACTTTCACTTAAAAACTCAGATTTTATCATTGGCAACAGACACTCTTTTCCTCAACAGGACATGCTTGCTATGTTTATTTCTGAGAAAACATCCACCACTACCCAAGTCCCCCTCACCAAGGCTTGCCCGTTTTTGGGGAGAAAGCTAGTTCTGCTCACCACTCACACACAATGGACAGTCATTGCATTTCTGCACGTGGCACCTGTGTGTGCAAGTTCCCCATTTCTTCACCCACAATATCAAGAAGACGTGCTCCGGAGCTGAAGTTTACCTAAAGTGACACTTTACCGCTTCTTCAAGGACCTTCTTCAGTGAAAGACATTTCTCTAAAAACCTGTCAGGGTGGCTGTGCAAAACACCATGTTCCTACTGCAGCCAGAGCCAGTTGTCTCAACTGGAGTCAAGTTAGGTCACTGTTGGTTTGGCCCATCAGTCTACACAGCCCCAAGTCATGCCAAGACTCAGCATAGCTGCGGAAACTGTTCATGGGTGAACCCTGAAACTGTGCTATGGACCCCCAGGGTCTGTATGTTGAGAATTGCTGCACTGAAGAAGGACCCTTCCAGGAAGGAACGCGGTGACTTTGTGGCAATCATACATGCTTGATATGGAAGGTTCACAGAACCTTGTTAACTCTTGGCACAAAATGTGTTTCAGAATTTCTTTGGAAAGGTGAAGCTGTGGTGTTTCAATTAGCCTGGTGGGGGATAAGCAGCATCCTGTATCCAAATTAAGATTTCCATAGTGAGAGAGCGGGAAAGTCATGTTCACAGTCGTATAGCAACAGGACACAGCCTCATCTCTGCTCAGATCAGCAAAGGAGGTAGGAGATAAGTCCCTACTTTGAAAGCATTGGGATTTTGGAATTGTAGACAAGGGTGTGGACTGATCTCCAGATGTCCACTTCGAAGAGGGCACTGCCAGGGTACAGATGGTCCACAGCCACCTGCCCCAGATCTCCAGGTGGGTGAAGGACCTGGGAATCGCCTGCCAGCAGAGCCTCCTCTGCAATCCTTGTAATAATGGGGGATGGGTCCCCCTAACACTAGCTCTGATCATGGCCTTGCCCTGCCATCGAGTTCAGGGTTGGCCTTAAAGACCTTCTCCCTCATCTTGCACCTGAACCCCTTTGGCGTTCCTTAGTGACTTCAGGTGTCATCACCTAGCCCTGAAACCTAGGCATCCGATTCCCCCTCTGTCCATAGCAGGGATGTGACTCACTCAGATGCCCAGTGGTCAGGGTTGGGGGTGCCCAGGCCAACTTGGGGCTCTGGTGCTGGAAGCTGGGTCCTGACAAAAGGCTTCAGGGCCCTCATTTCTGCTCCACATCTGTGAACCCTCCCACTTTCTCCATGTGCTCAGAGAGCACTTGTGAGATCCAGAGTCTTCTCTGGGTCCCATCTTGGCAGAGCAGAGCCCATTGAGATCCTTCAAACCTTCTCTTGATCCCCTTCTAAGGTGGCTTCTATCTCTGAGAACCAATGAAGACCTCGACACTATCGAGAAGTATGTATGGCTTCTGTTTATCTGTCAGTCAGGGGCCCCTGCACACCTGCTGGCAGTAGAGGTCTCAATTTCCACTCCTCAGTGCTGAGTTCTCCCCTCATCAGAAACAGCCAATGCAGGGCTGTGGGGGTGCTGTGGGTGTGCACCAGGACTGGCTCTCCAGCCGTCACACCCACAATTCAGGCAGGAAGAAAGGAGGGCAGGAGACGAGCAGAATTACTCTATCCATTCCCATTCCCAACCAGAGGCCATGCTGCAGTGAAAGGGGACTAGGGAAGCCAAGGTACAGATCTCTGATCCTCCTGACTCTGAGGTCCAGGCTCAATGACAGCTCTGAGGATAGTGACCATCCACTAAACCTACAGAACTCACTCTTCTAGGGCTTAGGAGGCATGGAAGGGCTCTGAGTCCCTGTCAGCATCTGAGAGTCCTCAGTTCCAAGGTTGACATTCCTTTGGCCATAAATATTTAATAGAACCCCATGCAGAGTACCTGTTCCCCAGCCTGCTCTCCAGCCCCACGACATGGGCTTGGCCCTATCTCCTACCCTCCCTGTGTGCCCAGTGGTCTGGTCAAGTCAGCATTTCCCATGCAGACCCACACTTCTTTGGCTCTTGTTCATGGAGCCCTTACTCACTAACATAGTTCCCTCTGCAAAGAAGGATCCCAACCCTTTCCCCGACAGTGAAATTTCCACCCATTCTTGAAGGCTGGTCTTCCGAAGAACCTCAGTGAATGGCCTCTTAATGGGAGAATTTGGGGTGAGGGCAACACTGTCTGAGCAGGACAGGTATAGGTCCTGGGTTGCCTGGAAGCTCCCAGATGAGGAGGCCAGGAAAGGTGGGGGCCACCCGTCCATCCATCCATCCATCCATCCGTCCATCCGTCCATCCAGCTAACTGAGCTTTCTGAGCAGATGCCATGCACTGAGCACTTTCTGAGTGATTGGGGATCCATCCCCAAGCTCCTTCTGAGCTTTCATTCTAACAGATGGATAACAGAGAAGGAAACAGCAAATTGACCTGTGCAGCAAGGAGCTTAGAAGGGGAAACGGGGCTGGGTGAGATGGTCAGGAGTGCTGAGTGGGGCTGCTCTAGGTTGGGTGCTCAGGGGAGTCCTCCTGAGGACAGGGTGCTTGGGGCTGAGTTTTGGAAGCACTGGACTGAAGGACACATTCCAGGCAGAGAACAACAGGTCCCAAAGTCTCTGTGGGCAAGTTGGGGGAGCAGCTCGGTTGGGTGTGGCCTTTGGAAAAGTCCAAAGAGAGAGCAGAGAGCAGCAGGAGATACGGAGGGGCTCAGGGTCAGGCTGGGTGTTGCTTGCAGGCCATGGGTGTGCAATCCAGGGTGGCAGAAAGTGGTTGGAGGACTTAGCCAAGGGAGTAGGCAGGTCTACATGCAGGAAGAGGATCCTCTGTGCACTGCACTAGGATAGGGCAGGTGTGGAAGGGTGAGTGTGACTCACTGGTGGCCAGGGTCAGTCTGGAACTGTGGGTTGGGGTGGGGAGGGTAAGGTCAGAATACACAGAGCTGGATGACCAGGAAAACTGGTTGATGGACTAGATGAGGGTCTGAAGGAGAGGCTGTAGCAGTGCCTTGGGTGAGCATACACCATTCACCAGGATGGGAGATTGCAGAATAAAGATGGTGGAGCGCCTCTCGGGCACTGGATGCTTGGGAGTCCTGTTCTGTTGTGCCAGGCTTCCAGGTGGGACCGTCAAGTGAGCAAATGTATATAAGTAGGACGAGAGTCAGGCCTGGTGATGCAAACTGGAGGAAACAGTGACAAAGCAGTATTTTCCATCTGATCCCAGCTAGGGTCAGCAGGAGTCGGGGAGGAGAAAGGAACACCCCAAATTCAAGGACTGGAGGTGGACAGAAGTGAGACCCAGGGATGGCAGAGCCTCAGGCACCAGAGAAGATAGTTTTCAAGAGGGAGTGGTAATCATGTGTGATGTTGGGCAAGGGGAGGAGGACCAGGACAGGGAAGTGACCGCCTGATTGAGAGAATGAGGTCTTTAGAGAGACCAGGAGAGCCATTTCTGTGGGGTTGTGAACCTGAGCCGCTGAGAGACTTGAGGAGAGGACAAAGGGTGCAAAACCCCAGCATTCCCTGTGGAACTCAATCACAGTGCCCCTCGTGTTAAACTCCTGCTCTGTCATTTGTGTGAGAGCAGCAGGTAGTGGTGTGGGATGCAACCACCGGCCTACAAATGCGTGAGCTGTGCCATAGCACCTTGCCTGTCGTGGGCCTCATTTAGCAGGGAAGGAGAAATTAGGAGTGTGGAAGAAAGACGGTGCCTGGAGGAGCAGAGTCGCAGGTGGGGGTGCAGAGGTGGGTGAAAGCCATGTCAAAAGCCAGGAGGGAAGGCGGAAGTGAGGAAAGTGCTCTACTTCCTCAAATGGGAAGTGCTGTCACCCACTTTACCAGCATGGGAAGATCTCAGAAACCTGGGCTCAAGAACAAGAAGTCCGAGAAGTCCGCTGGAATCCCTCAGGGGCAGACAGCTGGACACAGGCAAGGAGCAAGACTGTCTTCACAGGTTAGGTGAGGATGACAGAGAGGAGGCCCTGCCGGGACGAGGGTGGTGGCTGCCTAGAGTTCTCTGTTAAGCTCCAGGATTGGGTTGGTGGTACTGTAGCCAAGAATCCTGCTCAGACAGCAGGTTGACGTGGAGGTTATGGTGTGAGAAGTGGACCGAAGAACAGTTAGTGACATGAGGAGGCTGAGGCGGGCTACTCATTGCTTTCATCCAATCCCTGACAAATGATGACTAGGTCCCAGGCTACCATCCTTCAGGACTCAGCCAGACTGGAGCTCAATTTGGTCCTGAAATAATTTAGGTGGTGGGAAAGTCTGGGCGGGGGCTGACACAGCCTGGTAGATTGTGGAGCAGGTCCAGGGAGAGACAGAGATTGTTGCAGGGTGGATGCAAAAGTCCAGCTGGGCAGGGAGATAGTAGAATTCAGAGAAGAGCCAAGAAGACAAAGGAGTTGATGTCATGACCAAGGGAGGGGCATTTTCATGCTTATCGACCAGAGCAAATGGAGGCTAGAAGCTGCCCATGGCTGAACATCTGGTACTGAGGAGGGCGGTCCGATGTCCAGAAGAGGCAGACAGGACAGGACAAGGGTATTGCAATTGAGGTAGGGAAGTTGGAGACAGAGGGCATGCATAATCTGGAGGGAAGAATCCAAGGCCGAGATGCCAGCTTACTTGGGGAGTTGAGCTGGTGCCAGCAGACCTGCCTCAACCGTGCCTCAGATGCCTTCTCTGAAGCCTCTGAGCTGAGCCTCACTCCCTGGCTGCATCTCTGCTGTGCTGGGATGATGGGGTCTGACTCAGTTGCTGGTGCCTGCTGTTCCCTCTTCCCTGCAGCCCTCAGAGCATGGGGTGAAGCTGTGTTCTGGCCTCTGGTGCCAAGGTTACTATGGCCAGGAAGACAGGATTGGGGCCACAGCGGGTGACACCTCATCAGGAACTTGGCTGGAGGTGTGGGAACAACCTGTTTTTAGTAATGAGGATAAGAAACTGGTGCTCATAGTGGGCCTGACACTAGGTGGGCTTTGAGAATCCCCGGTGGGACTCCTTCCACCCTATGCTGAGTCCCTGCTTCCTGCCCTCAGGTAGAGGGAGTTGGTCATGTCCCCTGAGCTGCCAGACCTACTTGGGTGGTTCTGTGTCCTTCTTGTCCACCTGGCTTGTCTCAATCCCCCCATGGCTCTCTCCAGCAGTTCCCTTTGGGGGGGCCTTGTGTCAGAGCTGTCTCCTCTGCTGGGGAGGTATACAGAGAGGGAAAGCAATGAGGTATGGCTTCTCAAATCGGGAGGGAGGGTGGTCCTACCAGCCAGGCCCTGTCTCTGCACCCAACCCAACCCTCTCCTGCCCCAGCCTGCACCTACTCTGAGACCCTGAGTGTTGTACGGCAGGGAGGGGGTGGGGGAAGAGGGAGACAGGGATTGGGAGGTCCCAGAGCTCATTGGTCCAGGGAGACACACTGCCTGAGGGCCACCCAGTCTCCCTTTCCAACTTTTTAAATAGTAATGAATGTAAATTAGTTCAGTCATTATGGAGAACAGAATGGAGTTTTCTCAAAAACTAAAAATAGATCTACCTCATGACCCAGCTACTTACCAGCTATCCCACTTGTGGGGATGAATCCAAAGAAATGAAACCAGTGTACCAGAGAGACACCTGCATTTTCACTTGCAGCACCATTCATAACAGTCAAGATACAGAATCGACCCAGCAAAGGATGAAGGAAATGTAGTGTACATACACAATGGAGTATTAGTCAGCCATCAAGAAGAATGAAACCTTACACGTGCAGAAAAGTGGATGGGTCTGGAGAACATTGTGTTAAGTGAAATAAGCCAAATAAATATGGTACATTGCCTTCATATGTGGAAGCTAAAAAGTATTGTCGTGAGTGTAGACTAGAGATTAGTAAGGCTGGGATGGGTAGAGGGAGAGAGACTGAATGGGTGGATAAAGGGAGGCTGGATTTGATTAGCACACACAGCACACATGCACGGAAATATCACACCAAACCAAAATGTGCAATGAGTTCTTGTTCATCAGAAACAAAGAGTGATTGTGTGCAGCTGTTTTAAAAGCAGGGAGAGGTGGCCAAGGAAGGGGGACGGGGGCACAGTGTAGACCCAGGCCCTCCATCCCTGCCTCCTCCCTGGGCCTCCCTGGGCCTCCCTGGGCACAGCAGAAATTGAGGAAAATGATTCTCATGAGTCACCAACTTTCTGAAACGCCAGTCAAAGTGTGGTTTTCAAAATAACCTAACTGGCTCTCAAATGTCAGAAGTGGGGCAGGAGTGGGGAGGCAGGTAGGGGGGCAGGTGGGAAGGCAGGTAGAGAGGCAGGTAGAAAGGCAGGTGGGAAGCAGGTATGGACACAGCACCTGCCTCATTGGGCTGATGCAACCTGGGGCAAGGGATGCTCCCACCTGGAGGAGCCTCCTGATGGGAAATCAGGTTAGGACTGCCTGTATTCTGGGATGGGGCTATGTGCACACTGGCCCTGGAGTCACACTTGTCACTGGAGCCCCTGTCCTACCACTTGTTCTAGGACGTGTGTGTGCCTGAGCCAGTAGCTCATGTTGGCACCTCTGCCCATTAAAGTAATTCTTACTAGTCTGAGAGGTGTTTAGAAAGCCAGACGCTGGTCTGTCTGCACCACCAGCTCCACTCTCAGCCCTGGGTATACTCAAGAATCTTCATTTTAAACAAACCTCTTGGGTAATTTTATGCACAGTGACATCTGACATTTGCTATTCAGGACAGAATGAACTGTTGACTAGAAAAGTTGAGCTAGCAAGTTGGGGACTTCCTGAGCCCTAGGCACGTGTGCACCTGTTTTTCTCCACCCACCCCTGTGGGTTTTGTTTGTCTCCCTGCTAGACCACGATTTCCTGGAGAGGAAGGTTCTTCCTGACTATGCCCACAGCCATGTGCCTGGCACCTAGTGGCTCCTCCATGAAGGGCTCATGTCCTCTTAGTTGTAGCCAGGGGCAGTGGCAGCCGCTGCAGGAGGAGAGATCACCCCTCAACACATGGAGTTGTATGGCCAGCCCAGGGCACGTGACCCCAGCCATCACTGCTCTGAGTTGGGGGGGGAGCCCTGTAATCCATCCTGGAATCCCGCCCTCCATGTGCGTGCAGGGCAGGAATGCTGCTCTTTTCCACACTAATGATTACCAGATTACCACGTGTGAACCTTCAGGTTTGAGCTTCCTCGGGGGGCCAGGAGGGGCAGAAAGAAGAGCACAGGCTGGGACCAGGAAGGAGGCTAGCTCCCACCTCGTCATTAAGTAGCTGGCTAGCCCTGGGCAAGTCGGGTTTCCAGAACAAAGAGCCAGGGTAAGATTCCCTGGCAGAGATTCCGTGGGGATTGCTAGCGCTCAGTGGTCAGGCTGAGGGGACATTTTCTAGGCTAATTGAGCTTTGTCCCCAATTCCACCCTCTCCGAGAAAGACACTCCTTATTACTCGCTTATTAGAACATGCTTTAAATAGGACCTCCATTTGCTTCCTCACCCATCAACTGGGGTCTCCATGGAGAAGCTGTTGCCCACGGGAACATGCTCCCGTCTACACTCAGGAAGAACCGTCAGTAGAGGAGCCCGGTCTCCCCACCAGGGATGGAACCTGCTTCCATTTCATTTCCACGTGGGGGTGATTCTCCCACTATGACAATTAAAAAGAGGGAAAACCCATTTGCATTTTTCCTGGGTGTAATGACCTTCCACACCAATGTTCAATCATCTAATTTAAGACAGTGGCGCACACACCAGCATGAATAATTCAGCAGCATGGAGTTCTCCCGTGCGCGGGCTCAAAGCCTTGGATTTTGACCTAGTTCCTAAGGTTGAATCGGTTCATGTGATCTCTGTATCCACAAGGTTTCCATTCTTTCAGGTAAGTGCTATTTTACTCAAAGATACCCCATCCTAAGTAAACTTAGTGCCAAGGTTTGGCGACTTAAATTGAGGGAGCAGAGACTTAATTTGTTTTACATAACCTGAAGCCTTAAACTTAATTAATTTTCCGTTTGGGGCACAGAGGCACCTTCTGCTTAGGTGTGATAGGGCTCTAGAAGGCTTTGTCGTGTGTGCACAGACAAAGGAGGGAGTGGACAGCTCCCCGAGCTCAGCCCAGATCTGGGCAACCTAAGGTGTTTGTGGCTCTAGGCTGGCATTGGGCTGGGGTGGCTGCCAAAAGTGACCAGTAGCCAGAATCAAGAGTTGTAGGTGGACAGTGAGACAGAGGTAAAGGCTGCAGCTCCCCCAGGAATCCCGAAACCCTCAAACAGGACAATCTTCCCCAAACAGAGGCCTGATTCTTTGAGCCTAACATTGGGTTTGCTCCTCAGAACCACCTGCAAGGTACTTGTGGCTAGTTGAGGACTATGGCTCCAGCCTCAGGCTGTCAAAACGCAAATTTCCAGGCCCAGCTCTGGGAACCAGATTTTAAATATGCCCCATGGTCATCCTTAGCAAATGTGCATTGGTTGGCAGCTTAAAACAACAGCAATGTATTGGGCTGAGGGTTGTGCAGGTGTATTAATTAAGATGAGGTTACCCAGGGGGTTGGGGGAGCTTCTTCTGCTTCCTGGGCCACCAGCAAGCTGCAGTCTTATACCATGCATTACAATGCCATTCCAAGGTGAGCTTCTGTGGGGCAGGAGGTATTGACATTTGAACTCAGGACCTCAAGCTTGCTAGGCAGGTGCTCTACCATCTGATTCACACCCCAGCCCCTTTTCACATTTTTTTTTTCAGGTAAGGGTCATCCTGTTGTCCGGGGCTGGCCTCGAACCTCAGTCCTCCTACCTATGCCTCTCATGTAGCTGGAATGACAGGTGTGTGCCACCATGTCTGGCTTGTTGGTTGAGATGGGATCTTATTAATTTTTTGCTTGGGATGACTTTGAGCAACCATATTCCTAATCTCTACCTACTGAGTAGTTAGGATTATAGGCATGAGCCACCATCCTGGTTCCATTCATATGTGCGCTATAGGGATGGGTGGCATCTCAGGCTTTTTTTTTCTTTTTCTTTTTTTTTTTTGCATAGGTCAGATCACTTCTGAAATAATGTTGCAGAAGAGATGGACTCATTCTTTTATTCATCAGGATTTTGTGCACCTGCCATATGCCAGGCCCTTTTGTCTCACCGAGGCAAAGGGGCATCTCTTGCTCTGGGGGTACCTAGTTCTCTCAGCTATAGCCTGACAAGTCACATAAAGCCATCAGGTCTACAACTGACAGCAAGGCTGTCTGGTCCATGTTCGTACAGTTTGCATGTTTTGGTCAAGTGAACATAACTGATGGGCTCCCACTATCCAGACAGGTTCTGAATCAACACAACAACAGCTGAGATGGAGTCTCCAGGCTGCAGGACTGCAAACGCATTCAAGGTCATCTGCTCTCTCACGTTTAGTTTATTCAAGATGAGGAAATGGTCTGCAGAGCTGAGCAGTATCTGTGCTTCCCTTGGCCCTCCCCCTATTCCCACCACATGATCCTAGACCATGGCTAGCCACACTGGGATCAGGAACCCAGCCCTAAGTCCTGGGCCTTTCATGCACACACAGAAGGTAGGCAACTCTGAACAGAGTTTAGAAACCCTCCTCTCCAGTGGGGTTCACTGGCAGCCAGCCCATCCTCGAGCTGGCCTCTACAAAGTCAAGTGTGACGAGGTCTTTCAGGGATTTTTGGACAGAGTAGGGATCAGGAGAGGGCACTAGGGCTGTCCTCTCCCATTGGGGAGCAGGCAGGCAGAGCTTGGGACAGATCAACAACTTCTCCAGCAATGAAAGGCCCAGACTGAGGATGAGGGTCTTACGCGATGCAGGCTGGCTTCCGTCTCCTGATCAGTTGCACCTGTCACAGACAGTTGGGAAAACGAGGAACAGGCCCAACTGCTGGTGGAATTAGAATCATTGTCGCAGGCTGGGAAGGCCCAGGGTACACCCCGAACCTGGCTTGCTGATATGGTGAAGCCAGATTGGAATGGCAGGGTGTCCTGGAAGGGGAGAAGGCAGGGCCAGGTTCCTGGCTAGCACCTCTGCAACCTGGGCCCTTAGCATACAACCCCATGGTGGGTGATGTCCCTGCTCCCTGGGTCCATCAGAGGTCCCTGTCTTCTAGGTCCCGCCGTCTCACAGGATTTCCTCTCTAGAGCCCAGCCCTGGGGACAGCCTTGGTATTGCTGGAGCCACTTGCCAGAGGAGCAGGGAGCTGAGAAAACCTGTCCACCTCCTTTCCTCCTCTACACAGCAGGGCCTTTGACCCACAGGACAGACTCAGGCTGCGCAGGTCCCTCTGCTATGCTTCTGCTGAGGCATCCCTGATCCCAGCGCATGGGTGGATGGACTTGGGCTGCCCCTCTGCAGGCCCAGCTCTAAGCTGCCTCTCCCTCCCGATTCTATGCCGTGTTTTGCACACCGCACATCACCATGTCTTACAGATGAGGAAACAGCTTTAGAGTAGTGAGATAAGTGGTTACTTAGCTCACAGGAAGCCAAGCTAGGCTGTGAGTTCAAATTTGTACCTAGAATGTGCTCAGGGTGGTAGAGCTGCCATCCAACTGCCTTTCCAAGGACGCACAACCAAGCTTCTTAATCCAAATGGCCACGTGCCACAGAATTCTGCTGGACACAAGAACGTTGGTGGTGAGGTGCCCAACAGCAGGTACAACCTGGGAAGCATTTGGGAACAGGTCTGGAGTGCCTGGGGCTGCCTGGCCCACTGGCAGGTGATATGGCCGGATGCTCTCTGGGGCTTGAAGAAGTAGGGGTGACACAATCCAACCTTAGTGTCCCTCCACTGGGCAGCACTGTACATAATCATAGAGCTTATGTACACCCAGTTTGATGTCTCAGTTTCCAAATGTCAAGTGGTATCTCAGTTGAGGATTATAGATTAGGGGACCCACCTGCCAGGACTTATGGGTATCCCCAGCACTAGCACCCAGACTGTGTGCTGAACAGAATTACAGTCAAACACAAAGAATGCCCTGTGACTGAAAAATGTGATGAATAAGCCTGAAAATGTGGATTGTGCTCAAGGAGTAGAGCACACTCACTTTCCCCACGAGTATCACATCCCAGCGCAGAGAAGGCTCTGAGAAGTCCTGCAGATGGGTTTTGTTGGAGCTGCTTTCCAGACTCACTTCATCTGGGACCAGAATCCAATGTGACCCATTTCCTGACACTCGATCTCTTCTGTTTTCTTTCTCCCACTGGGAACTCTGGAGCTGTACTTAACACAGTGTCCCACACTGCAGTCTGGGAACAGTAATGTGCCTTCCTCAAAGGCCAGGGTTTTGTGTCAGCTAAGGAGTTTGGTGGAGCTCCAGGGAGAGCGCAGGGTTCCTTCCAACAATCTTGGCATTCCTGAACATTCTAGAAGGGGTGATACCTGAAGTGGCTGGGCATTCCTGAGACACAGGTGCCCACTGCTTCAGGGTGCTGCCTTCACTGGCAGAGTTCCCCCAGGGATCAGGCCCGGTGGGAAGGAGGTGCCCTGGGCAGTGGCTGACCTGCCTAGCTGTTAGGTGTCGGCCTTGGACATCAGCCCTCAGACTGCAGCTTGGCCAGTGCTGCAGGTTTCCCAGATGGAATTGCGGAGCTCCAGGGGAATGGAATGCGGCTCTGTCCTCACCTTGTCCCTTGTGGGGACCTCAACATCCATCCCCTCACTGAGATGGTAATGGCTCAAGTTACCTCTCGCCCTTAAATTCTAGGAAGCTGTACTATTAATCTGTGTACGTACGCACTGCTGTGTGGAGACACGTGGGGGGCCCCCACCCCATCACAACCCACAGTGAAGTCCCAGCAACTGAAGTTGGACCTCACAAGCAGCACCCTCTGAGCCTACAGGCAAGTATCCACAACGGGAGCAAACAACGTCATTGTGTCAGTAGCCCAAGTCTTTTGTGGAAGTGGGTAGGTGGGGATTGTGGCCGTGGGTGTTCATTGACATTTACTGTGTACAGACAACAGACGACATATCCACAGACCACTTCAGCCTCACAAACACTCTGCTATTATTCTCAATTTATAACAAGGAAACTGGTTGAATGAGAGTTCAAACTATGTGACAATCTTCACACTGGAAAGGATTCCCCTAGGTTATTCAGGTCCCAGAGTTGGAAATTCTGGACACCATGTGTCCTCCATCCCTATCTTTGTTTACCGCAAAGCTGCCTGAAGCCAAAACACAGAAGTGCTTCCCCATGCAAAGCAGCGATGAGACATCCAAGCACACATGGCCTGCACATGGCAGGTGCTGGCTTCACATTGACTGAGGTTGTTAATGAACATGCGAGAAAACCAGGGGTCACCGTCTCATTCGCATCCTCCACTTTGCACATCGATGGCAGCCTGCTGTCCTGCCAGAAGTGACCTGAGATTCCACGAGAATGGACAGAAGGTCCAGTTGAGAGACTCAGGACAGCGTAAAGGGGGAGACCTGGGGCTGGGGAAGACATGCCCTGAAAATGCTGTGATTTTAGCCAGGGGGATGCTGGGGACATTGGCAGAAGTGGGACAGGGCTGTTTGGAAAGAGAAGACCTGGCGACAAAAGCAGAGTGGTGACAGGCTCTCCGGAGCATGAGACACTGAGGAGCAGACAGGAGACACTGAGGGCTAGACTCCAGATCGGAGATGTGGGCTCGACTTTCCTGTTACTGCAAGCCCATAATCTTCGTTGTAAAATGCTCTTGGAGTATGGTTCTGAAGTGCATCCCTGAGAAGCTGTGTGTGTGTGTGTGTGTGTGTGCGTGCGTGTGTGTGCATACCTGTGTGTGCACACGTGCTTTTGTGTGCCCACACACACGTGCTGATTCATTATAAGGACTTGGTTCCTATATTTACGGCAGCTGAGGAGTCCCACACTGGTTCATCAGAAGCTGAAGACCAGGAGAGCTGGCAGATTCATTCTAGTCCAAGCCTGAAGACTGACCACTAGGAGTGCCAAGGGAGTGGGTTCTAGTTCTGGGCATCCGAGCTCAAGCAGGGAGGCAGAGAGGGAATTCTTTCCTGCTCTGGCTTCATTGTTCTACTCAGGCCCTGAGGTGGATTGGAGGAGGCTGCCCACAGGAGGGAGGACCACCTGCTTCCCTCAGCCCAACTCCAATGCCAGCTTCACCCAGAGCCACCCCTGGGGACACACCCAGAATAATGCTTAGCTGGCTCTCCGGGCACCTATGGCCCAGTGAAGTTCATACATAAAATTAATCATCCCAGATCCATGGGAAAGCTAGGTATGAACCACTAGATTTCACTGTCGGCAGGAGAACCAGGACAGTAGTCAAGGAGAGAGGGTTGAGGGGGCAGCCCAGTGCCCAAGGTCCGGGAGGGCACAGAGGTCAATGGGGAGAGGCAGCTCTTACCCACAGGCATTTGCCTTGGAGTCAGAGCAAGGGCCCTTGGGTGATATTTGGTTGAGGGCTGTGGACTTGGAGCAGCCTTGCCAGGAGCCGTGACCACGCGTGCCGGCTTCACGGGAGGCTCAGGGTGGAAGCCTGTCCACACGGCCACTCATCCCAGAAGACTGAACCTGAGCTTGTCCCTTGCTCATGCTGAAGGAAACTGCTGTGGTGCAGAGAAGTTTTATATGTCTTTGCTTGGTAACTAGAGGTGCTTTTCATCCTTGAAGATTTATTTCTTACACCCTTCCCTGGCCCATTTTCCTGCACTGTGGCTGCCATCTCCTCAGCTAATTCTCCCACACCTCTGTTCATCTTTTCTTCTGGCTTCTCCGTGCTCCTCTCCTGCTCGGAAGCCAACGAGAGCTTTGATACATCTATCAGCTCTAACAACCAGGATTCAGGCCACTTCTCAGACAAGTGGCAAATCTGTCATAAAGTCCTTAGCGGTGAGCCATGGTGAGTTTAAGGGTAAGCCCTGGATATTTATTAAACTAGAGGCCTTACAGGAAAAAGTTAGATTTTTAAAAACACAATAGAATTCCTTTAAAAAAAAAATCCCCCATCCTGGTTTGCTGGGTTCTAGAGAACTGCTGAGGCCTCTACGGCACTCCATCCCAGGAGGCAGGCCTCAGTCCTGCCCTGCCAGCTCCGGGGAGATGACTGCTGCCGAGAACTCTGGTCTCTACTATGTGCCTTGTGTTTTTTGTTTAGGTGGTTTCCTTTTTTTGGAGCTTAGAGCATTTGCATGTGTGTATATGTGTGTGCATTTGTGTGTTCACGTACACACATGTGCATATATGTGTGTGCATAGATGTATTGTATGCTGTGTACACGCACATATGCATGTGTCCATCCCTTTGTGTGCATGTGTGTGTCTCAGGTGTGTGCATGGGTATATGTGTGTGTGTACATGCATGCTTGGATGTGCAAATGTGTACTATGTAAGCATGTACATGCATGTATGCATTGGTGTACTGCACTCATGCATATGTAGCCATGTGGGTATGTGTGTATAAATGTGCACATGTATGTACTTGCATGTGTGTGCATGTGTGCAGTGCACATGTGTTTGGGCCATGCCCCGGTGGCACGGGAACAGGGCCACCCTCATCTGTCCCTCTCACTGAGTGAGGGAGAGCCTCTCATGCAGATTAGATTAGTGCTAATGGGATCAGGAAGCAGAGCTCCGCAGGTCCATATGGGAATAGGTGCCCTTCCGCCCCCACTCCCTCTGCATGCAGAGCCTGTGGCCCAGCCTTCCACCAAGATGGGAACGGGCCAGTTGGCACCATTTGAGAGTGGATTTCATATCCGGCGAGGGGGAGCTCTGCCTCAGGTGGACTTCCACCTGCCAAGTCTTGGAGCTGGTGGAGAGGCCCTGAATTAGATGGTTCCAGAGCCTTGGAGGGGAGCCTCCACAGCCTGCTGCATGCCCCTTAGCAGCCAAGGTGCAAATCAGGTCAGCAATGATCTCACTGCTGTGGATGAGAAGTGCTCTCTTCTCCCAGGACCTCTCAGTTCAAAATTGAGAGGAATCAAGGCACTTGTCCAGCCTTGAGGCTTACCTTGCTTTGGAGGAGAACAAAGCCTCAAGTCATTAGCTGCTGGTTTTTAATGTAGCCATGTGGTAAACATGGAAGAAAGAGTGGTCTTGAAGTCACTGGAGGATTGGGAGCTCAGTCCATGCCTCTCTGAAGGATGGAAGGAAATGGAACACAGGGTTCACAACCCCATCAAGGAGGCAGCCGAGGGGCTCCAGGTGACTCTGTGAGAGATCAATGGGGACATGTCAACCCCCAGACTCATGGCGTGGAAGCGGCATCAAACAGGGGAGGGAAGAGTGAAACAAAGAAAGCACAGAGTGGCTGGCCACAGAAGATGGGAGGAGCAGACGGTGTACCCAACGTGACCAAAGACAAGTGTGCTGGACCCTGGGGCTTCCCAGGTAAAAGTCAAGCCTCCAAAATCCTTCCTCATGTGCTGAGGAGGAGAGGCCTGGCCAGACCTCTCCAGGAAAGGCCCTGCTGCCCACCACTGTGCGGGCAGCCAGCAGACACCTCCAGCAGCCCATCCTTCAGGGTGCGCCCCAACTGCGGGCAGCCTCCTCATCCAAGGCTGTCCACGACAGTGACTGGCTGTGCCACGTGGCACCTCTAACAGGCCTCATGGCCCAGAGCTCCTTGTGGGGGCAATGAAGCTGTGTCAGGCAGCAACTTGTTTGGTGTCTCCCTTTCTCACCCTGCCTCCAACCCCTTCCCAGCAAGGATTCCTAACCAACATCCACTCTCCAAACTACCTCGGCATCGGCAACCAAGTGGGACCAAGACTCTGCAGTGCCCTTAAAGAAAAGTCAGAATTAATAAGTGCAAATATGGGAGAGGGGACAAAATAGTGGGGACAGCCAAGACAGACAGGAGGAAGGCAGTGGTGGGGGGAGGAGTCACAAGCAGGAGCCACACTGAAAATAACAGGCAGTGCTTTAGGAAGGGGGGTGTTCCAGACTGATGAGAAGAGGCAGGAGGCAGGGAGGACTGCGCCTCTGGCCACCCAAGGAGGGTTGAGGGCTGGCTGCTGGACACCAGCTCCAGGACAGATCTGCAGGAGCAGGTAGAGCCAGAGGACACTCTCTGCCTCATTCCTAAACTTCCGCAGAGACCTTCTTAACTTGGACAAACATGGCCCTTTAACAGATGGACGAGGCTGTTGGTAGGGAGAAAATTTCCTCTTAATATGTCAACAGCATTAAACAAGTGTGTGCTACACACTGAGTCTGTGTGTGTTCGTGGAAGAAGGCTGGCTGGCTCCAAGCAGAAAGGAGAGAGAGCTGGACAGGGCTGGTGGAAGAAATAAATGGCCACAGCTCTGCTGTCCTGAACACACCTCCAAATATCTTCACTCTCCTTCATCTATAAAAAGAGCCTATGAATTGATACAGAAAAATAATTCAGTATTAAAAAGCAAGGCGAGGATATGCCAGGTAATTCCACACACAAGAGGAAATCAAGTTCAAAGGAGCTTGTGGAAAGTCACAGCCCTGTGCCCGTGACAAAGGACACTCTGGCCCAAGCCAGAGGAGGAGACATTACAGCAGATGGACAGATGCTGTCACCAGTCGTATCGCGCAGTGGGGGAGTTTCTGGGATAGCCATCAGGTCATTGGGAAGTCATGATCCAGGCTGGGGATGTGACTCAGTGGTAGAGTCCTTGTGTAGCATGTGCAAGGCCCTGGGTTCCATCCTTAGCACTGCAAAAAAAAAGTCTGAATCCATTATACTACTGCATTTAAATGCAGTGGGATTTGTTCTAAATATATTCTAAGAAAATAAAAAGACAGGGTAGAGAGATGAAATACCACAGCAATAGTTGATATGGTTGAAGCTACAGATGGGGACACTGAGCCTCTGGCCACCTGGGAGTCCTCCAAGCCCTCCTCCAGCCTCTATTGAGACCACATAGAGGCCTGACCACTTCCTATGCCTGGCTGTCTCCTCCCTCACTCCGGTAGGGCTGGATCTAGGGTGTTCCCTGCTTGGTGACCCCATTATGGTCCCTGACTCCTCCAGAACAATATCAGAGTTCCATCTGTACTCATTGCTCGGCTCGGTTCAGTCCTCACCAACTCCCCAACACCACAGGAGCCTCCAGCTGGGCCCTTCAGCCCTCCCCCCTTTGGTCTCTCTTTGCCCTCCTGCCAGTGGCACTTTCTGAGATGGGATGAGCCAGGCCACATGCCTTCACATGCCCTCAGTGGCTCCCCATCGCCTGAGGAGAGGGTCCTCCTCCTTGAGGGTTGACAAAGCCCTGCCCTCCCTCCCACTTGGCCTCGTACCTGTGCTACAGGTACACAGGGCCCCGCAGCTGTGGAGCACCGGGACCCTCTGACTTCACAGTGGCCTCCCCTGTGCCCCTGTCCTTCCTTACCTTCTTGGTCAACTTGTTTCAAGCCTTGATAAAATGTCCTCCTCTGGGGACTTCCCTGTGCCTCCATCAGGTGGTCATGGCAGCCCTCCTTGGCAGGGTGTGCACACCCCTCTCAGCCTGGCATCCCAGGATCCTAGAATCATTCATATCTGCACGGGGTCTGTCTCAGTTTGCTGAGGCTGTTCTCCAAGACAGGGATGGCACCTGAGCCACCTTGGGTCCCAACCAAATAGCCCTTCATGCAAGGGATGGAGCAGCAACCCTCAGAGCCATCCTGTCTGCTGTGAGGTGGCATCTGTCTACCGTCACTGTGGTAGGGCTGAGTTTGGCATATGCAGACCTGGTTCAGCTTGCAGCTTGGTGACCTGAAATGTGCACTCCACCCTGTTGTGCCTCAGTTTCCCTAGGGGTCATGTGATGAGGTGAGAGCATCCTTCACCATTCCAGGTACTTATGGAAAGGCTGCACAGGACCACTCAGGCTGGGAGGCTGGACATATTTTCAGCTCCTCCTTTAATCCCCACACTGCCCACATCTGTGCATTGGCATTGCACACACAGCCTCTCAGACATCCTTGCAGGCCTGTACATATGGGATGCCACCTGTCCCCAAGACACAGGCAGGAATTGCAGCATGGTCGAACCCCAACCCTTGTTTGTGGAAGAATCAGATTCAGACTTCAGCCCTCTTTCCTCATCGTGGCAAGGTTCTCGAAGGCGCTCACCTGGGTTTTGTGATAATACCAGTGATGACAGTTGTCTCTGAGCCCAGCGCTCACATTATTCACTCAGCCTATGAGCTTGGCCCTTCTCACATAAGAGAACTGAGGCTCAGCAAGATGGACCTTGGTGTGAGGCAGAGCCAGTCCTCCATGGCTCTGCGGGCCCCAGCAGTGCGGCTCAGAGTGGTGGCAGAGAGCTTCGAGGCTGACTGTTGGGATTTAGGGTATATGTTTAAGACTGTTGAGTGGAGGCAGAGGACAAAAGCACCCCCAACATCTGTGCCTTCAGGGAGCAGGTGGACACTGCTGGAGTTGGATTCTGGAAGGGTTCCTTTCACCAGCCCTCCCAGAGAAGCTCCTGTGAGTTCCTAAGAGGGGCTGGAAAGAGCACTGAGCAGGATCCCCAGCAGACCTGGAGGAAGTCCTCTGACCCAGGCAGAAATGGGAGGGTCGGTGGGAGTTTGGGCAGGGCTCATGGTGGACATAGACTCATGATCCTGGGCCAAGTTAATGGTGGCTATTGCTGTCTCATGTGGCAAAGGCACTTTGCAGGCATACAAGTCACCTAGAAGCGGGCCCTGGGTTATGCACACAGGCCCTCTGTTTCCCATCACTTCAATGAATACCTGAAATCAGCTTTGCAGGAGAGAGGTTGATTCTGGCTCAGTTTCACAGGTTTCAGTCATGGTTGGTTTGATCCCATTGCTTTGAGCCTGTGGTAAGGCAGCACTTTGTGGCAGGGGGCATGTGGCTAAGCAAACTGCTCACCTCAGGGCCATGAAGTGAAAGAGGGAGGAAGGGGTTAGGGTCCCACAACCCCCTTCAAAGGCACACTTCCCAGTGACCTGAAGACTTCCCACTAGGGCCCACCTCTTTTTTTGTGTGGTACTGGGGCTTGAACTTGGGGCCTCACACTTGCTAGGCAGGTGCTCAACCACTTGAGCCAAGTCCCAGACCTTTTTTGCTTTAATATTTCAGGTAGGAGCTCATCTTTTTGCCTGGAGGTAGATCTTAGGTCTCGATCCTCCTACTTATGGTCTGACCTCCCACATAGCTATGATGATAGGCATGCCACCATGCTTGTTGGTTAAGATGGGGTCTCCCTAAATTTTTGCCTTGAGTGTCCTCAAATCATTATCCTCCTGATCTTCACCTCTTCAGGAGCTGGGATTGCACAGGGAAGCCACCCTTCCCAGCCAAGTGCCCATCTCTTCCACTACCTCCTAATGGTGCCATTAAGGCTGAGAAGCCTTAATGACATGGTCCTTTGGGTGACACTTAAGATCCAAACTACAGCAGGCCCTGAAGTCACAAAGGTCTTAAGCAGAGAACTCTTCCCAGCTATAGTCAGAGAGAGATGTTAAGAACGTCAAAGGGACACAGCTTCGCTAGCTCTGAACATGGAAGAAGGGGCCACAAGCCTAGAAATGTGGCCATCTCCAGAATCTGGAAAAGACAGGAAACAGATTATCCACCAAAACTTCAACCAGCCCCGTGGCACCTTGACTTTGGCCAGGTGAGATGGGATCAGACACCTGCTCTCTAGACTGAGACACATTTTGAGGTTGCAAGCCATGCAGCTGGATGTGTTGTTACAGCAGCCACAGGAAACTAATACAATCTGTGAGGCGCAAAGCCAGGCACTGTCATCCTCTGTGCCTTCCCCGGGTTGGCCGGCAGGGCTCACATTGCAGGTCATTACAATGAGAGGCAGACGGTTAAACTTCCTTAATGTAATTTATTATTAGCCTTCCTCTGGACAGGAAGCAGGGGCTGCCAGTGACCCCTTCAGGTGTCTCCAGCCTTAGTTCTAGGCTGTGGTTCAAGGAGAGATGTTACCTGAGCAATTTCCACTGCGTGACCCAACACAGGTAACTCACCGGCCAGGTGACACGTGGAAGGTTTGGGGGTAAGGGTGGGCAGGGAGAGTCATTGTTCTGTGGCCTTAGGCCTAACTAACTGGGAGCTGCCTGCTGGGCCCTGGCAGTCCCTGTAGTCCCTTGAGTGGACCCTGACTTGATGGGAGGCCCTGGTGCCAAAGCGGGGAACCCTTGGAGTCCCATGGAATGTTGGGGCCTGCCCCTCTCCCATGAGACCTAGGGTATGGACACGGCTACCCGCATCCCCCTCCCAGTGTGAGCCAGAGGCAAGGCAGAAGCTGTGAACCTCCACTCTGCCCTGGCTTCAGAGAGATCTGGGGCCCTAGACCAGCCAAGCAGAGAAAATCTCAGTGGCCACCAGAAGCCCCTGGTCCTGCAGCCCCAGTTTTTCCAAAAGAGGAGCTCCCAAGAGCACAGGGCTGGTAAGATTTGCCTGGGAGATGGAAATCAGAGAAGGCAGTGCCCAAGGTGGAGTCACCACACGCACTGCACATAGGCACGCACACACCCCTCACACACACTCATCTGTTCTTCTCTGTGCTTCCTCACACGCATCAACACTCAGACACAATCACCCAACCGTCTTCACACACACACACACACACACACACGCCTGCACACTCACACACTCTCATGTACAGTCTCACACACGCAGACTCATGCACACACTGTCACTCACAAGCACACACACACCCAGACCCATTTCACATCACGGGGCCACTAGGACCAAGGCTCAGAACTCCGAGCGGTGGTTTGAGTCACAGCTTACTGGATCTCTTCCTCAATCATTTCAAATTGAGCAGGTGCATTATCGCTATTCTGATTCCCTAGTCAGCTCCTGTACAGATTGGGTGCTGAGCAAACGGGCCGGGTGAGGTCTAGAGAGCAGCGCCTCAGGAGGCAGGTGCACAGGCAGGAGGCCGAGGCCGTCAGGCACTGCGTACGGCACACCTATCCACAGCTTCTCACCTGTGAAAGGGGAGTTGGAGGCTTGGCCTGCTCGCCTCTGCAGAGGTCACTGCCCATGGCATCAACTGCAATCCTGGTAGCCAAGTTTCTCCCCTGGTTCTTTCTCTGCAGGCACAACAGATACTACAAAACACACATCTTAATGACCTTGTGCACATGCACCCATTCACCGCCCACCTGGACCAAGATCCAGGTGTGCTGTGGCCTAGGACTTCCCTTGCCTTCTGCAGCCAACACTCCCCGTCCCCCGGGGTAACCAGGACTGAGTGGCCATGCCACCCAGCTGTGAGTTGAACTTCAGCTCAGCCTCCCCACCATCGCCTCCCTGTGCACTCTCATCGCTTGGCCAAGGTGGGGACCCAGCTACACTGTCTCCAGGGGTCCACGCCAGCTCAGCTGGCCCATGCGGGTTCCCTTGTCTGGGAATTCCTAGCCACAAGAGGTCTCAAGTTTAGTAGGACTGTCATCACGACTATGCCCTGCAACTGTTTCTTGCTTCCTCTCAACCTGTGCTCTTTCTGGGTATCTGGCCAATAATTAGGAGAAAAGATTCCAGAGTGGGGCAGGTATGGCTCTGGGAGGCTGCAGGGTTTAGAGGGTGCAAAAGCTAGAAAACACCAGCCTTGCTTCTCTTGAACCAAACTCTATGTGTGGTGTGTGGTGGGGTGCTTTTTTTTTTTTTGGTGGGACTGGGGGTTGAACTCAGGGCTTCGTGCTTGCAAAGCAGGCACTGTACTGCTTGAGCCACAGCTCTAACCCAATGCTATGCATTTGTAAAAATGGAAACCTTGTTTGAAATTCTCTTTTTCTTTAAAAAAAGAATAGAACAGTCATTCCTGATAGGAAAGACGAAGGGAGGTGATTCTCACAAATCCCTCCCACTGGCAGGTGCTTGGTGGCCAGGAGCAGGGGCAGGTCACTGGCTCCTGAATCCTCTGGCAGAGGCTGCAGAAGTCCCCTGCTGAGGGACAGTGGCAGCCTGGGTGCAGGAGTCCCATCTGAGCCCAGGACCCATGACCCACATGTGACTGGTGAATGACACTTAGGCTTGCCACTGAGAGTGAGTTGGTAACACATGACTTCTGAATGACCTTGAGCTCTGCAGCAGTGAGCAAGGACTGGGCAGGTGGCAGCTCAGGAGCTTAGGTGCCTGGCTGCCAGCCCCTAGTGATCTGGACCTGTTCCTCAGCTGCCTCAGTGACTTGTGTGTGGGGGTGGGGAGAGAATGAGGTAAGGACAAAAGAACGGACAGCGGACAGCTTTCTGAGCAATGACCAGGTCCCATAGTGCCAGCAAGGTCCCATCTTCCAGGAGGAAGGCCCGGCTCCCACAGGGAACAGAAGCCACCATCTGCTCTGCCAGTAGGGACCCAGTCCCTTCTCTTGGGCTTCCACGCATCTCTTTGGGAGGTGCCAGTGATGGGAGCTCAGGGACACCTATCAGGTCCAAAAAGAGCTCCCCATGGCCTATGGGGCTGGGAGGCTGAAACCGCAGACTGGGCAGGTATTCATTTGTCATGTGGATACCTGGGGCCATTGGTCATTCTGTGTATCCTTGGTCATCCCAGAGGGCCATGACTATGTTCACAGTGGAGTGGGTAACAGTCTCTTAGGAGACACAGGAGGTGTGTGCTGAACTGGTCCCGAGGGGATAGACCTGTAGAGGAAAGTCAGTCAGAGGCAGGAGGGGAAGGGAGAGGACAGACCCGGCAGAGGAGATCCAGGGGGACAAGGATGTGGGGACACTGGGAACAGTCTGCATGCGCTTGAGCCTCTCCCAGGCTCATCCCCAAAACCACAGTATAATCCATGTCTCTGTGGAAGCTGCTGATGCTGGGGTATGTGAGTCCGGCAGCTACCCAGGGTATTCAGTGCACTGGGGGGAGTTATGGGGTCCAACGTTCCTTCTAGCAAATAAGGAGGGACCCCAGTGTCCACTACATGGCTGAGGGGAGCTCTGGAGGGGCCACCAAGTTTGTAGACCACCTAACAGCACAGCCTCTCTTCCAGAAGCTTTTGGGCCTCAGGCACTGGAGAAAGCAGCCCTGGTGTCAGCATGGCACCATGTGTATCCAGGAAAGGGTCAGTCCCCACCTTGTAGAAGAGCAGAGAGCAAGCCAAAGGAGTGAAGACTGTGGGCCAATAAAGCCAGTTCCTTGTCCCTCTGCATGCAGTGGTGGGTGGTAAGCAGGGCCTGAGTGAGCAGCAGGGATGGGCATGCACCCAAGGATGGTTGGGGAAGTGGCATTTGGTGGACCACTCTGTCTGGTTGTGGGGGCACAACCAGGAGGGGGACAGTGACTGGCAGGTGTGAGCCAGGAAGATCTCAGAGCTGCTTCATTGTCAAAAACAGCACACGTGGTACCTGCAGAGAGCAGTGTGGAGCGGTAACCCAGTGCTCTGGCCAGGCAGGTAGGTGAGCAATCAGGGCAGAGAAGGCGACTGATATGCCCAAGGCCACACAGCTGGGGAGGGATGGGGCCAGAACTATGTCTTGACCCCCAAAGTGCCACCCAAGTGCATTAGCTGCAAATGAGGGAGGTGCTCCTTTGTTCATCAGCCCCAAGCTGAACTGCTGGCCTCACCCATGCCACCCTACCAGGAGCACTTTGTCAGAGGTGGGGTTTCTTTCCCTCCTAATGGGATTTCTAGTCAATGGATCCTTCCAGAGGGTCAGCTCTGGCTGCCGATTATGTTCCACTGATTCTTGATGACCTAAGTTTCAGACAAGTTAAGCAGAGGGTAGGGACCAGGAGTCCACTCAGTCCTCCTGAGGTCATGCCTGAGCAGCTTACTCACTCACAGAACAGATCGAATCTTTGTATGATTTGCGACAAAGGATTGACTCATAAAATTATGGAGACAGAGAAGTCCCCAGATCTGCCATATGCAAGCTGGAACCCTGAGAAGGCCAAGGGAGGAGGTAGAAGGGAAAACCCAAGAGCAGGCAAGGTCAGTTCCAATCCAAGTCTGAAGGATGGACAGCTGGGAGCACTCAGGGAAGCAGATCCATGGCTAGCCCAGTGGCCAGGCCCGGGGTGAATTGAGCCTCCCCTGCATTTTCATTCTTTTTTGGCCCTCAGCACGTATGATGCCCACTCTCGGGACTTGCTCTGCTGCTGTGGCTCCCGTCTCATTTGGACTGGAGGTTTCCCTCACAGGGAAGTTAGCTCTGGGTACATATGAGGCAAGACACAATGGGAATGTGAAACCAACAAGCAGGAAATGAGAGAAACATATTCCTCACTGGTACCAGAGAGACTAGGAAGCCGGCAGGAGTTCTAGAGGCATGGAGCTCAGCCAGTGTGCGGGCTCAGCAGGGAGACTTACAGCCTCGGGCCTTACTGAGGTTCACGATGCCAGCCCTCGGCCCTCAGCTGCTGTGAATTATTGGACATGAAGAAAACAAGCTGCCTGGGTGTGGTGGGTCACACCTGTAAGCCCAGATACTAGTGAAGTGGGGGTAGGAGGACTGTAGGCTATGGCTAGACTGGCAAAAGTACAGGACCCTATCTGAGAAAAACAAAAATAAACACTAAAAGCAAAAGGGCCGAGGGTGTGGCTTGAGTGGTAGAGCACTTGCCTAGCAAGGGTGCAGCCCTGAGTTCAAAGCCCAATACCAAAAACCAAAGCAACAACCAAGCCACGCTGAAGCAGGAATGTATTTATAAGACTCTGATGTTGACTATGAGGCTCCATCACAGTCAACACCCCGCATGTGTACAGTCTTGGATCTGTGGGATGAGGAACAAATGGGCTGTACCCCAAACAGCTGCTTGGGTGGGACAAGTTTTAAACAGACTACAGGTGACCCATCTGAAAGTGGGTTTCAAATGACTCATGTCAGGCCTAAAAGTGGATCTGAGGCAGCCCCTGTAGTATGCAAATTTATGATACCCCACATTTGGGAGGGCCAGTGTCCAAACTATTCTCTTCTAGATCATTCTCAGATATACCAAGAAATAATGCTGTCTTAGTCATTCTTCATCGTTGTGACAATACCTGAGCAAATCAACATTAAGAAGGAAAGATTTATTTTGGTGCCTGGTTTCAGATTATTGTGACTTGGCTCCATTGTTCCTGGACCTGTGGCGAGGCAAAACATCATGGCGGGGAGAGTGTGGAAGAGCTGCTTTCCTCATGGTGGCCGGGAAGCAGAGGAAGGAATAGGACAAGTTTTCAAGGGCACACTCCCAAGACGGCCACAAGGGATGACTTATGTACTATTTGGGGGGGATGGCAGAGGTTTAAAAGGAGTGGCAGAGGGGGTGAATTGGATCAAAATACATTTTACAGCTGTTTGGAAACACCACAATGAAAGCCCTCTGAACAATTCACTTACACTGGTAACAGGCACACCCCCAGGGACCTTCTTCCTCCAGCCAGGCTCAACGTCCCAATAGCTTTCCCCAGTATGACTCTGTCAGTGGACTAACCCATTCATGAGGTCAGTCCCCTCTCAGTAGCGTCATCACCTGGGCCTGAGCCTCCTGGGGGATACTTCATATCTAAGCTTTGACAAATGCTTAATCAGGTGCTTGGGTGCCAAGTGACCCAGTCAACACGTAAAATGAACTATTGCAAGTGGAGCCAGTAGCATTCTTCCCAAACCCATATCCCCCAGAACCTTGCAGGAGACCATATTCTCAAGTTGCAGTCAGCCTGGGTTTAGAGTGGAGTCTGAACGGTGCCGTACCAAGTAGGCACAAGGGCGGCCGTCCCCGCCACCCCACAGGCCCCAAACAAGACGAATATGGTTTTGCTTGTTGGGGTCATTTGTTATGCAGCACGGTCATAGCAGGCTGACCAATGGATTACGCAAACTCTGTTCCTGTCCTCACCTGCCCACTGCTCCCACTCTGTATCTAGACAGCCATCGTTATTAGTTCAGAGAAGGTCTTGTGTTTTGAGGAAGAAAAGAAAGAAAAATCAAACAAAGGCAGCTGGACTTGATTCTGAGCTGTGGGGACCAGTGTGAGGCTCTGCAGCGAAATGATGGGGAATCGCCTACTGGGGCCCCATAGGCTACTGGGGGAGAGAGAGAGAGAGAGAGAGAGAGAGAGAGAGACAGAGACCGAGTTGCAGTTTTGATTATTCTCTTAAATCCAGTCTTCAAAGAATGATTTCTTTGGTTTAATGCTGTGTTTAAAACGCACGGTCAGAACTCTCCTTCTCCAAGCTGTCATTTCAGCTGTGAGAGGCTGGGGTCTCTGGCTTAGAGCAGTGGGGGTGGCAGTGTGGCTGCTGAGTGGCGGGCCTTGCCTCTCTCCTTTTTGGGGCGTGTTAATCTGGCTCCCAGAATGGTGCCAACTTTCCAGGTTCCGTGTTCCTCTTCTAGCTCCAGGGAAAGCAGTGCTGATTTAGACTTCTGTAGCCAAGCAAAGAATTCTGAAAGCGGGAAGTCACCGCAGGCTGGATTAAAACCCACTTTCATGGCAGCTGGGTTTCTGACAGAAATGCCACAAGCTGGCACCTGGCAGTGTTTCTGGGCTGGTAAAGTACAAACTTTGAGTGTTTGCACTCTGCAGCACTCTGCAGACTGGAGGTGTGAGCTGCACTGTTGAGTGCGCTGGGGTGAGAGGTCATGTGCGTGGCTCTCAGCCCATGAGGAGCTGATGGTGCAGCATGAAGGTCCAGGGGAGTGAGCAACACTCCCTCCCCCTGACTGACGCAGCGCAAGTCTGATGGGGTGGCGTAAACAGAAATCCTGCTGGGGGACCCTTTCTACTTGTGTCATTGGAGTCACAGTCTTATTAAGGTCATCAGCTGCCCATACAAAGGCTTTTGAAAATTAGACTTTAAGAACTGACTAGCACACGAGTCCTCTCTCTCTCTGGAGAGAAGAGGAAACCCCAGTTAAGTGAAGAAATGTCAGGGCACTCCCGGGAGTGTGGACTTCAGAAAAGCAGGTGAATCAAAGTCCGTGGGTATGTATTAGCCATGTGTTAGTTCATATACACACGCCTCTGTCCACACCCATGCAGATCCAGGAGCTGGAAGAACAGGCAAAGGGCCAAAGTCCCCACTGCAGTGTGGAAGCAGGGGGAGTTGTGGATGGAGGAGGAACCGTGGAAGGAGGGGGAGCCATGGAAAGAAGGGGAGCTGTGGAAGGAGGGGGAGCCATGCGTGGAAGGAAGGGGAGCTGTGGAAGGAGGGGGAGCCATGCGTGGAAGGAAGGGGAGCTGTGGAAGGATGGGGAGCCATGCGTGGAAGGAAGGGGAGCTGTGGAAGGAGGGGCGGGCTGGAGTGAGGCCTGCGCTCAATGCTGGTTCATGACCCTCAGATTGTCAGGTTGTAAATGAGGTCATCCAAAAAGAGAGACCAACTCACAAGCCTCATGAGACACCTGGCACAGTGGTGCCTGGCAGGGGTGACTTGATGGGTCAGTGAGGGAACTCCCAGCAAGAAGAGCACCACATTCATCAGAAGCTGTGGGTGGGGGCAGGGCAAAGCAGCATGGGAGGTGAACAGCTCCCACTACCCTGTCAGGATGACAGCATTTTTGTGTTCTATACTCTGTGGCCAATCTGTCACTATCCCCAGCGTCCAAGCCCCCTTCTTCCTTTTAGTTCTGGACCTTTGCCCACACATGTCACTGGACTGCAACCAGGGGTGGTGGGAGGGGTGAACAGTGTCATTGAGCATAAACTGGGGTGTGTACTCACGAAGGAAGCTGCTTGCCTGGGCTCCCTTTGCTTCCTTCCTTCCTTCCTTCCTTCCCAGGCCTGAGCCAGGATGTGGGGCTCACCTCCTCCCAGCAGGCAGGTGAGATCAGTCTCCTAGGGTACCCAGTCCCAGAGCAGTGGAGCCTGGGGCCCAGGCAGCCTGGGGAGCAGAGTGGCTGCCCCTGGACAGCCTGCCTCTCTGGACTGTGACAAAAGGAAGGTTTCGAGGTGCTTTCTACCACTTCTGAGGGTCCAGTGATTTCACTTGTCAATCCTTTACCTTTCTAACAGCCATCTGCAATAGGTACCATTATTATCCCTTAAGTGATGAAACCGAGTTCCATGCGTGTTGAGAGCTAGGCTTGGTGTGAGGCTCTGGGATTTCGCACTCCCCATTCAGTGGGAAAGAGAAACAGGCTGCTAGGGCTGGGCGGGGGGGACACAGGGATGGACTCAGGGATTCAGCATTAGAGCAGGTGGAGCACGCCCCTGAGGGGGGACATCCCAGGGAAGATGCTTCCTATCTGAGACTCGAGGTCTCATGGTCTCCCGTGGCCCCTGCCCACCTCCCCCCACCAGGCTTTTCTGTTGCTACTTAAATAACAGTATCCACTGCTCCTTCAAGGGAAATGGCCAAGTGTTAGGCAAAATGTAAATCTGGGATTTCTATCAGAAGGAGAACTGAAAATACAGAGTTGTGGAGAGCAACATGTCTACCGTATGTAGGAAAATTTATGTTTGCCTCTTAGAAGATTCTAGTACCCTTAGATACACTGTAAAGGAGCAGGCAGCTCAAGAGGTGAGCTGGGGTCTCCAGCGGGTGGACAAGTAGGAACAGAGGCAAGTTAAGGACAGAAGGAGAGAGGCTGCGGGTGCCAGGCTGGCTGAAGCTGCTGTGGCGGCCTGTAGGGCAAGGGAAGTCAGAGGCTGGAGAGCCTTGAATGCAGGAGTGTGTGTCCTGCTGGACGACTCGTTCAGAGGTCCAGATTCCACCCAGCTCTGGTTGTAGCATTTCATGCTCCAGGGGCCCAACTTCCCCGAACCTCAGCTTCTGCATCTGCTGTCTCCATAGGGGACATTTCCACTTGTGTCTTTCTCTGTCCTAATTTCAGAACTGGTGATGGTCACTCCTGTCTTACTGCCTACTGCGGTCTTCAAAGTGCATAAGTGCCACATGCTGGTCTAAAGAGGCCACCGGGGTGAGTTCACCTCCCTTTCCCTGGCCCCTTCTGGCTCAGCCAAGATCCCTTCGTGCATTCGCTGAGTTACTATTACATCCCAAGCATTGTGCAAGGTGCATAGGGATCCAAACAGGCCGGTTTCTTCTAGAAGTGTATTCACCAGCTAGGAAAACCAGAGTCCCACTCAGCTGACAGTCCCAGCTTACGTTTGGCCCACGACCATGAGTGTTGCAATGCTGGTTTACCAGGAGAGAAGGAAGGCAGAGACAAAATGGAGCAGGAACTAGAAGATGGGAGCAGGCTGGGATGCTGGGGCAGGAGCCCAGGTATGCAGGCAGAGTGGAATGAGAATTCATGAACAGTCGCTCTCCATCTTTCCACTCCCTGAGCCTCATTCATAAGTTTTAAATTGTGTGCCTTCTGAGTAGAGTGATACAATCTCAAGCCATCATGCTCTGACTTTCCCAGGTCATGGATCATTCCTTTCCAGAGTATCCTCACAGTATATGCTACCCACCCGCTACTCTCTTAGTAGGCATCTCGCTTATCAGAGAGACTATCACAGTGCTTGTGTTCAAATAAGCTTTACCATAGTCTTGTATGTTTGGCAAAAACAACATAAATAGGGCTAGGCACTGTCTGAAGTTTCAAAAGTTTCAAGCATCCACTGGGCAGGGGGTGTTGGAATGTAGTCCATGTGGATGAGGGGAGACCAGTTTATCTCCAGGTAGGAGAGTCTTTTAAATAATTCATTCTACCTAAGGATGTAATTTAGTGGCAGAGAACTTGCCTAGCCTGCAGAAGGCTCTGGATCTGAACTTCAACACTGCCAGAAAAAAAAAAAAAAAAGAATAGTGAAATAGTTCACCAACAAAGAAACTGCACAAATTATGTAGAAATGACCATTCCCTGTCTTAACTGCTCCCCCAGGGCTTCTGTACAGCCCCAAATACCCCATATTACCACACCAGGGCAATGTCACCTCAGCCAAATGCAAGGACACTTGCTAGTCATAGGCCAAGGAGTGTGTGCTGGGATGCCTTGGGTCTGGGGCACCAGCGGGAGAGCCATGAACCAACCACCTGAGGCCTGACTCACGGCTCTTAGCATCAAGGAGACAGAAAGAGGTGGTCCTAAGGACAGTGAGTAAGGACACATTTCCTGCGCTGACGGTCTTGTCATCTTTGGGGTCCAGGGGAATAAACACCCATAATCAAAGCAGGACTGGACTTGGACTCGAAGACTCAGCTCTGGTTTTAGTTCTTGTTCGCCTCATGATCAATAAGTACATTTGTCGAAGTCTCAGTTGCCACAGGTGTAATACCAATTGAACACAGCCTATCCCACAGGGCACAGCAGAATTCTCTGAAAACTATTAAACTGAAATCCATGCTGCTCGGTCAAGGTCATCACAGTCTCTCGGGCTCCAACACCTTGGGGTCAGTCATGGTCATCTGTTGTCCTTCCTTGCTCACATCCGTCAGTTCTGCCTCTGCCCCATCCCAGTTCCTCACCACCCTCTCTGGACACCTTCAGGAACCATCCGAGTGCTTGTCATCCATCAGGCTGTCCCCCAGAGTCTGTCCAAGTATTCCCGGCGGGATTATCCTGCTAGAGCAAGAAGCTAACAATACCCTTCCCTGTGAGAAACTTCACCCGCTTCCCCTTGCTCAGGTAGTCCCCTGGCTACCGTAGACAACCTAACTGGGTGCTACACCCCACCAAGTCCCACCCCCAGCCCTCCTGCACTGCCAGGCCCTCCCCTGGCCCCGTGCCTTTGAGTGTGCCTTTCTTTCTGACCTTATCTATGCTTTCTCACCATGTCCACTTCCCCAAGCCCCAGCTCACCCTTGGGTGTCCAGCTGAACCTCAGTCACCATGTCATCTTCCCATCTGAATGATCTGCGGACTTTTCCAGGACAAAGCATTTGCACCAGCATATAGCACACGCACACAGAAGGTACTCAGCAAATGTGCTCCCACGAGCGGGATCCCACAGCTGCAACTTGGCAGAAATGACCACTGAGACGACACAGGCAGGTTTATACCCCCTGAGTGTGTCCACCACGTGGTTAAGGCTTTACGTCCATTATCTTAGTGACTACAGCAGCACTTTGTGTTCAGCCATATTTTACAGATAAAGAAATGGAAGCTCGGAAATGTTAAGTAACCAATGCCTCACAGCTGTGAGATGGCAGCAGTCCACCTCTGCATGGCTGACCCCGCAGTCCATGGGCGTCCATCTCAACCGTGCAACCTGGACCCCTCCTGCCCCTGACTTCCAGACACTGCCAGTCCCCTTCGTAAAACAGCCTCCCCGTTCTGCGAAGGCTGAAGAGTGCAGGAATGAGAGCTTTCACACAGCCAGCACCCCACCCCAACATAAATCCTGGTGCTTTTGTTTTGAATGGTTGGGAAGCGGTAAGGATGGAGTGAGGTGGTGAAAGGGTTAGTACAGGGTCTGTTTCATCCGCTCGTGCTGCATTTGATAAATGCTAACACCTTGCTGGCCTTTGGCCAGGCTGCAGCACCTCAGCCCAGCTGGGGATGGGGATGAAAGTCCCTCTGAGGACGGTTTCAAGGGTCCTGCTTGCTCTTGGGGCAAGGGGCCCTCACCTTGGCTGCTTAATTGGGAGCTCATCTTCTTTGTCAAACTGAACTCAAACATTGCAAATCTGGAAATATATTTAGAGGAACAATGGGCTCTGTGGAGCAGGCCACGCAGTGTTTGGGAAGAGACAGGGACTAGGTAAATCGTCATGGCATAGTCCCTGGGCAAAGCGGATCAGGTGATGTCCTCTTTGTCTGCCCCTACGGATGAGTGCCTTTAGTGCTGGCTCTCTGTGCGTGGCTGCCAAGCCTTCACACGCCCAGTTCACTGCAGCCAAAATATCCACAGTAGAGGATGGTGCTGGCAGAGAGGGACGCCCGCCCCTGAACTTGCCTCATCCCACTTCCTCCAGACAGTGCCAGCCCCAGCCACGGGATTTACACAGGACAACTTCAGAAAGACAACCTGTACTGTTGAGTGTCCCCAGACAGGAATGGCACTCCGCCATTGCTGCCATCCAAGTGGCCCATGGTATAGACACTCTGCAGGTGGAAGAAGGTCAGGATTTTGGGAGAACTTGCTCCTTTTGCTGCTTCACAGCCGTTGTCATGTTCCCTGTTTGTCCTCTGTGCTATCGAGGAGAAAGCAGCTGACACAGAGACAAGGCACATTCTCCAAGTTTTGGCTGAAGCCTGAGCTTAGCCAGGTATGGGACTGTGCTGTTACTGATCACCAGGCATACTCCATCTGCATTTGGAGGGAAATGAGAAAGAGGCAGTGCCCTTCAGATGGTCCCAGGACATCTGTCTGCTAGCTGTCCACACAGGAAAGAAGTCCTCAGGGAATCCTTCCAGAACAACCTGCAGGTTGCCTGGAGAATATGTGAACAACGAGACTGCAGCTTTCCCAAAGCAAGTCTGGAAAAGGCGTTTCAAAGCCAGTGTGTGGAAGTGCTATTTCCCTGCTATCATAAGGACCTGCAGAATGGCTGCTGCAGGCCGTCGCAGTGACCCTCACGGCGGCGGCTTGGTGCACAAAGGCCTCCATGGGTAGCTGCTGAAATCCAAGAGAAGCCATTTATTTGACATAAGGAAAATCTGATCTGGTGCAAAATGGAGTCTAGAGAAAGCGTCACGAATTTAAAATTGAATTTTAAATGACTTTCCAGTGTTCAAAATCTGGCTCAATCCCTAAAGCAACACATAACCAGTTTTTAGGGTTTTTTCATACTTTGAACGGAAAATAAATGCACATTTTTACACTCTTCCTTCTGAGCAGCGGCACATGGTCCTCCCCACCCACCTTTTGTAACTTTTTGTATTTTTACACTTCTTCCCCATGTTTAGAATGGAAATTCCAAAAACCTTATAAAATCACATGGTACTATCATTTCCTATTTTGAGGCTCCTTTAGAAAGGCAGAAAACCTCTGAATCCCACCATTCACAGGTCTTCTGCCTCCAGGTGGGAACCCTTGTGGTGGGACCCAGGCACGAGGGGAGGGAGCGTCAGGCAGTGTCTGCAGGAGAGCCAGGCCAGGCCCTCTGCACTTGTCTTACTGCAGAGTCTCAGGGTTCCCCAGCCCCTCCAGCCCTCCAGCTCTCCCTCTGCTTCCTGAGCTTTACACATCAGCAGCAAGACCTCATGGAGTAGGCACTTCTGTTACCCCATCCCCAACCCCGAGGGAATGACTGGCATTGGTGCTTTCAGCCAACATCGCAGGAAGGGGTCAGTGTGGGGTCCCTCACCTCATTAGTTTCAACACGTGTTAACTGTGATGGTCCCACCTTAAAAAAAAATCTAGCTTCCTCAACCCCATCAATTACCACCAGCTCTTACAGAGAATAGAGAAGCAAAGAACACAGGATTTCCGAATGACTTGCAAATTCCTGGAGTCTCCACGCCTTTGCGCTCAGGCTGATAAATGTTTGACTCCAGGCTGTTCACGGGCTGCCCAGGCTCCGCTTTCTCTGCAGTATCATCGGCAGCTTAAGGACCTGTGGCTACAGAGAGGATACATTATTCATCCTGCATCCCAGGCTGTGCATATTGAAACGAGCTCTCCGACGTTTCCAAGACTCTGGCAGGATGGAGTCCTTCAAAGAAGGCAGGATTTTGAGCTGGGGACACATGGGCTATGAACTCTCAGCCCCACTGGCAGGAGGTCAGCACACCACGCTCTTGCACAGGGGTGACACACTCATATTTTAATGAAATCGGAAGAGAGATGCTTTATGCTTTTTCATTTTGTGGTATTTCCCAGGAGAGACCAGACTGTGAGTTTTTCTGGTTAATGATTTTTTCCTACTCAAACATACACAATTTATGAAGATACACTGTTCTCCAGAAATAATGTCCAACCCGTTTGAATTTAAATGTCTTTAGTAGCTAGCATTAATAAGGATTCTGCCTTGCAAGGAGCCAGTTCTGATTTTACTGAGAAATGTGTTGCTATCTATCTGTCTGTCTGTCTGTCTGCCATCCCTGTGTCTCTGTCTGTAAGGTTTGGACCAAGGCACGTCTACTCAGAATGCCCTTCTCATTTCACAATATAAACACCACAGAAGGGACATCTTAAAGATGAACTAGAGCGTTTGGCTCTTCCTTGCTTAAGTCAAATCAAAGAGCATGCCACTTGAATCTATGGGATGGTTGGGGGTGACTATCTCACCAGTGCCAGTCCTATTATGCATATGTTTGTCACTGCCACTTTCTGCTTCACACAGCACTTGTTCTTCTAATGGATGAAGGAGCCATGTGTTTCTCTTGATTTTTCAGGATGGATGTATCCAGTAGTGCTGGGTGACCTATCTTCTCCAGGCCTGGACCCCACCCAAGTTCCCACCAAAGCATCCTGCCTGCCTGCCAGACACTAGAGGCAACAGACACAATGAAAGAGCTGACCGGGCAAGACAGAAAATCTAGGCAGAAAGAGATGTGGGTGGACAGAGGCCTGTTCCCTCAGGCTGTGTTCCTGGATTGCTCCTTCTCTTTGAATGAGTCATGGAAAGGTTGTTTTTGCAGAAAAATTGTTCACAGATGTAGGTGGCTTCCAGGACTAATCTCCATCCACTCAGGGTGCCAAGACATGATGAGGCACAGGGCTCCCCACATCTCAGGTGCAGGTAGCACTCCTGCCATCACCCAATGTCTGGCTGAGTCATCTCTAATCTTTCCCACATGCCTACTGTTCTTCACTTGCCTGTTCCCCCAGGCAAAACTGGATGTGACCAGTCAGTTCCCTCAACCTATGGCTTCTGAGTAGGTTTGGCCAACAGAGAGGACCAAGGGGAGGCAGGAAGGAGAGTGCATGGGGAAGCTCCCGTGTCCTGCCTGTAGGGTCACTTTGGGCTGCTCTCTTCCCCAGTGTCAGGTGGCTGCCCCCTCCCTGGCCCTCAGCCCTCAGGTGCCTGGCTGGACAAGCAGGAGTGGACACTTGCCCATCACTGACTCCAATCACCTGTCTCATGCAGCCAGATCTTTTCCTCTGGGAGTACGATGGATTCCTGGTTCTTGCAATCTAATTATTCACTTCAAGGTCATCATAGGCCATATTCATTATCTTTGGGACAAAGCTTGATCTCTGACATGGCTTTAACTGCCCTCATGTTGCTTTTCCAAGCAAGCTTCATTGGTCACCAATGAAGCCCTGCCTCTCACTCCAACCTCCTGTGGATCCTGCATGGTGGAGACCTGCCTCCCCCCAAAATCCTCCCACCTAACTGGCCCACCCTGCAGAGCTCCTTCAGTGCTGAATCTTGAGCCTGAGTCTTGGCTTGGATGTCCTGGGGAGTCCTGCTCTTACCTGTGGCCTGGCGGATACCTGAGGATTCTCCCAGCTTTGACTCCTGGGAAGCAACCTTTCCCTGCTGGCTTCTCATGGGAGACCCCTCCACACTTTGGGGGGAGGGGGCTGGCGTGTATCTAGGATAGAGAAGGGATGGGTGGCAGGTCCCTCCAATGGCACAGTAGCAGCACTGGGACTGAGTTGGGCTTTATCTCTGGAAACCTGAATTTAAGTTCCAGCTCCCACTTTCCTAGCTGGTAGACTAGGACGTGCCTGCCCAGGCTTCACTTCCTCACTAAAAGAGGGGAGATCGTCACTCTAGCATGTGTCATCATGCCTGGCAGACTCTCCCTGCATCCCAGAGAGGAGGCAGCTGGCCAAAGTCCTAGGTCACCTCTGCTACTCCCATGCCCCACCTCAGGTAGCTCAGTCCTTCTGGGGTGCTGGTCTTTCCTTCCAGGCCCTGACTCACAGGTGTTACTGAAAGGTAATGAATAAAACACAGTGAGGCAGTCTGCAAACAGGAAGAGGCCAAAAATGCTGAGTAATGGGGTGTCCACAAAGGCTTGCCCAAACTCTGCTACTCTGCCCAAACTTTGGCTACTGCAAATGGGTAGGGGAGGGGGGAAGCAGCCAAACCTACTGTTGAGAGGAGTGCCAGGCTACTGTTGGGATCCCAAGAGTGTTGCTGTGAAGGACTGAGAGGGCCTGGGGGATGACGCACCCCCAGTATTATAGTGAGATCCTCCATGCTTCTGCTAGGGCAGGCATGGGGACAGAAGGACTGGCCCATGAAGAAAGGACGCCTCCCCTGTGCTCAATCCCTGCTCTCCCTCTGAGCCAGGGGAATGCCATGCCTCTACCCAGCCTCTCTTTCTTCCTAGAACTCCCCCTCACTGGCACACTCCATTCATGCACCAGCTCCGTGTACTTCCTCACTGTTTCCTGCAGTTGGTTCTGCCTGCCTTCCTTCCTTCCTTCCTCCTTCCTCCTTTCTTCCTTCCTTTCTCCTTCCCTCCTTCCCTTCCTTCCTCCCCCCCTTCCTCCCCCTTCCTTTCTTCTACCTCCCCCTTCCTTCCTTCCTTTACTTCTTTCCTTCTATCCTTCTCTTTGGCAGTACAGAGGTTTAAACTCAGGGCCTCACATTTGCTAGGCAGGTGCTCTACCACTTAAACCACTGTACTGTCCCTTTTTTGTATTGGTTATTTTTGAGATAGGGTTTTACTTTATGCCTGGGCTGGCCTGGACCACAATCTTCCTATTTCTGCTTCCCCATGTAGCTGGGGTGATGGAACTATGTAACCATGCTCAGCAATTGGCTGAGATGGGGTCTCATGAACTAGTCCCCCTGCCCCAGTAGGGTCATGCTTCAAACTGCAATACTCCCAATCTTCTTCTTCCAAGTAGTTAAGATTATGGGCTTGAGCCATCATGCCTGGCCTTGGCTTTGCCTTTCCAACTGGGTCATAAAATATCCAGCATGACTCATTAGCACAATCTTGTGGATGAATGACATCAGTAAGAATGGAAGGCATAAGTGGAGTAACTTTCTACACCACTGAGGACCTCAGTTTCTTCTTCTGAAAACTGACAGCATTGGAGGAGTGTCTGATTTTATCCCCAGGGCAATGCTGCCGAGCTCTCCTTGGACCTGAGTTCTCCCCTTGACGAGACTAGGCCATCTTTTTATTCTTATCTTAATTTACTTTATAGTCCAGATAAACTCCACCTAGCACATCATCATGCAAAAGCCACTTGGCCCCAGGAAACTCAGACTACAAGGCTTTGCTACGACCAAGGCTGCAATTCCGGTAAGAACATGGCTGCTGTTTAGACAGGAAGGGACTGGATGAAGGGGTACAGATGAGTGAGAAATCATCTGACCCCTCCGGCCACAGCAACAGCACCCTGCGGAAAGGCCATGCGGTGGAGGTGCAGCCTCCTCTCCAGATGCTGTACTTTGAGCAAGAGCCCTTAAAACAAGCTGGTTTAAAGCCCCATTTCACAGGCCATGGCCGAAGCCAGCTAGCTCTCTGTTCTCTGCCGATGACAGCTGCATTGCGTGTTGTGCTGAAGCTGGAGCTTCTGCCCCGGGTTGTTTACTTCTGCCTAACGCGACCTTCAAAATAGCTCACTTGAGCAGCACCGCTGCCTTTGCGCCCTGCTCACTTTTCAAAGTTCTTCCTTTTCCCCAGTTGGATCGTCTCAAAAGCCCCACCAAGAAGGATTTCTAGCCTCCTTCTACAGATGAGAAAGCAGGCTTGCCTGGAGCCCAGCCCTGCCTAGACACTGGCCGTCACTCCAGCCCCATGCTCTTTGCCCCACCTGGGCTCCTCCTGCCCAGTACCCTGAGTCTGGGTGGTCATCACTCTCCTGCCATGTGGGCGTGAGTCTTCACACTCACAGTGTGAAGACTGTCCTGCAATGCCCTGCCATATACATGCTCGTAGGGTGGAGGATGGGGCAGAGGTGACCATGCCAGTCAAGCAAGTACTTCCCCCAAAGCCTTGGCCTTGGCTCCTGACAATTCCTCATCCCCAACAGCAGAGCCAATCCTCCTGCCAACATTGACTTAGGGCTGATCATACTTTGTCACCCTCACAGATGTGTCCCCAGGATGAACGGGTTGCTACACGTAAGGTGTATAGACAGCATCTGGCCTGGAGCCCTTGCTTCCTGAGGGTCTGGGTGATGGAGTCATCTTGCCTTTCCCTGGGCACACATCCATTCAGCAGCTACACTTGCCCCAAACCAGCCTTATCATCCCCATAGTTCCATCAATTTACCTGTGTCCAGGTAAACTGGGAACTGGAAGATTCTGGCAGAGGAAAGAAAATGCCTGTGTTCTGGAGACTGGAGAAGCCCTGCAAAGTCTTTGGGAGGTGAAGGTGTCCCATCCTGAGGTTGCTGCTCTGGCATTCTGCCACAGTCCAAAGCATCACTCCATGATTGGGGCTGTCTTCCTGATGAGCCCTGTGCTGGGGAGCCAGGGACACCTGCCTGGGCCAGAGGGAGGTGCTCAGCCTAAGGACACAGCTGTCTGTCTACCTTTGTCCACCCACAGCACCACCTGGGCCCAGCACACACTGGTAAGAATGCTGAGTGCTCTGGGCTGAGGGTCACCTCTCTGTGATTTAATCCATATCTCTTCCTTCCAATATTCCATCAAGACTCCTTTCTCCCAAGACACAAATCAGTAAAATTAGAAATGAAAAAGGGGAGATAACAACAAACACAAACAAAATCCAGGGAATCTATATTCCAATAAGTTGGAAAATCTTGAAGAAATGGACAAACTTCTAGATACTTATGACCATCCAAAACTGAACCAAGAGGATATTAATCAACTGAATAGATCTATAACACATAATGAAATTGAAGCAGCAATCAAGAGTCTCCCCACCCAAAAAAGTCCAGGACCTGATGGATTCTCTCCTGAATTCTATCAGACCTTTAAAGAACTAATACCAACATTCTTTAAACTTTTCCATGAAACAGAAATGGAAGGAACACTGCTTAACTCATTCTATGACCACACAATCCTAAAACCAGACAAAGACACCTCCAAAAAGGAGAACTATAGGCCAATCTCCTTAATGAACATAATGCAAAAATCCTCAATAAAATAATGGCAAACTGAATCCAACAACACATCAGAAAGATTATTCACCATGACCAAGTCGGCTTCATCCCAGGAATGCAGGGATGGTTCAACATACACATCTCCTCTACAAGGAGGACTACAAACCCCTGAAGAAGGAGATCAAGGAAGACTACAGAAGGTGGAAAGATCTCCCGTGCTCATGGATTGGTAGAATCATAGTAAAAATGGCTAAACTACCAAAAGCAATCTACATGTTTAATGCAATTCCCATCAAAATCCCAATGACTTTCATCACAGAGATTGAAAAATCTACCCTAAAGTTCATTTGGAAACACAAGAGACCGTGAATAGCCAAGACAATACTTAGCAAAAAGAACAATGCTATATTACAAAGCAATAGCAATAAAAACAGCATGGTACTGGCATAAAAACAGACATGAAGACCAGAGGAATAGAACAGAGGACCCAGATATGAATCCACACAGCTATGCCCACCTCATTTTTTGACAAAGGTGCCAAAAACATACAATGGAGAAGAGACAGCCTCTTCAAAAAATGCTGCTAGGAAAAGTGGTTATCAGCCTGCAGAAAACTGAACCTAGATCCATGCTTATCACCCTGTACTAGTATCAACTCAAAGTTATTAAGGACCTTAATATCAGACCTGAAACTCTGAAGTTAGTACAGGAAAGAGCAGGGAATACTCTGGAAGCAATAGGTATAGGAAAGGACTTCCTCAGCAGAACCCTAGCAGCCCAGCAACTAAGAGAAAGGTTGGACAAATGGGACTACGTGAAATAAAAAAGCTTCTGCTCAAAAAAAGAAATGGTCTCTAAACTGAAGAGACCACCCACAGAGTGGGAGAAAATATTTGCTAGCTACATATCAGAATATACAGGGAGCTCAAAAAACTAAACTCCACCCAAATCAATGAACCAATAAAGAAATGGGCAAATGAACTAAACAGAACTTTTTCAAAAGAAGAAGTCCAAATGGCAAAAAAATACATGAAAAGATGCTCACCATCCCTGACCATAAGGAAATACACATCAAAACCACACCAAGATTAGATCTCACTTCTGTTAGAATAGCTAGCATCAAGAATACCACCAACAACAAATGTTGGCGAGGCTGTGGAGACAAAGGAACCCTCGTACACTGCTGGTGGGAATGCAAGCTAGTGCAACCATTCTGGAAAACAACATGGAGTCTTCTTAAAAAGCTAAACATTGATCTGCCATATGATCCAGCAATCCCACTCCTAGGGATGTACCTGAAGGAATGGGACTCATGTTACTCCAGAGGCACCTGCACACCCATGTTTACTGTGGCATTATTCACAATAGCCAAGCTATGGAAACAGCCAAGATGCCCCATCACTGATGAATGGATCAAGAAAATGTGGTATCTATACACAATGGAATTTTATGCAGCCATGAAGAAGAATGAAATTTTGTCATTTGAGAGTAAATGGATGGAACTGGAGAACATCATCTTAAGTGAAGTTAGCCAGGCTCAGAAGGCCAAAAATCACATGTTCTCCCTCATATGCGGATTATAGACCCAAAACAAATGCAGAAATATTATTGGATGTGGGTCACACACTAAGGGGAAAGCACATATAAGAGAAATAGAAAAAGGGAAGGAAACCTAAAACTTGAAAAGTATTTGATGTGCCCACTGTAGAGGAATGAATACAGTAATCTTAAGATGGCAGAGGTCACTATGGGAAGGTGACCAGGAAGCAGTGAAGAGGTCAGGTAGAGATGAACCAATGTGGGTTGCAATTCACATGTGCATGGAAGCAATGCTAGGAATCTTTCTGAATAGCTATCTTTATCTCAAACTAGCAAAAATGATATTTTTCTTATTATGTCTTATGTTTTCTCTTCAACAAAATTGGAGAACAAGAGGCCTGGAAGTGAGGGAGAGTTAGAGGGGGAGGGGAGGGGGCCCAAACAACGTACACACATGAATAAATCTAAAACAAACAAACAAAAAGACTCCTTTTTCCCTCCGTCCGTGGAATGGAAGATGGTAAAGGGTATTTTGAACTTGTGCCACTCTAAGTCATGTCTTCTTGAGTACAACTCCCAGGCAAAGGGGCTTAAATCAGTGGCAAGTCTCTTTCATGCCCATGAAGAGGTGGCCAGTGATGTACAATCTCCCTTCACTAAGTACCAGGGTAGTTGTGCTTGGTGATCCCAGACACCTAGGGACAGGCAGGTGCAAGCCACCAATGAGACTCTCTCTCTCTCTCTCTTTCTCTCTCTCCCTCATTCTCTCTCTCTCCCTTCAGCACTGGGTGTTTAACCCAGGGCCTTGTGCTAGGCAAGTGCAGCTCTGTGAAAGCACAGCCTCAAGAGCTTCACTTGGCAGACAGGAGGGGCCGGGGAGCGCAGCACCATGGCAGATATGGTGGGTGGGGTGCTGGACTACAGTTCTGTCTGCCACAGGAGCTCCCAGGTGCCCATTCCTTCCAGCCTGGAGTTGGGAGGTGGCCAGGGGCAGTACTGGGAAAGGCAGCCACAAGGAGGAGGCTTCTGATCCCGAACCAGATTTCTAAGAACAATCTGATTTGTGCTCTGGCCTTTGAAAACTTTAAAAAAACAAAAACAAAAGCAAGGCTAGGGGTGTGGGTCCAAGTGGTAGAGCACTTGCCTTGCATGGCGAGGGGCTGGGTTCAATCCCAGTACTGAAAAAAAAGGAGTATCTCACAGGTGGCTTGTATCTAACTATCCCTAGGTGCCTGTGATAACCGGGTGCTCCCACCCTGGGGCTTTGAGGAAGCTGGTTCCCCATGTCTTCCCTGCAGGAACTAGCAAGTCGGGGGGTAGCACCCCACAGCTACGCCTCCCCCATGATGTTGGTTAGAGCCACCCAAAGTGCTTTGGAAGCTACCAGGTGACTGTCCTGTGCAGCAGGGCTGACAGGTGCTCAGTTTTGTCCACAGAATAGCTTGTGTGTCCTGGAACTCCAATGGTTTTCAGCCCTGGTGGGCGCTCGTGGTGGAGAATGGCTTTCTTAGTTGTAGAGGCAGCAGACTCATGGAGGCCAGGTGACGTCCCAAAAGTAAGAGACACAGAGAGCCAGGCATGGGGTATGAAGTCCACAAGCCTGGTTCTTGCTCCTCCTTTGCCTTGACCAGGAGACAGGACCCAGCCTGTGATGCTTTGTCACACCAGCCCTGAGCAGCTCACACAGGTGGTGAAGTGACAGTCAGATGGCAGTGCTGTGACATGTGGGTAGGGTTGGGAAGGGTGGAGGCCAGACAGGAAGACAGCAGGCAATGGTGGGGAGTGAGAACATGAGATCCAGCAGGTATGTGCTTCACTGTACAGGAAGAAGCGAGTGAAGCCCAGGGAGGGAGCAGACAGGAAGAGGGGTGGCCCAGCCACACCTGGGTTTATTTCTGGGAAGCAGGGGTCCTGAGTCCTTATCACCTTGGCCTCCTCAACCCTACTATGCCTGGCACATAGAGGCAGCGCAAGAGTATAGTGGCTATTTGCTGTCCCCAGGCTGTCTGCTACAGTCCAGTCTAGCAGTAGGGCAACCTGAGGCTGGGGGCGGTAAGCCGGGGGACATCCTGAATTCTCAGCAAACAGAGCTGGAGCAGCTCCCAGTGACTCCTTTTAGCATAACCAGCTTCCTAACCTGTGGAAGACCTTGGCCTCATGCAGAGGAGGGCAGTTTCTACCCCCACCCCCCATACAAAATGCATCTGTTTTCACCAAGCATTAAAATGGAGTCCAAGCTGGAGCAGGCCAGGAGCATTCCAGAGCCTCCAGGCCTCCTTCCTGCTTCAGTCCAAGAGACTTGTTTTTGTTTTTATTTTTTGGAGTCTTGGAGTTTGAACTCAGGGCCTCACACTTACTAGGCAGGTCCTCTTACTGCTTGAGCCACTCTGCCCAGCCCCCAGAGCCCTGGTTTTGTTTCACTTGGAGAAATAGCTTTGTTTTAATTTAGCATCATTTAAAAAATAAATCCTGCCCCCCTCATTTTTTATGTCATCCATCTCCCACCCAAGGCATCCCAGCCTCTGGCTATATGCAGAGAACCCATGCTCCTCCAACTGAGCTGAAACAAAAGCTCAGTTCACCATGAGAGAGAATGTAGAATTTTGCACAAAGAAAAACAAAATGAAACAAAAAATGATCCAGCTAGAAACAACTTGCAACAGTTTAACCCAACCAACTCTTTTCAGGATGAGGCAGCTAAGGCCTGAAAAGGAAACAACCAAGATGCCCCACAACTGATGAATGGATTAAGAAAATGTGGTATTTATACAATGGAATTTATTCAGCCACAAAGAAGAATGAAAATTTGTCATTTGCAGGTAAATGGATGGAACTGCAGGTTCAGAAAGACAAAGGCTGCATGTTCTCTCTCATATGTGGAATACAGACCTAATACAAATACAGCAATATTATGAAAAACAGGTCACACTAAGGAGAGATCACATATGAGAGATTGAGAGAGAGAGAGAGAGAGAGAGAGAGAGAGAGAGAGAAGGAAGTTAAGAAGGTGAATATGGCTTATGTATTGTCTATACAAGAATGAATATAGAATATTTAAACCTGTTGAAATCACCTTAAGAAGGGAACTAAGGTACAAAGAAAAACAGGATATGAACCAATCCCGGTTATAATGCATATATACATAGAAATGTCACAGGAGTGTGACTATGGTGCAAATGCTGTGTACACATGTATGTAAATGGAAAAGTGAGACCTGTTGAAACTGTTTCAGGAATGGGGGAGAGGGGTGATAAAGGAAAGTGGTGGAAGGGTGAATTCAAGTATGATATATCTGATCTATTGTAAGAACTTTTGTAATTGCCACAGTGTACCCTGGCCCAGCACAACAATAAACATAAAATTTTTTGAAAAGCCAAACCTGGCCTGGGCTGAGCTCTCCCAATAACTAACTTTTCCTGCAGGTGGTACTCTCTACCTTTCTCTCACCCCCACACTCCTGTCTACCTTTTCTTGGTGCTGCTTCTCAGCCTCCTGCCCCAAACCAGTGGGTCCCAAGTCATCCTGACTCAGGCTGGAAAGAAACTGCAGATTCTGAGGTTCCTCCTCCCATCCAGTCCCCAACTTTAGGGCTTCCTAGGGAACCATGGGGACACCAGAGATAGCACAGCCCCCAAGACTCCAGCCAGCTCCCAGCAAGGCACCTGTGTCCCAGTTGCCTGCGCTCACCTCATCTTCCCCAGACTGAGCTAGGGAGCCCTGCTTTTGGAAGCAAACCTTGCCTCTACCCAGGTCCTGCCACAGAGGGAGGGGGAGCGTGCTCCCTAGCCACCATTTCCTCCCTCTCTCCAGCCCCAAGTCTGAAATAGAATCTGGTGCAAAGGGGAGAAAGACCCAAACTCGTGCCTGGCCACTGCCAGGACCTTGGATCCCCAGGCCTGCCTGGAGCCTTTCACCTATTTGTGGCCCCCTTCCTCCTCTGTGGTGGTCCCTGCCCACACCTACTCACTGGGCTCAGGGGCCCAGTGCTGCTGTATGGTGTGTACTCACTGGAGCCCCCTCTTGTCCCAGGACCCCAGAATGGGGAGCAGAGCTACAGGGCAGCTGAAAGCTCCTGTCTCTCTAATGGTGGTGGTGTGTGTGGGGAGAAGTGGTCACCACTTGGCAAGACCCACCCCACCCCACCTAAAACCATTAGAATAACCCACCGGGCCTGGCTGTTAGAGACCAAGGGCCCCAGACACTCACCACACTGGACCCAGGTGCCAGAGTTCTCAGCAAGGCTCTGGGTCACTTCGGTTCCTTCCAGTGAGTGCAGTTAGGAAACCAGCTTACACACGCACTGTCACACTCCTCACACCCCCACTCCAGGCAGCGCTGGTGATCTGCATGGGTTCCAGCTCATGCCTTCCCTCAATAGCGCCAAGACCTCTGGGGCTAAGCTGTGGGAAGTGCAGACAAGGCCTGGTCACCAGAAGGGTGAGTGAGGGCCAAGGGACAAGGTGATCTTTTTCCTGAAGGGACTGAAAGAGCAGCCCAGGCAGAGACCCTGGAGCCGATGAGGCCGCCTGAGCATGGGGACAGGTGTCCTCGGAGACCCCTCCCCAGCTTCTCCTGCCTGGGCCCCCTCCCCGTGAAGCAGCGCGCTACTGTACCCCGGCTCTGCCCAGATCCCCTCGGAGCGGAAGATGGAAGTTGGCTTTTGTCTGACCCGGTCAGACGGAGCCGTTTTGTGGGATAAAGGCTTAACGCTCCGTGAACACGCAGAAAAAGCTCAGCGCTGGCCCTCTGACAATCCCATTGTCTCCGGCCTGAGCCCAGCGATTTGGTCTGAAAGCGCCAAGTTCATGACATTTCAAAGAGAAATGATACTGGGAGGAGGGTGAGAAGGGGAGGGAGAGGTGCAAGGGACAAATAAAACCCCCAAATACAAAGATAAGAATATCTGCTCCTACATCACTGTGCTCCACACCCCCATCCCAAAACAAATCCCTTTCTCCCCATCTATCTCCAAGAGGGAGCCAGGCTGACAACCCAGTCAATCACCAGGGGCCGCGTTTGGAAGGGTGAGGTGTGAAAAGATGCCCCAATAAGTCCTGTGGAAGCTTCCAGGACCGTTGTAGAGTCCTAGCAGCCATTAGCACAGGCTTCCTTTGTCTGCCCTGCCCGGAAGGACCAGATTTTGCCTGGAGGACTTTTAGGTGCCAAACGAGTTTATTTTAAAGACCTAAGGTGTTATTGTTTTCTTTCATTTTTGTTATTATTACCATATCCTTTTAAACCGGCAAAGCTATTTTCTGAGCCAGAGAGCAAAGGAAGCTCCATTTTTAGTGTTTAATTTGTTTAATGTCCCTCTGCAAAAGCAAATAATTTGAGAAAGAAAGCGGAGTCCTCAGGAAATTGAATGTGTTTTGTCTCCAGCCATGCTTCCCTTGAGTGATTTCGTTTGCTTTCTGTCTGGCCTCAGAGCAAGCTCTGCACTGGGACCTCCAGCGTGCCTGGGCCTGGCAGACAGCCTGCTGAGACCCTGTCCTCACCTTAGGTGGCCCATTGGCTTCTCCAACACGTCAACCCACGGGCAGGCACACCGTCCTCCTGAAGAACAAAATGTGGCCTAGCAGAATCATTCTAATTCAAGGAGAAAATAGGATTAGGCCAAAGTATCGGCAAGGTAAGTCGGATTAACAGCAAGGTTCAGTACATTCTGGCTTTCTTTTGCAGTATTAATTGTACAAAGGTGTCTGCTTCCCTTCTCTGCTTTTATTTAAAGAGGCTGTTTGTTTGTACCCAAGTGGTAAGTGATGAGCGATAAGGCTCTGTGTGGAATTGGAAACGTATAACCTTGCAAAATGACATTTTGCCCTGTAAAGTGTGACACGCACGGGTAGATAAAGGGAGAGCACTGTCTTTGTTAACGCTTCTTGCCCCCTGGCGTCACTTTGATGGAAGGACACCCCACTCGTGCTGCGGAGGTGCCTGCCAATGGCTGGGGCACCTTCCCCACAGGCAGCCACAGAGATGACTACAAATCGATTCATTTTTAAAATATCCAGACAAAGTCAGGTGTTTAAAAACTTATGAACAGATATCATAGATCATTAAACCACAGGAGGGAAGAATTGCCAAAAATCTCTTTTATTTTTAAAAAAAATGTCTGTATTGCATTTTGCCACATGTAAATTTAGTCTAGATTTGTTATTCAGGGTTTTGTGTGTATCATAAATTAACACGATTTCTTTGGGGCAAGGTGAGAGAGAATTTATAATTGTTTAAGTTTGCACATCGTTTAGCAATTAACTTTGGGGGTAGAGGGCTGCAGCTCCCTGGGTAGCCAAGGATGGGTTCATGAACCGTTTGGAAGTTATTGAGTCTAACTGTCTGTGGCGTTTCTGAAGGGCCTCTCCAGGCTGAACTGCTGTCAGAAAGCCAGAGGGGATGGGATCCAATCCAAAATCTTTTTGCTGTTTTGGCTGAGAGGGAAATGCACGTTTGCAGACACTGAGGGCCAAAGGAAAAGAAAGTGGTGTTTGATCAGAGTTTCTCCTTTAAGGGGGGATGCTGAGAAAGAGGACCAGGGGAGTTCAGCTTCCCTTTTAGGCCCTACATACCGTGAAGTAGTAGGGTTAGGACCTGGAACATTGTTTTCTGTAAATGGAGACAGGTGTCCCCAAAAGGACTGTTGGGATCAGGTGTCTGGGAAGCTTGTGGTGACACGGTCTGCAGTGTTGTCAGCTCCAGAGGGCAGGGTGTCTGCCTGCCATAGAAGCAGAAGTTTCTTGAATCTGAGGGTGGCCTTTCCTTACTACAGGTGACTGCCATGCATCTGAGCTAGAATCCCATCCGAGTACTAACCAGGCCCAACCCTGCTTAGCTTCCAAGATCAGACAAGATTGTGAGCACATTCAGGCCGTAGATTTTACTACCTTTTTTTTTTTTCTTGACGGTACTAGGGTTTGAACTCAGGACCTCATACTCGCTAGGCAGATGCTCTACCACTTGAGCCATGTTGGTGGCTCATGCCTGTGATCCTAGCTACTCAGGAGACAGAGATCAGGATTGTGGTTCAAAGTCAGCCCAGGGCAAATAGTTTTCAAGACCCTATCTCAAAAATACCATCACAACAAAGGGCTGTGGAGTGGTTGCCCTGAGTTCAAACCCCAGTACTGGGGGGAAAAGAGAGAGAGAGAGAGAGAGAGAGAGAGAGAGAGAGAGAGAGAGAGAGAGAGAACTGGAGTTCCCAGGTGGGGTATTTATTTCTGTAGCTATCTCTGGGCAATGCCTTTTAGTGAATTCAAGAAGTCTGTGCTTCCATTTTGATTCATTTTTGAATGAGAAACAGGACTTTGGTTATTTTCAGATTTCTCCTTTTCTATATTTAGTACACATGTGTGTTGTATAAGAAGCAATAAACTTTTGAAAAAAACCAAATCTTATTCATTCCGTGTTTTAATGGCTTGGTTTGCAAATCCATGCATGGGTGCTTCTTTAAAAATGAGTCAGTAATGTAGTTCATTGCTAAGGTTGCAGAGCTCCTGGCTCTGTTGTTTTCTCAGAGGTTTGGAAAAGACCCACGACCTCTATTCTTGCTACTTAACACACACACTTTAAAGGCCTGTCATTTTTGCCGCCTCCTCCCCCATCTTTAAGATGTGAAACCTTTGAGGAGTTTTGCCGTCTGTTCTGCAGGCTCTCAGTTTCCCAGCTAGTTGCCCTCAGTTATCTGAGCCTCCAAAAACAGCTGCTTTGGCATAGAGGTGAGGCTAAGCACACCTGGCTCCTCCCATCTCTACCTGAAGTGTCTCCTCTGCCTCCCTTTGCTGGGTCCTGAGCTTACTCTGGTGAGGAAGGCCTGCAGACTGGACAATATCGAACATCACACGTTTTGGCACTAGAGAAGGAAGGAAGAGTCGGTCGTGAGGAGGGGGCTTGCAGTCATTGTGAGTCAGACAGATGTATAGGAGCCATTTGTGTGTGTCATTCTCGGGCACACCTTGCTTCAGGATGCTCAGTGTTTTCTTCTTGCTGGGCTGGATGGCAGTTGGTGTACTTCTGGAGGAATTCCATTGTTCTGTGTCCCTTTTTACCAGCAGTGCTCATGTGGCTAGAAATGTGAGGAAAAGAAGAAACAAGAACCTCTGAAATTGAAATGCAGAATAGAATCAGACAGGGACACAACTCTCTTCTCCCTCCCTTGCCCTCCCCTGCACTGGAGAGGGAAAAGGAGGGAGAAAGGGTGAGGGGAGGGAAGCCCCAGAACCTGCATTTCCTTCAGGCCTCTGCCTTCCCATCCCAACCCAACCCACAGATATTACAAATAACAGACTGGTGGGCCCATCAAGACCACTGTATTTATGCCTTTATCAGCATGGGGACCAGCGGCCTCCAGCTCACAGGAGTCTTCATACCAGTGGACCCAGGGGTCCAGCTGTGCTTGGATTCAAGAGCTACAGAGCCACCAAGGCTGCTGCAGTCACTGGGCGCACCCCGATTGCATGGGGCTGGGGTTCCTGGCAGTCAAACCCACTCCAATCCGCAAAGATGTGGAGTGGCAGCGGGGGCTGCCTGCCTCCCATCACCTTGGATCGGGCTTGAGCCTGAGCTGTTAGTTTTAGGGGCGTTTGTGGATTTGTATTTGTTTGGGAGAGGACTTCTGCAGATGTGAATTGTGCACTGGCAAAACATTGAGGAAATATTTGGAGATACTTGGCAAAAAATCAGCCCCAGGGCCAAGGAACCCAACCGCACCTGACTCTAAGGAAGCCCCACCAGCACTAGGCGAGTCAGAGCCCAGAAGGGACAGGGACAGCATGCTAGTCCTGTGGGGTGGGCGCTTTGGGGTGGCCCCACATTCGAAATCTCCTTCCTTTGCAACCTTGAAGGGCGGGTGGATGCACACAGAGTCCCTGGCAATCCAGCCATCCGTGATAGTGATAGTTCAATGCCCGCTTCCAACCGCTGGCCTTTTTAGGGGCAATGAGATAAAAATCACAAAGCCCTTGATTAGGTGAGAGGCCCCAAATAAAAAACAAGTGAGAAGCTCTGGAAATCCAGCACATTTGGGATGAGAAATAGAGGAGAAATTCGTTTCTAATAAGTTACCATAAAAGTAGGTTTGGAAGAGAACAAGCGAAAACAGTACATAATGTTTGTAGGCACACATATTTATGTAATGCTTGTCTTCTCTGAATATAGCTTTATTAGATGTTTCAAACCCTGGAATTGAGCAGACTCTAAAAGCTGTCTCTTGGCCAAGTTCAAACATTGTCAGCTCCCTCCGTGGGCATCCCGTGCATTTTATTTATCCTTCAGTTTATTCAGACTTATTTTTGAGCCACAGCAAGGCAGTTTTATTTGGCTAGTAAAAATTGTGTTTAATTCATTGAGTATGCATTGTAAAATTTACCACCTAAATTCCAAATTGGGAAGTTAAATATTTGTTTTTAATTTTCTGGCTCAAAAACGTTAACTAACAGAAATGATTCTTTTTGCCCGAATGTGCTTGCAGAAATGAGGCTGTCATGAGAACCTGCCCTGAAACCACGATTGCTTCTTGTCCTGGCACATTGCGTTTGGAGACTGCACACTAGAAGATATTTTAATATGTAAAAATAAAAAGCAAGTGTTTTGGCCTTTTAATATTTTGGTATAAAGGGTTATAAAAGGCAGGAAAATGAGAACACAGCCTTCGTAGCCAAGGAACTTGATTGTAGAGACATTTTGGTAAAAGAATGTATTTTATGAGAAATTGTGAAAGGACTAATGGAAAATATTGACACCAAAGGACCCTTAATGGTTGTCCCTTTTTTTTAATTTGGAATTTTGTGAAGAATTTCAAGTGTATTTGCCAACTCTTTTAGTTTCGTTGCAGTATTTTGCATAAAAATATGTATCTTAAAATAAGCAAATTGCTCTTTTCTTCACTGGCTGCAACTAAATGAGAGTACAAATGCAAACCACCTCACACAGAACTGAGTACTGTTGGGGATGGAACCAGAGAAAACTGTGTATCTCTGCAGAGGTGGACCTCCAGGCAAACCAGATTACAGACAGTTTTAAACATCCTGCTAAAGGTGAGCCTCTCCTGTGAAGGCGAATGCGAATCATCTGACCCCAAAACTGAGATTCGATCCATCAGGAAGAGTCTGTGCCCAAATCTTCAAATCTGGCTCCTATAGAAACCGAGCTTTTGTGGAGAAGAGTTGTCTAAAAGCACAGCAATCAACTGCACCTTGACCAGGGTGTCATTATCTCCTCCCCGAATCATTCAAAGAAAGCCAAGCTGCGACTGCCAGCAGGGCTCCTGCAGGGCTCAGGGCTCCAGGATGACCCAAGGCAGTCTGCACAGGTGGTCAACGAAAGCTTGCTTTCCCTTTCTTGGTCGCTGCACTGCACTACTCTCTCTTGTCTTGAACTTGGAGTTAACTCCTGGATATAAACACCTTAAAGAAAATGCCCACTGCCACCCCTATGGTGCCTTGGATGGTACAGTCTACCTTCTGCACCTGAGATGTGTTGGTGGACAACGGCCACATGTAACGAAGATCAGCACAGATTTTAGTAGGTCAAACGCAACCATTCGTGTGTCCAGACAACCTGACTCAAGGGGTTGGAACCTACTTCTTCCTCTTCCCTTGGGAACCAGGGGGAAGAAAGGGAAAGAGAGGCACAGCTTTCTGGATTCTGAGGTGGCCAGGGACAGATCATTTCCTTTTAGCAAACTCAGGGATTTAGCAGGTCACCGGGTGATTCCTTCAGTCACCCATTATCTCATCTGCAGTCATTATCATCTTAAATCTGGGCGAAAAAAATTTCCTTGAGCCCGGCTCAGGGACCAGTTGGAGAAGCAATCCCTGCTACATGGCTAAGACTGACCCCTCTCTCTGCACATTCCATGTGGCTCTCTCCCTCTGAGGGCAGCCAGCAAGCCCAGTGTGTGCCAGCACTGCCTCACTCACTGGAGTCTCGGGGACTTGGCCTGGCAGAGAGAGACAAAGGGGTATTTCCCCTTTAAATTTAACAACCTGGGGGCGATCTCACCTATCACACCCTCTCCACTCCTGTGGCCATCTCAGCAGCTCCAAGGGCCGCCGTGAGAGTGGGTTACCGTGCGAAACGCGGATGTGGGCTTTGGCCGGCCCAGCTGCGTGTGCAGCTCGCACGTGGACACCGGGCACGGGCGTGTCGCGTGTGCGCAGGGCGGCGGAGCGTGCGCCTGGGGACCAGACCGATTTCTTCCGCGCGCCGCCCGCCAGCCACCTAGACAACTGCGCCAGACAGACGGGCCGAGGGTGGAGGGGGTCGGGGAAAGGAGAAAGACGATTAGGATTTGTCGGGGAGCCTGAACTTTTCCACCTTGCCTAAATGACCTTTTCGAGCTCGTGGCGCGAGGAGGATAAACAATATTGATCAGGTCTTCCTTCTGCTCCACGTCCCGCGCTCCGCTCTGCAAAATAACCATTAGTGGACGCTATTGATCCAGCCGCGCTCGCGGCCTCTTCCCATTCACACGTCCCCGCGTAATGAATTCGTCCACTTAAAAACATTACAAGGAATATTGGAGATTGACTGCCAGAGGAAGTGACACTTGACCCTGGCATCCTGCGCCCCGGAGGGGCAGCTGCCGTATTTCAAAATAGCAGTCTCCCTCGGAGCAGCGCCGCGCGGCGGTGACCGGCCGCGGCTCCCCGGCGCCTCTCCGGGTCCCCGTCCTCTCCAGGTTCTCCTCTGCTCCTCTCCCGCCGTGCACACCGCGTTCCCTGCTTTCTGCAGCCGTGTTTCAATCAAACTCACTGGGACGGCACCGAGCCGGCGCCGGGGACAAGAAACCCCGCGCCGGCGACAACGCACGAACTAGCGGAGCGGCGCGCGCCAGGGCCGCCACTCAACACGCGCGAACCCGCGCCCAGGGCGCACGGGTCGCAGCCAGAGCCGGGCCTCCCGGGTCCCGGGCCTGCGGGATGGGACGCGGAAACGCCCCCTGCTTACCCACACCCACACCCCCTGCTCAGTCTCGGGGGCTCCGAAACGATACCCCCCGGCTGTCACCTTGGGAGGCTGGGGGTGAGAGTGGGAAAAGGAAAGCAGGGGACGGCCTGTTGCCCTGTTGGCTTCCCGAGGGACACCACTCCAACCGCGCACGCAGAGAGCGGGAAAGGAAGGGGCGAAGAGAGGAGGGAGGAAGAAGGGGATGGGCGTGCGTCCCGCTTCTGGGCCCTGGCGCCCCAGAAGCCCGGCGTCCCTGCGAGGCCCGGAAGTCTCGCAGACCCCGGGGCGCGGATTTAGGGTGCCAGGGGCATTCACAAACATAACCGGGGTGCCGAACTCGGCCTTCTGCATTCGTCTCGGGCTGGGCGGTGTGGCTAGGGGTGTGCGGTGTCCGCGGACCTGGGATCGTTTCGTTCTGGGCTGGAGGCCGCCGGGCCGCGAAGTCCGGCTCTTCTTTTGTTCTGGCCGTAAACGTAATTTAACATAAAATGCCTATTAGAATTACTGCGCCTGCGACACGAGTTTCTCCTTGTTTTGCCACCAACTAACAGGATTAGCCAACAAGAGCAAGATTTCAAATTAACCATAAAAATTACAAATTGCAATTCATTTAGCTGCCCATTTACTACATTAAAAACAGAAATAAATGAACGTGTACGTTCGGAGGCTTGGAACGCCCTCGAGGAAGCAGAGCGGTTGCACTTCGGACTCCGGATTTGGCACCTGCGAGCGCGGCCGGCCGGGGTTTGCACCGGAAAGAGGCAGTGTGGGTGCACAGGGACATTGAAGGGACCTGGAGGAGGATCGGAGTCAGTGTCCTCGCATTTTAGCACCAGAACTACAAGGAGGAAGGACACGAGTGAGAGAGTGCGGAGCCCCGCTGCAGGTTCCAGCGGAGGGAGGGACGAAGGGAGGGAGCGGCTTCCTAACCCACGTCTCTGGTCTCCAGATGGATTTGGTCAGCTGCTCTGCAGAGGCCAGGGACAGACGGTTCCTGGTTGGTGCCTCTGTGTAAAGGCGGTGTGCTGGAGATTTTCGCAGTGAATTAGGAAGTGGCTCTAGCTAAATCCAATGCACTTTGCAGGGCGCTCCTTGGCTTTTGGGGGAGCAGGCTCTTCACCTTGCTGTGCGCAGTGGCCTTGTGGAGCAGATGGGGACTTAAAACCTGGCTTCTGCTTTCTCTAGGTAGTGAAGGGTTTCTGTTACAATTTCTGGAAACCCGAAGATGTGTCTGAAATGTCGTCTGGGCTTCTTTTGTGTGTGGAGGCATGGGCCAGGGGTGTGTGCAAAAAAGGAACACAGCCCTGCAGGAGAGGCGACAAATCGCAGGAGTTCCCTATCTTTCCCCCTTTCCAGGCCTCACTCCAGGGAAACACTGAGCAGGCTCCATTCCTACCAGTTTTGTTTTTGTTCTCAGTTCCAGAGTCTCCTGTAGCTCACATAGGCTTTCCTGGGCTTTCTGCCACCTGGACAGCCTCAGAAGTGGGGCTGCTCCCAAGGCAGGCATAGCAGTGTCAAGTTCCTGCCCCACAGACCTTCTTGGTGGGTAGGTGGGGAGACTCAGGCTTCTCTCCCCAGGAGAAGGGATCCCCGATGTCAGCCTGTTGTGGCAGCTGGACACCTTGGGCACATACCCTGGGGCACTTTTCTGAATTTGGGAAGGGCAGGTGAGGGACAGAGATTGCAGAGGTGTCTGACCAGAGCTGGTGACAAGTGCAGCGTTACCCCTAGCTCCAGTACTGGTGTGGTCCCACTATGTGAAGGAAGAGAGCTCAGTTCCTCTGGGCATATCCAAAAGTGCAGTCAGCTTCTTCTCTCCTAGGTACATTCTCAGACACCATCCTCCACCCCAACTCCTCCCCTAAACTCTCAGCCCAGGACAGAGCCAGACTTGCCTTCTCCCTAGAAGGCTCTCAAGTAAACCCCCAAAAGGTAGTCTGATTCAACCCGAGCCCCAGGCTTCCAAAAATGGGGGATGGAGGTTGAGGCCAGGAGGATTGCTTAGTGTTTCCAGGGGAGCCCTGTGTAACACTGGTCACTGGCATCCCATTAATCTGACCTTTCTCATCCCCCTGCCCCTGAAGCTTCCCATGGTCAAGTGGGGACCCAGGAGATCCCTGTGGCTCAGGAAAACAAGAAATACAAACTTCCACAAGCACTGGGGGCCCGTGAGGCTGTTGGTATTACAGGGCAGGCAGGCCTTGGTGCCTTTGGTGGCTCCCTGGAAAAGGTGGGCTTGGCCTCTGGCTGTCCCATTCTCCATGCCCTGTGTCCCAAGAGAGGTCAAGCACCTGACCAGACCAGTATAGTGTATTGACATTGGATAAAGGAATGAGACATGGGGCATGTTGGGAGATTGTCTTCTTGTTCTCTAGGCTTGCTTTATTGTTCCTGTACACCAAACCAGAAAATCCAAAGGGGAGTTTATTAAGTCTGTGCTGATGACCACAGATCAGATTGTGTCATCTTCCCCTTGCCTTCATGTCCTGTGACACAGTTCCCAGGTGTAGGGAGCATGAGAGCCTTTGTTCTACTGACAAAGAAGGAAAAGATGTCCAAGAGAGACCTCATAGGCTGGATTGGGGTCCTCTGCATCCCTTTGCAGGTCTGTGGGCTACTGAGCTGAACCTGGCTGGTGTGGCCCTGGTTGGGGCTATGTCTCCTTGGGTCCCTAAGTTGCCTTGGACCTGCCAGAATTTTTGCAGAACAAAAGAAGAAATACCCAGCTTGTGCAAAACAGCCTGGGATAAAGATAAAGGCCTAAGGGTCTGTGAACAGAAAGAGCCTGACTTCTGGCCACCGTGCTGGGGCGTGGGTAGTGGCTGGGAAGGCAGAGCCACAGTAACTTTGATGAGAAAGACTAACATTCATTGAGTGATTCCTGCAGGTCCAGGGCCTTTTTGGCACTTTACATGGGTGGTTTTATTTGATCCTTCCAAAGACTCAGTGAGCTAGGTTCATGTAGCATCCCTATTTTACATCGGGGGAAACTAAGGCACAAACTTTTCCAAGTCAGCAAGCTAGGAAGTAGCCAGAATTTGACCAAGGAGATCTGCCTCTGGAAGTGTGACATCCTGCTGCCTTCTGTGTCTATGTGCATCTCTCCCACCTTGTGAGTCCTGCCTGTGCCCATGCAGGCTGGAAACCCCAGGGAAACCTTCCCTGTGCCCACCCTGGCTAGAGACCTCATAGAACCCTACTCTGTGCCTTTGGTTTCAGGTTCCTCACTTGGAAAAAATAATCTGCCAGCCCTACCAACCTCATTAGAGTAAAGCCCAGATTGAAAAGGGGTGTGAGTACCCCAAAACATAGTACCATAAACTATGGGGCTTTGCTGAGGATGTGGTCAAAGGCAAGTGTGTTTCCATGAGTCTGACCCCTGGAAATCAGGTCCCTGCTGGGCTCCTCCCACTGTGGGAGCCACGGGCTCCAGATAGCCTTTTTTCACTTTGATGACCCTTATTAAACTGTTGGGGTCCCCTAATTGGTCAATGAACCATTGAGTGGAGATAGCTGGAGGGATGGTGAGGTAGAATCCTGTGGGAGACATGGGGCTTCAATCCCAGAAGTGAATATTGTATTAGGTACATTGGGGGATATGCAAATGTGCTCTCTCTACAGTACCCCAAAAGTGCTATGATACCCAGGGTCTTCATCAGCGAGAGAGCCCTCAAGCACAGCCTTGTGTGTAGTCACAACTCAACATAAATGGAGCTCTAGATTTTAGCCGACAGGCCTAACTAGTACCATCCTTACTGTACCACCAGAAACCAGGCCCCTGGTGACCACAGCCGCTGATGCCAGAGTCTGTCCCTGGTCCTTCCCAGTGCCCCAGCTGGCCCGGGGAAATGAGGAGCTCCCCCTCCCCACCACTCTGAGGATGTAGGTGCAGTATCTATGGATGAATAAAAAGGATATGAATGGCCTCGGTAGCACCTGTGTGGAAGATGGTTGAGTTGGAGCTGGGCAGTGGCCTGTAGAAATGGTGGGAGAACAGGAAGAAGTGCAGGCGATGTGTTCCCAGGGCCTTAGTGGCAGAGTTGATTGTTCACACCTCTCCTGTGTAGTTTGGAAGATGAGTCCTAGAAAGACTAACTGGTCATGGGCCCTGGTCATGGGCTTAGCAGGTGGGAGCCATGGTGGAAGGAAATGATGAGCTGTAGCACTGCGTAAGTGCCAGGCATTGTTCTTGCCACCCTAGGATGGCAACCCACAGCAGGCCTCAAAGTCACTGCTATTCTTATTTCTCCATCCTACAAATGAGAAAACAGGCACAGAGGTTTGGTGTCTCCTTAGGTCACACAGCCTGTGTGTGCCACCTCAATTTGAAACCAGACTGCCTGGCTCACAACTTCTGTGCAGCAGGGCCTCTCACAGAGGTGCCTGTTGATGTGACAAGCACTCGACATCCAGTGTGGGTGGATGAGTGTAGCCAGAGAGAGGAGCTGAAGGAAGGTCCAGCACCCTGGGCTCTGGGACCCGCCTTTGCTCAGTCCCTAAAAACAGATGTGAGAACAGCAGCCCTGAGTCTTGTTGTTTATTGGAAAGGGCTCATCTGGTCCACATGTCATTGGCCAGTCACCCACACTGGAGTGGTTGCAGGTGGGGACTTAACACCCTGACCCTGTGCCCTCTCCTCCGTTCTTCTGGCTTTCATCTAGTGGCCTTAATCCCTGTCGGTAGCCTGGTCTCGTCCATCTGCTTCTGTTTACTCCCGCAGCATCAGTGTGAACCCCTCTGGGAATCTTCGGCCTAAACACCTGTTCCTACCAGTGACTAATGTTCCTGAAACTTCCCGCCTTCCCATGGGGAGGTTCTGAAACAGCTGGGATGAGGCAGTCACTGCCTGCAGCCAACGTCCCCCAAGTCATCAGGAAAAGGAATGCATATTTAGCACAGAGCGGTTGGGAGTCAGGAGGCCTGTGTGCTTAGTAACAGATCGGATTGTTTCTTCCAGAGCTAGTAAAATCACATTAAGAGTGCAGATGTGCCCTTACTGCACATCGGGAAAACAACTCTCTATGAAAGCAGAGGTTTTGCTGTAATTCTTCCATGGCTTTGCACCACAAGCAACCTTCATTGAGCTTCAGGAGCCGGCCTAGGTGGTGGCTGTGAACACGGGCCTGGTGTCCAGCAGCTGTGTGGTCTTGTGGAAATCACCAACCTCTCTGAGCTTTTTGCCTTCCAGTGGGGCATTGATGGCGATCACAGGCATGTTGAGAGAACATGACATCATAGGAGTAAAATGCCAAGGGCTCCACACTGGAGACTCACACCGTCCTCTGGCTGCACTTTCTGCACGTCACTTGTGCCCTTTTGGACCAGAAGTCAATATCAGCTAGCGCTGAGGGGAAAGAAGAGGAGACAGATGGGGGACAAGCGGAGTCGTAGGAAGGGAGCTGGTGGCCTTCACTTCAGTTCATTCTCAGGAGACCCTTCAGGCCATGCAGTGCCCAGCCCTGTGCACCTCCCTGGACAGTGATGGGATTAGTTTGTCCTCTGAAACTACCGCCTGGGCCTTGCCTCATCTACCTTGTATGTATGTTCTGTCCCCAGAGCCCTTCTGCCAGAGTGAACAGCTTTTTAATTCTGCTGTGAGTGCCCATCCAGCCCACAGGACACGTTGGCCATGCTAACCAGAGCCCACACCTTTCCCAGAGGCCCAGCCCATGTACCTCACCTGTGTGTCTGGAAAATTTCACCCATTACCTATAAAATCAAGCCTTGCTTACATTAGATTGCAGATCTCCAAACATCCTAGACCACTGATGATGGCAACAACATTGGGAAATTACCCCCTGCCCAGCTGAGTCTCCTTCCTCTGAAGCCACACACACAGATCTGGTGCAAGCTGGCAAGTTGTCCACCTAGTTCTGTCAGACAGTCAGACAGGCCATGGCAGCAGGTACAGACTCACATGCCCTTCTTTGCTGGCCTTACCAGAGTAGGTGACAGGTGTAGGTTCCCCATGGGTAGAGCAGACAGGACACTGAAGGCTCTGGGAGTCCTGTAGTCCCTAAGCTCCTAGCCACTCCCTACCCCTAAAAGCTGAGGGCTGCCTTGATGGGCCTAGTTCCTCAGTGTAGAGAACCCATGGCAAGTCCTCTGCCTTCAAGTTCCCTCGCCAGACTCTAGTGACTTTTCTGGAGGGGAAACAACCTGAACTCTTGACATTCACTTCATCTGTACCTGAAAAATTAAAGTTTAAATTAAAAAGAGAATGCTCTGACTGCCAAGAGGAAGGTGCCTGCAGGCGCACACCTTTGAAGTTTGGGAACTGCGCTCCTTGGCACTTTGCAGGTGGCAAATGGATTTTCATTCACAGAAAATGAAAACACTTCGGAGGAGGCCAGGCATGGGAAGAAGATGAGCGATGCTGAGGTCTAGTCTGCCACATGACATTGCACTGATTCTCTAATCAGGAAAGTTCAGCTTTGCATCTAAACTGTGCGCTCCTTCCTTCCAGGATGGACTTCATGAATTCCTTCCCGCCCAGATGGTCAATGTTCAATCTTTCTTGCACTATTGTACGATTTCAGGGTGAGTTTGGGCAAATTGATTCTTCTGAGCCTCAGTACATGACCATCTTAGGTTAGGACATCCAGTATCACCATATGGATGAGACCCTCCATGGCTGGCACTCAGCCCTGTTTCCTCTCCAGGTGCTTCTGGACTGACTTCGTACCACATGTGGATAAGAACACTCTAGCAAGCACGTCATCCATGAGAACCTGTGTGGCCAGGCATTTCAACTTGTTTGAGTGACACTGGCCTTGCCACACCTCACCTATGCCAATTCTGCCAGCTGGGTCTCGTATCTAGTAGCCTCCCTCACCCCCTCCCCTAAGTCCTGGAGTTGTCTACAGACTCAGACACACCTGGCCTTTGTTTCTGGCATCTGCACTTAGCAGCCTATGACCTGGATGTGATCACGCATGGGTACTGGTCCTCTGATTTCCGTCCTCTGGGCTGGAGAATCAGCTCAGCTTCCCCTGTCTTTCTTGCTCCGATGGCAGTTGTGTACATGTTCCAGGTACTTTGGCACCGCTTTTCAGTGACAAAAGTAGTTTGGATGTTTGCACCTGCCTTTACTCACTGCTAGCTCACTGGTGCTCCAGGGAAGATTTTCCTACTACTGTCTGCTCCACCCACCACAGTGTTTTAAGCCAACAGTTAGTGGATCGCTGGTTCCGATATGATTCTTGGCTATTGGAACCACAGCTTCTGCTTGACCCCAGCTGCCCACAGCAGCCTCTCCTTCCGCTGCATATTCATTCACGGCCTGTTCACTTCTTCTTTCTGCAGGAAGGAGGTGGGAATGGGCTTGGTGGCTTTTGCTTTATTTGCAAATCTCCGCTCACTGTGAGTGTCACCACTTCACAGAGAGCTCAGTGCCCCCAGTGCCGAGACCACAGGGGTCCTCACGTACTGCCCAGTGCCTGCCCGAGGACATGACATTGCTCACCATCTGCCTGTGGCACGCCGCTGTGATGGCGTTTGCTCAGAGGGCAGAGCTGGAACCTGGTGACCTTGAAAGAGGAAACACAGCTTATAAACGTGTCAGTCTTCCTTCCCCGCAGCTGTGAACCCTGTGTGTCCAAGCAGGGACAATACAGCCTGGAGTCAGGAGAAACCTGTGCACGTTGTGCCTCCCAGCTCATCTGTAGTACGGGTCTGGCGTCATGGATGGACTTCAAGATAGAGGCCAAGGCAGGGGGAGGAGGGAAGAGGCAGGAGGTCTGTCCACTTAGAGGTGCAGGGAAGGACCTTACTGTACCCCACTCCTTGCTCTTGCAGTTCTCTCTCCCTCTTCCCCCTCCTTCAGTCCCCCTTCAGAAGTCAAGGACTGTGACAGGGGCATTTGGTCAAGTGTTGCTTCTCTATTGTTGTGTATCTCTGCCTTACACAAATGATTCAGACCACCTTTCAGAGCACACAGTGGCGCAATATTACCTGGGTCTGACTGCCCCTGAAAGTGAGCCACTGATCCAGAACACCAGGGAACCTTCCATTTAGCATGGACTGGGACTGGAGTTTCCCAAACCGCATTCCTGGGGATACTGGTCTCTCTAGATGTTGCTATCACAGGTGCAGACAGTCAGGACAGTCCTGGCAGGATCACTTGGGGTGGGCCAGCGCCCCTGGCCTCCTGGGGTTAGGGTGCGCAGGAAAGCCTATTAAAGGCATCAGGAGCCTGGGTGGCTCTATTTAGCCAGGCATTTCCCCTGGGTTCTTTTTCCTACGGATTCCTTAGAACCTGGTGTTCTGGAACATGTTGGAAGAGTCCTGCTTTACAACACTGAGGGACTAAGTTCTGGAGCAAATGGATACTGCAGTCCGTTTGCAATTTGTCACTCATGACCAAGAAGTGAAAGGTTGGAGAGCTGTTATGTGGTCCAGCTCCTGGGGAAACTGCGAGGATGAAGGAGAGACTGCTTGTCTTCTGTGCCTGTGCTTGTCCCTTTGTGTTCCCTTCTGTCCTGTCAGAGTTCCCTCTTCTCTCCTACTCGTGCACCTAGCGCTTTAACTCTGTTCATGCTTCCTCTCTTTTAACTTATCTTTCATGGCTAAGATGGGGGAGCTTGTTAACACTACTACATAAATGATTAACCAGCTGAAATTGCTTCAACTTTGTGTGAGCAGGCGGCTTTGTGTGCACCCCCCACATCCCATGGTGTTTGCATGTGAGCGTGGTAGGGTTAATCCCCTTATTGCCTGACATCAAGGCCACGGACAACATCAACAGAATTTCAAATACTAGAAACTGACTTGGGGACAGTATCTGTCTATGGAGCATTCATGCATTCATTCAACAAGTATTCACTGAGGGAAAGCATGAGCGAGGTGGCCCTGTCTTAGCAGGAAGGACGTTGATGAAAAAGACAGACAAGGTCCCAGGGCCCAGGTTCGGTGGGCAGGGGTGCAGCAGACACATGAAGCACATTTTGTGCTCTGAGCTGAGCACAAAATGAATGTTAAAGAGGTGGCCAGAGTGTGAAGAAGAGGGAGAGAAAGTTCGAGATGCTTGGATCTAGGGTCTGAAAATTTTCTACCAAGGATCAGATGGTAGACTAAGTGAACGTGTCTGTGTGGGCCACACAGTGTCTGCCCACATGGTTGCCTGTGTTCTGACAATTGTGGAGAGGTAGGAGCTGCAGGGTGGCCTCAGCCCAGACCACTGCAGGGCACTGTTTTTAGAGGAGGTTTCTAGTTTCCCGAAAATAATGAAAATAAAAATGTTAAACGTATTGGTGGCGGGGAGGTTGGGGTGAGGGATGGTGGTGAGGTGAGGGTGGAGGAGGAGGAGGAGGAGGAGGAGGAGGAGGAGGAGGAGGAGGAAGAGAGCAGCTCCCCATGGCAGCCATGCTAGTTTATACCACGTTCAGCTGGGTGGGCTGTGTGCCAGGAGTTTGGCCAAACACATGGGTAAACATGGCCGTGCAGTTCTTGTGGACGTGGTGAACATCACCCACTCTGCTGAGTGAGTGAGCTCCACAAGATGCTGGGCTGCATCCAAACACAGGCCCAGAGCCAAGTCCAAGGTTCCCAGAGAAGGAAGAATTCTGCCTGCAGCCTACAGCATCACCAGATCCCTTTTTCCAGCTGCAAAAGCTTTCGCAGACTTCTGCCTGGTCAACGCCACGGCCAAGGAGCCAATTCCTTAAAATAGATCTCTCTCCTTGTGTCTCTCTCCCTCCTTCTCTCTCTCTCTCTCTTTCTCTCTCTCTCTCTCTTTCTCTCTCTCTCTCTCTCTCACACACACACACACACACACAATTGGCTTTGGCCCAGCAGTTTAAGACGAGGACAGGCTTTTCCCCAGCATGGCCCCTCAGGAGCAGGGATGAGCAAAGATGAGTGGGGATGAGGGATGGAGGAGCATGAAGAGCAGGTGGCATTGTGTCCTGAGTGAGGTTTCTCCAGAGATCCTTGGGCCTTTGCTGGGAGACTGGCAACCCAGGGAAGGCCTTCCTGCCCCTCACTGCCCTCACAGTGCTCCCCACTCAGCAGGCGTCTGTCCGGTGCCCATGCTGTGTAGGCATGGAAAGGAGGGTTGCTTGGCAAAGCGGCAAGGCGGGACCAGGAGCTACATGGTCACACAGGGGTGCCCAGCCACTGCATCTCAGCCACTCCCTGCCACAGCATGGAGAGAAGGGGGCATGGGGATACCCAGTGTCCTCCCTCTGTCCTGGACTTTGTGGCTCCCCGTGGGAGCTCTCTGACTCTGGTCCTGTCTTCATGGTGTTGAGTAGCCTTCTCTCTCTGGTCCCTAACCACTAATGCAGGTGGCCCTTGGAAGTTCCTGCCCTCTGTCACCCTTTCTGTTCTCCAGTATGCACTACTCCCGGTGACCAAGTAAAGACAGGGTTGGGGAGGCTCATCTTCAGTGTACCAGGTCGGTTCTGCCCCTGTAGCTATGCTTTGTCCCCTGATCATACAGCTATGTATTTGGGAGCACAGCCGCTTGGCAGGAAGGTGTCCTGGCTCCTCTGCAGGCAGATGGGGTCGTGGACTGTGCTTTGGACAGTGGGGAGTAAGTGGAAGGGATTGTGCTCTGGGCCCACGCTCCTGTGGCCACCTACACTGTGGACCCCTCCTCCTGACACCCACCTTTTATTTGAGGGACAACTACAAGCCATTCTACACTCAGAGGCTCACTCTGGGAACCCCGCCTGAATCAGCCTTAGGAGACTGTTCCCGTTTCAGTAGGGAGGCAGTGTTGGCCCCGTGGGTGAAAAGGAGCATGAGGCAGTGGCCTCTTGCTGGGGACAGTTTTGGTGTGGGACAGCTGGGGCTGGGCTTGGGCTTGAACACATGACACTGCCCAGTTCAGGAGCCCTCCTGTATTCCTTTTGTCCCATCCTCCTTGCTCTGTATCTCTGTGGCTGTGGTACCTCATTGTCAGTACCTCATTGCTCCCTGGAGGCAGGGAGACCTGGGGGAAACCCTGGCCTTTCACAGGGACACCAGACCAGGAGCAAATGAGCCATTATGATTCTTGATCTTCTGTCCTACTCTTGATCTCCCAATGGCAGCTGGGAGCACAAAGAGGTGTCTGAAAATGTGAGTGTGTGTGCTCCAGTCCATGTGCCATGTGTGTGCTGGTGTGCATGTGTGTGCTTCAGCATTCCCTGTAGCAATGGAAAATCTTTTTAATTCAGTAAGAGAACCATGAATGTGGTGGGATGCAGAAGTCAGACATTTCTTTGTCTTTAATCCTTGTCACTCTTTGTTCAGCTGGATGGCGTTGTTCATTCCTGTAAATAGCCAGGACAGGCAATTGCAGATGGGTGGTCCTGGGGCTGCGGGATGGGTGTAACTGGCCACAGGAAAGATACTTGTGGATTGGCTGTGCTAGAATTGAGCACCACTCTCTGCCTTGTAGAATTGTGATATGGAGGGGATGAGTTTTAAAAACGTATGCTTTCCTGTGGTCTTTGCTTCACCACGTGGTTCTTTAAAATGCCATCCTCAAAAGGCAGGCTAAAATATTTAACAGGATCACTCCTGATTAAAATTTAGAAAAAGGCAGGGTTGCTTCTCACCTAAAATATCCACCATGGAGCCTGAGGTGGGGAAGTTCTGGGGCATCTGAGCTGCCTCCCATGGGCACACAGTCCAGTCACCCTCTGAGTGTCCCATGTCACAGATACCATAGACTCTGAGATGCCTGTGTCATCTCCCACCCCTGGGAGAAGACAACCCTTCCCCTGGGGTGCTGGCTTCGACCTGTCTCCCCTGTTGGCAGCCAGCCAGGTCATATTACCTGATGGTTTGGTTCAGATGAGGGTTACAGGCTTGGAGGCCCTGGTTCCCCTGTGCCCAGCCTTCCTGTGGTGTCCCAGAGCTGGGCAGTCAGGCAGAATCATGGTGGTGAGTCCCAGGGAAGTGAGCTTGCCACCAGCCTCTCAATGCTTTCTGAAGCTGAGGACTCAGTTTTGCATCTGAACACCCTTTGCACATCTCTGGACTAGGTTCTGTGCTCTGGGAAGACAAAGTTGGTGACAGAGTCCTATTGTGTCAGGTCCATGCCTGGAGTAAAGCCCCATGTGAGTAGTGTTCTGCGTTGTCTCATCCAGTGGGTTAAATGGGCTTGATGCCTTCATGCTAGCTTCATTGCTTTTAAATCGTTAAAAACACTGGACTGATTGGGACCTTGAATGTTTAACCAGCTCCTCCAGAACGTGGGAGAGCCCTTGCAGCCTGGGAAGTGGCACGGAGACAAATTAAACGGTAATGTTGCACCTGCTCCGATCTGTAATCCAGGCCCTCGTGATGAAAAAGCAATGGATAGCTTTGCCTTTGTGCTGGGCTGGAAGCTTTGGGCGTAGTTACTGGGAGGGATGAAGTGCGATAATGCTTTCTTTGCACGCACACAGGCACACGTGCACACGTGCACACATGCACACACACATACACAGTGCTTCCGTCCACAGAAGGCTGCCTTAAACACAGTTCACTTTGTGCCATGGTTACCCTCCTGCTCTCCCGGAATGTTGGAGATGCTCCTGGCATTTGAGGTGAAGCCCGCGTTTAGATGCTGCCTTCTGAGAGGCGGACGTACCGCGACCACCCTTGCCTCTATCTCGCTCTTTATGCATGAGGGTGAACCACATGGAGCTGCATCTGGAACATTTTGGGCTACTCCCACATGGTCTGGCTGATACTCAGTTCATTTGACTCTCCTGGCAGCCCTGGGAAGAGTACCCTGTGCTCCCTGAACCAGTGGTTCCCACCTCCAGTTCATCCAGTAAAAGTCAGTGGAGCCCAAATGGAAGCCCCCTCTCTGCCACTTCCTGGCTTGAACCTCATTTTCCTCATCTGAAAGACAGGATAACAACAGCTCCCATTTCAGGGGTTGTAGTGAAGGCGAACAGGGCCCATGGGTGTTAGGGCTGAGCCTTGCCCCGGGTGACATGACTCAGCCCGGTACCTGTCTGTACTGTCACTGTTGGGTTCTGGTACCATCCAAGTGCAGAAGCCTACAGAGAGAAGTTCCCCAAACTTAGTAGCTCTGCAGGACTCCAGGTCTGGTCCCAGCTGTGGGACAGAACACAGGGCCAAGGACACTGTCCTATAAACACACGAGCAAGGGCTTCCATAGGTCACTGCCACCGGCATCCTGGGGCCAGGTGGTCACAGGTTCCTTAGCTGCCAGATGCTGGGGAGCGAGGTCCTTCCCAGAGAAGCCAGAGGTTCTGGAAGGTTCTAAATGGAAGAGTGGATACCAGGAGCCAGGATTGGTCTCTGCCACAGCCACACAAGCACGTCAGGCACTAGCTGAGCTGACCAAGCACAGAGACGAGGAACTTGTCCACTTCTGCCCAGTGCCTCTTGTGTCACCAAACCCTCCCCAGACCAGGAAGTGCTGGATGCAGGACTTCTCCTTCACCCAGCAGGGACCCTTTGCCAGAGGGAGAGAGAGGTGCCACATGGCTGCTTGAATGCCCAGGGGCCAAGGCAGGGCTGTCCCACCAGCTGAGGGTCCCCACTTGGCCCATCTACTACTCCCTCATGTACCTGGGCCTTCCTCAGGTCTGCTAGGCCCTTTCTTCTGCATGTCATCTGCCTTGTCCCCGGCCACACTCCTGTGTGTGAAGAGACCAAAGAACACTGGCATACGCTGTGAGCAACCAGGTCAGAGTGAGGCACATCCGTTTCCTAGGCTGCCATAACAAAACACCACAGTTTGGCTTAAGCAACAGACATTGGTGTTTCACAGTTCTGGAGGCCAGAAGTCCAACATCAAAGTGTCAGCAGGGCCATACTCCTTCTGAGGGTGCCAAGAAGGACCTTTCCCAGTGTCCTCTCCAGTTTCTAGTGACTCCTGACTTGTGAAAGTAGCAGTTCAGTCCACACATGCATCTTCCTGTGGGCAATGCCTGGCTTTCTCTGAGCCTTTGCTCTTCTCACTGGTGCAAGTTTCCAGCTATCTATCCAGTGAAGGAAAGAAGAAAGTGCCTTTTCTTCATTATACCACCTGCCACTGAAGTGACTCATTTACAAATTCCTCTTTGCAGCAATGGTAGCATCTGTTGTAATTTTTACCTGGGCCCCGAGGGCAAAGCTTCCTACCTGGCTTCTTTGAGTGATCGTGAATAGGTACCTTGTCTTCTCTCAGGTCCTGACACAGACCAGAGCAGCTGGGGATTGAAGGGAGGGTCTGTTCTGCATCAAGATAGCCAGATGGGTTTGGCAACCAGTCACCTGAAGGCAAGTGTGTGTGGCCAGAGGCAGGCATGGAGCTGGAGGTCAGTGCCAGCTTCCACCTTGCACCCTTTCCCTCTGTGTCTGGACCACTTCATCCCACAGTGCTCAGTGCCTGATGCCTCCAGCAGAGCCTCTCAACTTGGCAGAACCAAGAGCCCACTTTCTTAAGGAACCCGGGAGGCTGCGCTGAGGTAGGGCTGGCTCTCCGTGTGCCCAAGGAGGGTGCCTGACTGCCCGTGGGTGTTAGCAAGCGGCCAGTGACAGCAAAGTGACAGATCGCAAGGGAGCTGGGACAGGCCGAGGCATCCGGTAGCTCTTTTTCTGCATTTTAAATTCGACTTTCTGGTGGTTTACATTTTGGCCATGTCCGTGTCACCTTTCTCTCAAATCTTCATCTTCAGCAATCTGGAATACAAGCCCCGAGTCCCAGTGTGATGGGACCTCAGTGAATGTCTTGCCTGAAGGCCAGCCTGGTGATTATGCAGCAGAAAGAGAATTGGGTCACCGACAACGTTGTTCACCATCAAAATTGTCGCTGAGATTTGCCTTTAAAAAAATGGTCCTGGTTCCCATTTATCCCTAATGAGGGGACTGCGGAGACGGGGTACAAGGGTGCTTCAGTGGCCACCAGGGGGCGCTGATGTCATATACTGAAAATCCCAGAGCCCATGCCTTCAGTCCTGGTTAAGCTGAGGGCTCACTCCTGCAGGGTGGGGACCCGGTGGCCCAGGTCTCACCTCTCACCAGGTCAGAGCCTGGTCTTATGCCAGGCCTGGTCAGCGGCTGGCAGCCAGGACCCCAAAGAGAACCAGTGGCACCAGCGTGACGTTCTCTGGATGCTGTGATTAACAATAAGCATTGTACTTCCTGGAGAGGGAAGGAACAGGGTGAGAAAGGGGAAGAGAGAATAAATGACAGAAGCCAGAAGAACAACAAGGAGAACTCGTTTCCTGGGGCTGCTGTGACCAGGAGACCAGAAGCCCGGGGCAAAGTGCTAGCAGGACTGGTGTTTTGGGCTCAGAGAGAGACTCCATCTCTCCCTCTCTCCTAGCTACTTATCGCTGGTGCTCTAGTTCCTGGGGTGCAGCTGTGTCTTTCCCATCTCCACCTCCATCATCGTGTGACTGTCTTCTCCACACGGCTCTCTCCCTCCGTGTGCCTCTCTGTGTCTTATAAGGTCACCAATCATACTGCATGAAGGGCCCTTCTACTCTGATGTGAGCTCACCTTAACTACATCTTCAACCACCCTGCTTTTATACAAAGCCACTTTTTGAAGGGCCAAGGCGGAACACTTCCAATTTTTCATTGAGGGGTCATAATCAGAAGGAGAGAGAAGAAAAGACACAGTGTGAAAGCACAGGGAAAGAAAATACACACAAGGAAGAATCATGTGAAATTTCAGCAATGATCTTTGTGGGGTTCCTCAGTTCCAGTCCCTCACACGTTGCCCAAATGCAGCCTGTGCCCAACAAGATATGGGAAATGACAGACTGTGTCCTCACTACTCCGCTACCCTTATGATCACCTGTGCCACCATCAACAAACAAGAGCCAGGTGGCCCCCAGATCTCATTCAAAAGAGAGCTCATCTCTGTAGCACAAGGAGCAGCAGTGGCCCAGGCCTGGCATCTCCCCAGGGCGTGTCTCTGCTGTCAGTGAAGGGCGCACAGTTTTGAGTTTCCCTCTGGCACCTGCAGCTGGTGGATCTAAGCACAGCTGTGTCACTTCCTAGCTATGTGGTCAGGACCTGGCACAGCTGTCTCCTCCTGTGAGGTGGGGAAAGAACTCCAAGCCAGCCACGGGGGGTGTTGAGAATTCAGTGGGAACCTGTGTGGACTGCTGTCCACTCCACTGTCCTTTGTCAGAGAACAGTTCTACGTTGGTCTTGTAGTCTGTGGTGACCTAGATCTGCAGAAGGGCTTGGAGAGGGGAAGACCAGGTCGTCTCTACCATCTTCATGAGCTCCTGGCATTGGCTCAGCACTGTGATGGATCATGGACCAGGACACAGAAGTCACACAAGACTCAAGCCCCTTTAATTAGATTGTAACCCTTGCTTTATTGTCTGTTACAGAAAAAAATTCTACAAGTGTGTCAGGAACCATGAAAGTTCTGCTATTTTACTCTACTGGGAAACAGACAAGCTTGCCTGCCTGAGTCCTGTGTACAGGCAGAAGACAGGGTCCTGGCTAGGAGAGGAAGGATGGCTTATCTCTCAGGAAAAGTTCTCCAGGCCCCAGGCCCCCCACTCACAGCAGTCACATCACAGGAGCAGGACTTTGAAGTTGGGGAGTCTGGAACAGGGTATTTTCTATTCCAAGGCCTTTGTTATCCACACAACGGGGGCAGAGGCAGATGAGGTCTCTGCTGAAGGGTTCCATGGAGGATAGTATTGGGAACACAGAGTTGAACCAAATATGCATCGAACAAAGGAAACCCACAGCCAGGTGGACTCCCTGTGGTGCTGCCCACTCTTCTGTCCTCAGGGAGACTGGTGCCCCACCTCGGCCTTGAACACACACCTGCATTTCAGGTGAACAACTTCTTTGATAGCCAGGGATCTTGGTGGCCAGCTAACCACTCTGCTTAGCTGAAGCAGAAAAGCAAAGGCCTTGGGGGTAGAGGCAGGGGGTCAGGGGGCAGGGGGGAGAAATGACCCGAACAGTGTATGCACATATGAATATATGAATAAAGAGGAAAAAAAAATAAGAAAAGCAAAGTCCTGGAGGCTCAGTGCCAGGAAGACTGGAGACCTCGTCCAGGAGATCGACCCGGAGTCCAGGGAAACGCAGCAGTGTGCAGATGCCAGAATACCACGTCTACCTCTGAGTCCGGCCTCAGCAAGGTGTGCCTCCTGCCCCTCCATTCACTGACGTCACACTCCCGTTGTGCCTCCCTCCTCCTAAGGAGCCCATTTCTTAAGCTACACTTTCAGATTCCCCACTACTGAGCCAGGCATACAGTACTGCCACCAGCACCTGTTCCTCACTGACCAGTCTGGGGTGGCAGTGGCAGCCACCTTGAAGGGACAGACCCAGGTTCTGGACTGTTCAGGGGAGGTGCATGTGGCCAGTTACCCGCCAGCATTTCTCCTTCCTCTGCAGCTGTGCAAGGGAAAAGTCTGGGCGGATTTGCTTCCCAGTGTGACCTGCGGCTACCTTCTTCCCAGGGCAGTGTGACCACAGGTGTGCTGAGTCCCACAGACCGGTGGCTTAGACAACAGACGGTTGATTTCTCACAGTTCTGAGATGGGAGAGCAAGATGAGGGCGCAGGCAAGGCTTTTTTCCATGAGGCTCTCTCCTTGGCTCCCAGATGGCTGTCTTCTCACACGTGCCCTCACACGGCTATTCCTCTGTGTGGATCTGGGTCCTGAGCTCCTCTGCTTTTTTTTTGGCAGCACTGAGACCCAAACTCAGGGCCTCGTGCTCAGGTTGTCTACCACTTAAGCCACACCTCCAGCCCTTTCTGCCTTTAGTTGTTTACGGTCTGGAGGTTTTTGCCCAGGACCCATCTCATACCAAGATCTTCCTACCAAAGACCTCCCAAGTAGCTGGGATCACAGATACATGCCACCATGCCTGGCTTATTTGTTGAGATGGGGGTCTGGCTAGCTCCCTCCCCAACCCCAGTTGGCCTTGCTTTCTGGCTCTTGAGAAGTACCTGGGATTACGGTCACGAGCCACTGTGCCCGCCCAGCCTCTGATCACCCCTTCTTGTAAAATTGCTTATTACATTGGACTAGGGCCCAACCTAGTGACCTCATTTGCACTTAGTCACCTCTTCAAAAGTCCTGTCACCAAACACAGTCACATTCTGAGGCTCTAGGGGGGTGAGATTTCAACATAAGCATTTGGATTTGGGGACATGATTCATCCCATAAGAAAGAAGGAACTTCAATTTCCGTGTCTCTGGCTGAGGAGGAAGTCTGCGGCCCCGGGTCCACTCGTGACTTTCCCACTGGGTGGAACAACGGTGACTGAGTGGGGCATCCAGAAGCTTCTTCCCTGGTCCCTGGGGATGGGGGGGATGGGCAGCACTGCCACCAGCCAGGATCACACACCTCTGCCTGTTGCACAAACAAGAGGCTCCTTCTTTGTTCTGTGACCCATATTTTCTTGGGGTTTCTTGCTCCAGGGGCTCCTCCCAGCCTGATGAAAACACCTGGTGCAGACAGAAAGTTAACAGGCGAAGTGTAGTCAGGGTAACAGAATTTATTACCGCCTCTCTCTGTGTACTGGGAAAGGTGGATGAAAATGTAACAGTAATGATGCCCTCAAACCATCCGGGTCCCCAGTGGGTCCTGGAAATAAATTGCACTGGCAGGAGAACCCGAGACCAAAGCAAGCCCTTGACAGGAACAATTGTGGGAACATCCCGACTGCTCAAGAAATGTGCTCAACATGGCGTGTTCTCTCTTTGCATTTGCTATTATTTAAAGATACTTCAATGCATAAAATGTATGCATCAGGTAAGTTATAAAACACAGTCCTGTGGCGAGTCCCTGTGCCCTAACTTCTCTCCTGAGGAAGCTGAGTCTGCCGGTGGCTGTGGGGAGTCCACCTCCACACCTCCACCCAGGACAGCCACATGCTCGTCCTTGTGCTCAGGGCGGAGCTCTTGATCAGTTGTTGCTCTGGGTTCCTCAGAGTTAGGAAAGGCTCAGAGCAGACTTGCTGAGCACTGTGGAGAGGAAGGGATGCTCGATGGTTTTAGAATAAGTTTGTGTTCTTTTCCTTACTGTGCCTAATTGCTTCTCCAATGCATTTCTGGGTTTTGGGGGATACTGGGGTTTGAACTCAGGGCTGCATGCTTGCTAGGCAGGTGCTCTACCTGTTGAGTCACATCCCCAGTTTTTTGGTTTTAGTTTATTTTTCAGATAGGGTCTTGAGTTTTTGCCTGGGGCTGGCCTGGATAGAGGTCCTTTTACCTCCACCTCCCAGATACCTAGGATTACAGGCATGAAGCACTATATCCAGCTTGTTTTTTGAGATGAAGTATTGTTCTGTTTGCCTGGGGCTGGCCTTGGACCTTGATTCTCTTACCTATGCCTCCCACATAGCTGGGATTATAGGCATGAACCAGCATGCCTGGCCCAAATTTCTATGATTTCTGTACAGAGCAGTTGAATGTTTTTTCTTTTCTTTTTGAGGTTACTTTAGGGGTAAAAGGTTCTTGCTTCTATATTACAGCTGCTGAAATTGATTATTATAATTAAATATTTAGAGCTATAAAACAGTAACTTCGTTATGGTAATCTCTGAATGTTACAGGAGGTGAAGTTCTGCTTGGATTCTGCATCATGGCTCAAGCAACGTTAGTGTGAGCTTTGCTTCACAGTTGACACATTTGCACACCCATGACCTCGAGCGATCTTTGTGGTTCTCCCAGTTTTACAAAGAAACTAACTAAGGAAGTGACATGATGGGTCCTGATGTCACAAGCCACATTGGACTCCAAAGGCTGCAGTAGCTGTTTCAAGCAGCCACAAGATGCTAACACCCACAGCAGGTGCTGTCTCTCCAGGCAAGCACTCCGGCCAGGTCCAAGCCAGCGGGAGGGCCCAGAAAGAAAGACATTTGATGTTAATTCTAGCATCTCGTGGGCTGGCAGCGCATCACCTCGAGCATCACTCTCTGGAGTGGAATCCTCAGCCTGGCAGGGCCACACGCCCTCTGCAGGCTCTGCCCCTGCCTCCTTTGGCTTTAGGTGGCCCCTGGCCTCGCTTGGCTTGTGGTCTGATCTCTCCAGTCTTCATGGCCCATGTCCCCAAGCGTCTTTGTCTCCACGTCATCTCTCCTCTCCCCTTAAGTACATATCAAATCTTCCTCCGTCTCCCCTTGTAAGGCCCCACGGAATGGCATTTGGGACCTGCTGCATAACCAGAGATAACCCCCTGACCTGAAGATCCCTGACTTAATCCCCTCCACAAAGACCTTATTTTGCCATATGAGGTTATGTTCAGAGCTGGAGATACAGCTCAGAGGCAGAGCATTTGCCTCGAATACACAAGGCCTTGGGGTTGATCCTCAGCACAGAAAAAAAAAAAACCAGTGACATTCCCAGGTCCCACAGATCACAGTGTGGGTGTGTTGGGGGAAGGCACTCCCATGCATAGTGAGTCAACTTTTTTTTTTTGTCTTTTCTTTTCAGGTTCTGGGGATGGATGGAACCCAGGCCCTTGCACCTGCTAGGCAAGCAGTCTACACTGAGCTCCAGCCCAGCCTGTCAATCAAGTTTTTGAAGCAAATTATATATCAACAATGACAAAATGCCTCTTACCATCTGTCTTGACAGTTTGGGATATTTACAGTCACTTCCCATATCAAGGAGACATTAGAGAACATTACACTTTAAGCCAACAGAAGACACCAAGAGAGAAGCCCCAGTCTCAGCTCTGCAGCCTCACCTTCCTCAGGACCCCTGGTGCCAATCACCTTGCTGAGGGCCACAGTGCTGCATAGGTGCCAGGTGCACCTGGGAGCCTGAGCTGTGGTGTGCATCCCAGTGAAAGGCCATCAAATGCTGAGGATGCCTCTGGTTAGAAGTCTCTGCCCAGCTCTGTCTAGATGCAGTCTTGGGGTGGCCTGGACAGAGCGGTGCCTGCTGAGGGCCTGGTCCTCATCCTGTCTCTGGGAAAGGACTGAATGTCAGCCTGGGGCCTCATCCTCACTGTTTTGGGCTTCTTAAGAGGACAGGGACCTATGGGCGACCAGCAAGATCAAGCAGCGTGGCCCAGGGTGTGGGTGGTAGACAGGGCTGAGAGGTTGGGGGGCCCATGGGGGTTTTGAGTGAATTAGAGGCTTTCAGGTAGGCAATACTAAGATGCTTGCATCTGGGGCATGGCTTGAGGAGGCCTGGCTAGGGGTCAGGACTGGTTTGGGAGGACATGATTGGGGTAGGGCTGGCTGGAGGGATCCGTTAGAACTTCCAGTGAGAACAGAGGCTAGGTTGTGTCTCAGTCAAGTGCCTTCACAGGACAGCCTTCCAGAGCCACCTGTCATGGCCACCACTTCAGTGAGACATTGCTTCCCTCCCACTACTGCCCCCTGCCCCTGACTGGTCATGACCTGGGCCTACCTCTAGCTTTCTGTCCAGCGAGATGAGCCAGCAGGAAGCAGGACATTCACTGTGCTTGGTAGCTAGAAGTAGAACCTGTAACAGCCTCCCAGTGCGGGGTGAACGCTCTTCCACAGACATTACCCTTGTGTGCGCCACACCTCCGCTGTGCCGTCCTCAGCCCCAGCAGGCCAGCGAGTGCCGCTGCCCTGGGGACTCCTAGTGTGAGAGAAAGCAGCTGAAGGCCCAGAGCCTGCAGTTCAGCCTCAGGAGTCTCCAGTGTGAGGGTGGCAGCAGCAGTGCAGCCACACAGTGTGTTTAAGGCCACCCCCTCCCAGTCACCCCCAAACACAGGGCCTCTGTGGGGGGCTGTCTGGGGGCTGTCACAATCGGTGCCTGTGAGTCAGGGCTTCTCTCCTCATGTGGCCTTCAGGTTTCTGCAGCCACCACCATGAGTGGGACAAAAGGGGGTGATGGGAGCAGAGCACAAATGTCCTCAGAAGATGATTGTCACCCCATGACTGAGAGGCTTCTCTGGTGTGGTGCAATGTGTTCCCCAAACTCACATGTTGATCTCAACTGTGGATGTGGTAGGGCTCAGAGGGGCCTTTGGGAGCTGACTGAGCATGAGAACCCTATCCCGTGAATGGGGTTGATGTCCTCATAAAAGAGGGTCCCTACAGGCTTTGCCCCTTTGCCCTTCACCTTTAGCCTGGGGGGATAGTGCTCAGGGTACTGTCTCCAAAGCAGACACTGGACTCTCCCCAGACCCTCACTGAACCTACAAGCATCTCCATCTTGACTTCCCAGCTGTGTCAGTCAGACTTCTGTCACTGTAACAGAAAAGGAGAACTTAGTTTGGCTCATGGCCAGCTGGCTCTGTTGCTTCTGCAGCAGAGCCTCATGGCAGAGCTGTGTCATGGAGCAGAGCTGTTCACATCAAAGAGAGAGGTAGGAAGAGGCTGGGGACATGGGGCATGCCTCCATGGCCTGCTTCCCCTATCTAGGCCACATCTCCCAATTACACCAAGAGACTATGAGTCCAGCAAGGGATAGACCCATTGATTAGGTCAGAGTCCTCAGCATTCAATCACTTCTGAAAAGCCCATCAGTTAGCAACCAATTCCCCAACACATGACCTCTGGGGGCATCTCAGATTTAAACCATAGCATCAGTTCCAGAACAATGAGACATAAACTTCTATTGTTTATAAATTACCCAGCCTGTGATATTTTGTTATAGCAGCAGGAGGGATCAAGACAGCCTGCATGACTCTGAGAACCTTCCTAAGAAGACCATTCCTAGGACTCAGCCAGGATTTGTTATCTAATAGTTTAGATTTGAGCCGGGTGGTTTATGGGATCCCCAGCACACCTAAAGCCCAGCGTGGGCACCTGGTGAGACAGAAAGAGACCCCGATGTGGCTCAGCATTGTGACCTCCAAGCCACAAGTGTCCCCAGCTCCAGGTCTAGTGCTTTTAACATGCTCATCTCCTCAGCAACTGGGGACTTTACCTTCTTGGTGTTCAAAAGGTAAAAGGATGGAACTCACCCTGTGCTGAGGCACCTTTGACTCAAAACACTCCTGGCCACCCATTATCCTGGGTATCTGGGATTACTTCACCTCACTGGCAGGAAGCAGGCAGCCAGGACATGGTGGGGCCTGTGGTCACAGAGCACAGCTCTGGGAACCACCCAGGTCCAGCAGGTGACTGGTGGGCACAGCAGGACAGCTGGCCAGGTGTTAAATCTAGAGTGTCAGTGCCTGAGGTCCTTACCATGAAAGACCACATTTAAACTTAAGATGACGATAAGTAAATAAATTTAAGACGACAGAGAACAAATGCAGTCAGTCCCACGAGGCCTGTTCAGCACTTTTGCCTAGAAGTCTGTCCTTTCCGGCTTGTAGGCACAACTGTCACCCCATTGCTCAGCTTGTTTCATGGGGGTCTTACAAATTTCCATTTGGTTGAAACTCTGTGGAGTAACTAATCTTTTTCTGCTGCATGAATTCTGATCTGGGCTCTCATTGCTGACTGTGTGACCTTGGGCAAGTTACTCAACCCATCTGTATCTTTTCCTCCTCTTAAAATGGGGATAATCCCTACTTTGTAGGACTGTAGTGAGGAGAAAATGAAATTTATATACAGACAGTTGAAGTCCCCAACAAACACGGGCTGTGGTACCTTGCAGAGCTCTGGCCTCCTTGAAGGCCACCCTGGCCATCACTCCAGTGACCTGTGGCTTTAGGTAAGACTTTTGCCCTCTGTACCTTCAGCACAATGGTTCCTTAGGTTCAAAGCAAACTGTGAGGGGCAGTGATGAGGACACCCTGGTCACCCACTCAAAGACCATCTCATTTGCCCAGTGTTTTTTCTCTCAGCTTTTCCTGAGACATTGACTGTATAACCAAGTGTTCAGCTGAGATTACAGGATGCAATGTAAAGCCCAATATACTGTTCTTCAGAACCAGTGGGAGAAGGGGAACAGGCACCAGGAGGAAGATCAGGTAGTGCTTTCTTCTGCCCACTTCCAGTCAGTCCGTGGTTCTGATCCACTTCCTTTGGTAGGTTTCCACCCCATCCCCTACAACTAAAGTTTTAACTGGCTCCTCACTTCTGTGCTCATGGCTCCAGCAAACATGTGTTGATTGGCTATGCATGGGGAGTGACCCAGTTCTGCATTTGAACAGCTGAAGATTTTTAAATTAAGGAGACTCTTCTCCAAAGGGGAATTGAATTGCTCATGTCCAGAGACAAACAGCTTCACGCAACTTTTAGACAGACTGACTGACATTATCTTCATTATCCTCGGCCCGGAAACCCGGGAGTCATAGAAGAGAGGCTGCAAAAGTAAGGTGCAACATTAGATGTCACTTAGCGCCCCAACCCAGACGCTCCAGAGAGTGACGGGAGGGACACTAGTATTTTTACTGAAATAACAGGCTTCCCAAGGGACCATCCCCAGCACATGGGGACATACAGTTGTCTCTTACATAAGGACAAAGCTGACATCCCTCATCTGCAGGTGGGCCCTAAAGTGACAAATCGTAACAGTATAGCACACACAACCTTGTAGGATCAGAAAACCCACAAGAGAAACACAAATAGCTGACGGTCATGACATGCTCCCCCTTCTGGGTGACTCAGACGTGGAGGATGAAAGTCAGAGCCTCGCCCAAGTGTGTGCAGTCATTTTAAAGGGGAGGCTGTGCTGGGTGCTGGTTGCTCACGCCTGTAATCCTAGCCGCTCAGGAGGCAGAGATCAGGAGGATCGATGTTCAAAGCCAGTCTGGGCAAATAGTTTGTGAGATCCTATCTTGGAAAAAAAAATCATCACAAAAAAAGGACTGGGGGAGTGGCTCAAGTACTGAGTTCAAACCCCAGTACTGCAATAAATAAATAAATTAAATAAAGGGGAGGTTGTCTGGCACTGGCAAGGTGTGACATTCTCACAGTCCTGGGGACAGACAGGTGCAGCCTACCTGGGGGGATCTCATCGTCTCTTTGAAAAATGAGTTAAGTGTATGCTACCAACCCCGAATTTCCCATCTAGAGTCCAGCTGTGGACACTCTCAGGCATGCTCACAGGGACCGTGGACATGTGTGTTGGCCCTGACATTGCTCATTACCCTGGGCAGCTGAGGTCACCCTAAGCTCTCAAGAGGGAATGTGTTTCAAAGCCACCACTGAAAGCAATGTGGCTATGATGAGAGGAGGAAGGAAGGGGTCTGTGTCACATGCCCCTCAGGACCCAGCTGCTTCTTCAGCCTCTGCCACCCTGGAGCCTGACTCCTGTGGTACAAGGTGGCAAGAGACACCCAGAGTCACCCTAAGGGCCCTGAACGCTGGCCAGAGCAGGTGGGCTCTCTCTGCAGTGGGCCGACCTGGGGTCACCTGTGTGGCAGGCACCTGCTCTGCCTCTTGGGGCTGATGAAAAAGCATGGGCAAGTGACACCTGCTGCCCAGTCCTCTCTGCTGCGCGCTGGCTGGGATGGCCCTCCTGAGAGAGCAGGAGTGCCACGTTTTCTTTCCTCCTGTGGCACCTGTCATCTCCTCTGTTTATGTCTCAGTCAGGTGTCAGTGGCTCTTTCCCCTGCAGGAGAGGGGCTCCAGAAGACAGGGTCTTCGTTTTGCTCCCGACACCTCTCGAGAAGAGGTCCTGAGTCACAGAGACACCCGATAAACATTGCTGAGCAAGTGTGAGTCTCTGGGGCAGATGTGAATGTCACTGACATTGTCACACACACGCTGTCATCCAATGTGATTGGATGTGAAGACAATATTGTTAAGATGCCAAAACAGCCTACAGGTTCAACACAGTTTATGTCAAAATCCAATGGTAATTTTCCAGTAATTGAAAATGCCACCCTGAAATTCATATGAACTCTTAGGGACATCAAACAGCCAAACCAGTTTTGAAAAAGAAGATGCAGTCAGGTGTGGTGGTGCATGCTATAATCCCAGCATTCAGGACACTGAGGACTGCAAGTTTAATGTCAGCTTGGGCTACATAAAGCCTGTCTCAAAGAAAAAAATAAACAAAAATAAATGACTCATGCTTCCCGATCTCAAAACATTAATAGGCAACAGTAACTGATGTAATGCTGGGTCAGAATAAATGCAGAAATGTGGGGAGGGAGTCGATTAAAGCCTTTGAGAACTGGACACAAGCAGGGCAAGATGCAGTTAATTGCTTTCACCTGTAGGGCGAGATAGGCACAGCCCGGGCCATGAAACAGGGAAAGGCAGAACAGCTGCATCTCCTAAGTTGTGCTCAGAGAAGCAGGAATGCAGGTTTCTCTTGTTGCAATGTCACACCCCTCCCCTGCTCCACCCTGTTTGCTGCTATAAAAGACCCTGAAGGAGGAAGAGGGGCTTTTGCTTGGCTTTGGGGAAGAAGCTTTTACTTTGGGCCTTTTGGTGTGGGAAGTTTTTGGAAGGGAAAAGAATTATTGAAGGGAAATGCTAAAGAGGGGTTGACAGAAAGTCTGCACCGAGAACTTTAACTTAGGCTTCAGAAAGCAAAGCTGAGAAAGAACTTCATGCATAGCCTTAGGAAAGCTAAGCTAAAGAAAAGCCAAAGAGAACAGGGGACAGTGCACAGAGCGAGTCTAAGGATGACACCTTAAGAGTTGTGCATATGTGGTTTTTAGGCGCAGCTGTTTGCAAGTTTGAGCGCTGAGGCTTTGAGAGGGATAAAGAGAGACGGGACAGTGCAAGCCTGGGGCAAAAGACTTTAAGAGCGATTGAGATAAAGGTAAGCTGAGAGCAAACATGGGACAGAGCGAGCCTAAGGAAAGAGGTTTGAAGCAAGGTTTTAAAGAACTGTGAGGAGTAAGGCCTTAAAGAGTCAAGATTGAGAAAAGAAGCAATGACGCTGGAGACGCACAACACACCTGATCCCACTTTCTGTCTGTCTGTCTGTCTAACCTGTGTCTTTTCTGAATCTCCAGTCGCCCCAATTAAGCCCAGTTAGGTCCAATAATAATCAAGGAACGAGAGAGAGAGAACCTCGCTCCAGCAAGGGAGGGAGGGTGAGAAACGGCGCCCCCTTCACAGAAATACCGACCAAGTGAATAAGCAGAGTTCACAAACAAACCCTTCCAGTGTGGTCCAGTGACCCTGGACAGGAGGCCTTAGATGGGGAAGGACGGTGTCTTCCCTAAATGGAAACTGAATGGCCATACGCGAAACAATGAATCTGTACGCCAACCTTACACCATCTGAAAATGACTCGAATGGACTGAAGACCTAAACGTAAGACCCCAAGCTATGAAACTCCTAGGAAAAACACGAGGAGAACTTCTTAACTTGGAATTGGCGATTTATTTCTTGTGACAACAAAAGCCAAAGACAAAGTACAGAGTCACACCCAGTGAGAAGGAAGGCTCTCGTGTACTGAAGGCCAGTGAGCAGGAAGCCCAAGGAACGGGAGAAAAACAACTGAAAATCAAATATCTAGAAGGGCTCAATATCCAGAAAAAAAACATATGTTTTTAAAACTCTGACAGTTCAAGAACAAAAAGATTCAGTAAGGAAACTGAAAATGGGTAAACTGTCCAGCGATGACACATGCATGAAAAGGTGCTGGCCACCACTAGGAATTAGAGAAACGCAGTCCACAGTGAAATATTGACTCACCCCAGAAAATAAGCCGACTACGCCTGTAGTCCCTGCACTGGGGAGGCTGAGGCAGCCTGCAATACAGAGTGAGACTCTCTCAAAGATCACTTCCTCAAAATAACAAGAAAACCAAATAGCAAATAAAAAATGTGGGAAGGATGTAAAGAAATTGCAACCCTGTGCACTGCTGGTGGGCACGTAAAACAGTGCAGCCGCCATGGAAAACAGTACGGCAGTTCCTCAAAAATTAAACATTACAGGTCTGGGTATAGTAGATCAGGCCTGTAATCCCAGCACTTGGGAGGTGGAGGCAGGAGGACCTTGAGTGAGGCCAGCCAGGGCTATGAAACTAGAAGTAGAAGTGATACGGCACTCCCTCTCCAGAGTATCTGCCCAAAGGGACTGAAAGGAGGGTCTCAAAGGGATATTTTCACACCCACAACCATAGCACCCATTATGTACCATAGCCAACGGGGGAAGCAAACCGAAAGTCCCTTGCTGGATGAATGGATTCATAAAATGTGGAGCATGGTCACAATGAACTACTATGCAGCCTTAAAAAGGAAGGAAAGCCTGACACGTGCTAAACATGGATGACCCTTTGAGGATGTTATGCTAAATGAAATAAGCCGGTCAGAGAAAGACAACTGTTGCTTGCTTCCTCTTATATGAAGTCTCTAAACGACAGAAATCCATAGATATAGAAAACAGAATGATTGTTGTTTGGGCTGGGGGTGTGGCTCAAGTGGTAGAGCACCTGCCTAACAAGCCCAAGAGCCTGAGTTCAAACCCCAGCACAAAGAAAGAAAACAGAGGAAGGAAGGAGGAGGGAGGAGAGAGGGAGAGAGGGAGGAAGAAAGGAAGGCAGGAAAGAAAGAGAAGGCAAGAAAGGCACGTTGGTAATCCCAGCTACTCGGGAGGCAAAGTTTGGGAGGATCACAGTTTGAGGTGGGCCCAGCGGGGGGAAGTCATCGCAATACCATCTCAACCAACAAGCTGGGTGTGTTGTCTTGTGTCTGTCATCCCAGCGACATGGGAGGCCATAGGTAAGAGGATTTCAGTCTTGCCAGTCCTGGGCAGAAACGCAGGACCCTATCCAAAAACTACATAAAACCAAAAAAGTGTGGGTGGGGGGACTGGGTGTGGCTCAAGTGGTAGAACACCTGCCTAGCAACCTCCGGGCCCTGGGTTCAAACTTCTGGTATCCTTAAAAAAAAAAAAAAAAAAAAAAAACCCCAAATAGAAGAGAACTAGACAGCTTCACCTGCAGCAACAGAGAAGGAAACCAATGTAACTAGAGCAATAAAACGCTTCCCGCGATCTTAGGAAAGCCAATCTCAACTTACTGGTTTTTAAAACCTATTTTAGAAAGCATAGCTTTCAAAAGATTTCTAACATTGTGACATTTTTTTTCTGACTTTTTTGTGCGCACTGAGAAACACCAGCACGGCTATGCACCGCATGCCTGTGGTTTCTCCCCCTGGGAAGTGGCAGGAGAGAATCCTGGCTTCTACCTCATCCATTTTAATATTTTTTGCCATTTTCAGAAGGAAATGATATTCCTACTGCAGTCTGAAAAACCATAAAAAGAGGTCAAATATTTGAACAGTTTGGGTAGGGAGACAGATGAAGACTGTTTAGCTAACTAGTTAAATGCATCACTTTTCTTAAAAACATTGCTGTTTCACTTCTTGAAGTACCCAAGCTATGCCCGTGTGCTTCGGGGCTGATTCTGAAAAGAACAGCAGGAGAAAAGGCTCTTGGTAGGCTGCTCAACAGATGCACGGAGAAGCAAAGGAAACAGAAGAGCAAGTAGAAAGGACAGAGTTGACAATGACGATGATGGTGATGGTCTATTTTCGCAGTACTGGGGTTTGAACTCGGGGCCTCACACTTGCTAGGGAGGTGCTCTACCAATGGGCCACTCTGCCAGCCTAGTAATGATGGTCTTGATGGTGTCAATGGTGGGGATGTCATGATGATGATGGCAATGGTGGTGGTGATGGTTATGACGATGATGGTGGTTATGGTGACAACGATGACAGCTAACACTTGTTGAGCTCATGTTCTTGTCGGTCCATCCAGCACCCTGAGGTAGATATGAGTATTATCTCTATTTCACAGATAAGAAAGTGGGACACTAAGAAGGCATTATCCCAAGTCGATGTGGCCCTGGGTGGAGCTCTGGTCTCTGGCCTAAGCTCAGGTGGGATGTCCCAGGTCTCCCTTTCCTGGGCCCCTCAGGCTCTTCCCTGAAGTTTGCAGAGGCCTCCTCAGCTGGAGGGAGGGAGGTCAGCAGGCAGACCTGCGCAGAGTCTTCAGGCAGAGGGAGCAGACCTTGTGGATCTCTGCCCAGCGCCAGGCTCCTCAACCACAAGGCTCTGTGACAAGTCCTCAGAACCTGGGTGGGTGGTGGGAAATACCCAGTCATCAGATGTCACAGAGGTTGTCATCAGGAAGGCGAGACAGGGCAGGCTCTGTTCCAGGCTGGCACAGAGCTGCTGGGACCATGGCAAAGGCCTAATTATGTACGTTGGGATACACAACACTCCCAGCGTGAAAGATCCCATCAGGGTGCCTCAAGGCAGGTGTGGTGGCTTCCCCAGGGGTCACTGGGGACAGGGCCCAAGCCAGAGGTTAGCAACAGGAGGAATGACTCCATCTTAGATTGGACCCAGGAGCTGGGAGGAGGCAGGTAGGACAATGTCCTTCCCTTGGGCACTTGTGTTCCTCCACTGTGGAGCAGAGGTGCAAACTCCTAAGACCTTCACAGCAAGTAAGAGGAGACAGGCTGGCTGCCTGCGGCTCACACCTGTAATCCTAGCTACTCAGGAGGCAGAGATCAGGAGGATCACGGTTCACAACTAGCCCGGGGAAATACTTCGTGAGACCCTATCTCAAAAATACCTAACCCAAAAAGGGCTGGTGAAGTGGCTCAAGGTGTAGACCCCGAGTTCCAGCTCTGGTACATCAAAACAATTAAATACATAAAATTTTAAAATAAGAGGAGACACTTCCAGCCATTGCCTCCCACTGGCAGAGCACTTTTTGGGGCCCAGGGAGGAGAAGCTGCAGCTTGAAACCAGAGGATTTGACTGCCAACCCGGGCTGGAGTTGGGAAAGATCCACAGAGGCAGGGCTCATCTGCTTGGGCCCTGACCGTTTCCTGTCTTCCTGAGCGGCTCACCCAGGCCCAGCTGCAGACAGATTAGCTCATCTTCTGCCCTGGGTGTTGAAATTCTGCCTGGTCTGTGCTGATTCTGATCTAGGCAGCTTCTGTTTACACAGAGAGGAGCAACCTTTTCCTTGTTTACGAGGGAGTGGTTCAGTACTGGCTCCTCAGCCAGAGTGGCGTAAGCTGTGACAGCGCCTATCTTTCCTGCCAGAGAGCTGAGCCTTAGTGACTTCTCCAAAGAACAGCTTTTGCTTCAGGGAGCAGAATTTGTGTACCATGACCACCTGTTAGTGGAAACCTTTCTGGACAGTTTTGCTTCTTTCTTCCTGCCTTACAGAGCCCATGGAGCATGGGTGTCTCCCAATGATGAAGCAGGTGGTCCTCAGGATCCCTGCCCCCAGGGTGGTGTCTCTCTGTTTTAGCTGTGGTCCCCGCATTTGGCCGCCAGGGCTGAAACCTGGGGCTCTCAGGTGAGCACCAGCGACCTTAGCCTGCTGATGCTGTGTGTTTACAGTTGAGCACCCGCCTCCCTTCCTGGGTCCCCTGCTGCACAGGTGTGAGTTTAGGTAAGGCTGGTGCTGAGCTGCCTGGGTTGAGGCCCCTCCTGACAGATGACCCTGGACCTTGCGATTTTCCCGTGCTCCTCAGGGTGAGTGATATCATGTGCATTTTCTTTTTATTTGAAAATACAAAGTGCAGTTTTGGGGCTGCCTCCACTTGCATGAATGTCCAGGGCTGTGGTTTCACAGCACCATGTGCTGCAGCCCTCAGAGCAGTAGAAAGGCAGTCGTCCTCTCCAGGGCATGGGCAGGCCCCGGGGCCCCTGGAGGCAAAGGAAGGGGCCGCTCTGGTCTCTCTCCAGCATCTGGCAACCTCTGAACTCCCTTGACTTGCAGGAACTTGGCTCAACCCTGTCTTCAGGAGGTGCCCTCTGCCCTGGGTGCCTTGCAGCATCTTCTCTCTGAACTTGTTGGTCCAATTTCCCTTCTCACAAGGACACCAGTCACACTGAATTAGGGCCACCCTCGGGACTCCATTTTTTTTAGTACTGGGGATTGAACTGTGGGTTTTGCACTTCCCAGGCAGGCACTTGAGCCACACCCCAGCCTACAGGGTGCTTAAATCTACAAAGAGCTTGTTGAAATAGCAGTGCGTTCTGAGAAGTTGGGGCTTAAGACTTGAACCTGTCTTCTTTGTTGGGGGGGGGGGAACACAATTTAACCTATAACACAGACCGGGGGCACAGTGAGGTTCCTAGAGAACATGACCCCAGGTGGACAGATGGCTGGCCTTGGGATGCAGAATCTGAGGCCAGCTCTCACCGGGTAGAGACACTTTCTGGACCTGCTTCCTTCTTTTGTGAAGTGCCAGAGGCGTTAGAAACTTCTGATTCTCTTAACTGACAATTGAGGACTAGGATCAGAAGCTAGAGTTAGACTACAGTCTAACTTTAAGTTGAAGTTAACTTAAAGACTGGTTTTATAATGCCCAGTCCTGAACTTTTAACAACTGAGCCCAGCCCAGTTTATTCTGTTTCTACATTCGTATCTTTCTTCCGAATACCTATTATGGGGAAGGACTGGAATCACCAAAATGCTGCAGAAACGGCGTCCCAAAAGAGCTTGAAGTCTCCCGACACACACATCCTGGGTGTCTCCTGCCGCACCTGCCCGGTCTATCCCAGGTTTATTGCAGCTCCTCTTCAGGAGGGAGCCAAGTCTGCAGACACTGGGCTCCCAGGGCACAGCACCATTTCTGGAAGTGTTCAATAACTCATCTTTCCTAATGCTTCTAAGAGAACAACTGAGTAATTGCAACTGCCTCAGCTGAGGCTCAAGCATGAGCAGCCTCAGGGAAGACTTTTCTAGATGCCCGGCTTTTCTAAGAGGCCTTGGAGCCATTGCTGATCCTGGCTGGATGGCGGAACATGCAATGCTCTTCCAGATGACCTGTTGGCTGCCCTTATACAGACAGCTCCTGCAGCTGGCTGGCTGTTCCAGAAGGACGTGAGCAGCGGCCACATGTGATGCACACAGCTCTGACCCCACAAGTCACCGTGCAAGGGGTACTGACTCCACCCAGACCTGCTGACCTCTCCCGCCTGGTTCAGCTCAGGAGTGAAGCTGACTTCAGGGGCTCTGTGTCCTGTCACTGCCCTCACCTTGGAATGTTGCATACTGCTCACCCTGGCCACGCTGAACTCTTGCATCCAATGTGATTGGAGGACTGGTGCAAACTGGCAAGGGACAGCAGGCCCCTGGGCATGAAAGAAAGTCAGGACAGATCTGAAAACAGCCAAGGGGAAGCAAGATATCACATGATCAAAAAGACGGAAATGGAAAGGCAGAGATGTGCCCCTGGGAGGGCGACAAGTTGCTGAGGACCGTCACCGAGTCAGCCCCCAGTGCAGCCCAAGGGACAAGTCCTGGGCCCATAGGTGCCTCACTTCCTGACTGCCAGCAGTCAACGCCTACAGCCTGCCAACCTGGCTGGGTCCCAGGCAGCAAAGGAGCAGGTGTGGACGGCCCACAGTGATTAACTCCACTCCTGGGGAGAGAAGTCCCACAGGCCGAAGTGGCTCGCTTGCATGAAGATGGTGCTGCAGCAATGCAGCCGTGACACGGGGTGCAAGTTCTGTGCTGCCACACGCCCGCCATTCCTGGAGGCTTGCTCGCGCCCTCCTCTGTGCTGTCTCTGTTCTCCCAGGGCCACAGCCTGCTGGGGACATTGGTCAGATGGTCACCAAACTCAAATGGCTGCGGTAACAGTGCTGAGGCCTGGAGGGGATGTGCAGAGGTTTGCCATGGGGTGGAGAAGGAAAAGACATTTCGGCTGCAGTTGAGGTCTGCAGGATGAGTAGGAATGAATACAATTTAAATGAAAACTTGCTGAGAAAAGACAGAAAACTGTAGAGAGCAGTTCTAGTGAGATTAGCCTTCATCTGCATTTACCCTCATCTGTGTTCCTGAATTTGAGCCTACACAGAGCATGGGGCAGCAGCCACGAGCACTGCTGAGCTTTTTACTGCTTGTAAAAGGGTGTCCACTTTTCATCTGATGGTGCTACCATTTTCTCTCTGCCTCCCCTGTTTCTTTCTTTGTGGTACTAGGGATTGAACCCAATGCCTTGCATTTGCTAGGCAAATGTCCTACCACCTGAGCTACAGCCACCAGTCCTGTCTCAAAAACAAAATAAAAACAAACAAACAAACAAAAAAAGGGTATAGCGCAAGTGTAAATACTTGCCTAGCACATGAGAGGTTCTGCGGCTCAATCCCTAGTACCGGAAAAAAAAAAAAAAAAAGACAGGATCTCACTACCTTTACCCAGGCTGGCCTTGAACTCAAGACCCTCCCTCCTATAGCTGGGATTATTGGCATGCTACCAAGTCCCCCTTACTGTTTCCCCCTGAGCATGACAAATGCCTGGTATCTTAGCACTTTTATTCCTTCCAGAGAAATCTGGGGAGGAAGGGAAACTAGCATCTACTGAGTGCCTACCCCGTGCCAGGCACTGTCGGCTGTTTGGATAAATGTTAAGAAATTCAGATGCAAGTCTGACGACATTTACAGAAAATTCAGAGCACCATTTAGATACCCGAACTCGGAACCACTCCAGGCACCCTCTCCTGCTTCTGGGTTCTGCCTGCACTTGGGGTCAGTTAAAGGCTCTCATGGCAGACTTTCTGCTCAGGAGCAAGAGGAGGTGGATCAGGGCAGGGGGCAGCGGGCAGGGTAGTTTCCCAGGCAATAATTTGAATGCTAACACTGGGGCTTCCCGGGTGTTGTAGTTACATTATTACAGAATCTGAAACTCGGAATGTTTTCAGCCACACGTTGTCTATTTAAAAGGGAAGTAGAAAAGGCAAGTTTAGATTTAAAATGGTCCGTTCTTTACCAAGGTCAGGAAACACCCTTAATTCAAGGGTCACCAGAGGATGTGATTACATCCAAAGTCTTTCCAATCCGCCAGAACCCCCCTTATGTAAGATGTCAGGTGACCTTAAACCTGCTGAGGCTGCCCATCAACCCCAAGGTCCTGTCCACTCAGTGCCACCCGCACAGCTGGCAGGAGAAGTAGAGTGGTCTCTTGGGACTCCTGCTTACCTTGAATGAAATGGCCTAATTCAGTTATTTGCTCAAGGACCAGAAGAGTCCCAGGAAATTTAATCTCCAAAACACGAGTTTAGTCCAGTTCAGAGAAGGCTCGCTGTTGGAACCATGCGGGAAGCAGTCCCCACTGGGAATGTCCCACCCGCGATGACAGCTGTCATCACTTGGACCTTCGTGTTAGTGTCCTGGGATGAGCACAATTACTAGCCTTCTGCCAGTAGTACTGGAAAGCTATGTCAAACAACGCTTTAAAAAGCTGTTGAGCGTGACACGACGGTCGTGGAAGCTGAGGGCATCTTCAGCTCTGGGAGGGCACATAGTTGCTTTGAACTGTTCAGAGTAGGAGTCAGTCACCGTCAGCAGAAACAAGGAGCCAAAGTACAAAGCTATTGGCCTGGAGCAGGCGAGGTGCCCCTGTGCCCAGGCAGCCACCCGTTGTCCCTCGATGAGGGGGCACCAGTGGGGGAGTGCATTTAGCCTCCACCATACAGAAGCAGACTCAGAGGATGGTCCCCAAGAGGCTATGTTGGAGTTCTGCAAACATGAAGAGCTGAAAAGTATTTTCCCATTCTAACATCCTCCAGGGGGCACCAGCCCCTTCCCCCTTTTTAGAAAGGAAGACTCATAAATACAAGTTGGTTTTGAACCTTTAATAAAAGTAAAAAATGCAAAAAGAACACAATGTGAAAATGCAGTATGAACGTGAACCTCACTGGGTGTTCGCTTCGTCTGGGATAGTGCAGGTTTGTTCATACTGTTTTACAAACTCAAACCACTTTGGTTCAATGTCTGCTATAAACTATTGGCAAAAAAATTCCTCGGATTCACATTTTTTGGCTACGTTATTTCTAACATACAGATTTACTTCCAGTTGAAGAGGAAACGCACTTACTGTTTGTGCATGATCAAGTGTATTTTGGACTCAGTGCTTTCCTCTAGCAACTTCTGTTTTTCATAAAATGCTGACATTGTCACTGAAAAACGCTGTCACAAACTCATCATGTTTTCATTTTCAGAAAATTTATACAGATCACCCATAGTTCAGAAGGATCCGTTTTCCTTTAAACAAAATTCCCCTCAAACAAATTAACTTCAGAAACCTAAAGCTTACTCAAGACAGTTCCCTCAAAACAAACCAAGCAAAAGCCCAACACAGATGGCCACGTGAAGGAAAGCAGACGGACTCCAGCCCACAGGCGGAGCACGTCCACTTGAGTCTTTTAATCAAGTCACTTCCACATAACTCAACACAACCAAAACATTTAAATTGCAAAATACAAAAAGGTAAATTTGTAAGTAAAAATTGCTAAACCCACAAAACTGGAGTATGTCAAAGGATGAGGGCTCAGTGCAGGGGGGACGGGAAGGAGCCTCGTGCCTCCTGCCAAAGAAGCATTTGCTGAGCTCCGCCTCCACGCAGCTCTGAAATGAACAAGAACCCTCTGGAGCAACTCATGCATTAAAAAAAATAAATATTTTAAGAGAATACAAGGCTCAGATTGGTTTTCAGATACATTGCACTTGAAGTTTAAGACCCAATGCTGCAAATCGGGTCCAACATGGCCTATGCCATTAAGTGACTCCACTGTGCTCACACCACCACGGGTTCAGGGGCACCGCACGCTCACTGCAGTGACACTCACTCTTTACAAGGCAATCACAGATTGCAAGTTCCATAGGGCTGTGCAAAAACCCGTCCTCTCTCCTCTAGAGCAACAAATAAACAGTTGTGGCTCACCAAGACTAAAATACACACGGATGTGCCTCACTCTTGGATGTTCTGGACTTGGGGTAAAACTTCATCAACTGAGGTGGAAATTCCAGTATCACAGTGTAGAATGGTGACTTTTCATTACCTTCTGCTCTCAGTAAGATTGTCAACACAAAACCCCATGAGAAGAATGAAAAGCACAGTGTCTGCCCTGGTGTTTCCGCATGTGTGATGGCTGCACAGGTGCCCGCCCCTGCAGCATCAGAGGCCAGTGTGACCATGCTGGGATCCACTGGTAGTGCCACTGCCCTATACTTGCTGCTCCTTTCATTCTTTTTTTTTTTTTAAACACAACCCTAATTTTAAAGTCTTTTGGATAAATAGTCCTATTACACCATACTTCATCTTTTTAAAGCACCATCATATCAACCTATTTCCTTTGGGCACACTGACATAAAACTGCTAGTTGGTAATTAAGTTTTAGTTCAAGGCTTTGAAACATGGCAACTTGTTTTGAATGACATCTAATACTTGGGAAACCACCCTCTGCCAGACTCCCATGTGGCCTGGCCTGGGACGGCAGGCTCCGGAACAAAGGCAGGAGTGGGGCGGGCGGTCAAGATAAGACTTCGAGGTCAGTAGTTCTTGTCTCCATCTCGCTATTCTAGACTAAGAGAATGTTTCTCAAGAGCCATTTGTCATCAGCCCCATCTAAACCGAGCTTGTGGGAAAAAGATCGTCTTCCGCACGACCTGCACCACAGCATTTCCCCCGGGGCCTGCTTCCTCTTCCTATCAGTGGCACTGGAGCTCAGTCGCTGTGTGGCTTCTCAGGGACACCCTAGTGGATGAAGAAAAGAGTAAAATCAGCACTAGTGTGTAAATAAAGGCAGAAGATTACGGTTCTGTTGACCCCAGGTGAGACTTGGAGCCCAGCTCCCCTACCTGCAAGGTTATACTGTCATCTTCACCTCTGAAGTTGCTAAGGCCCTGGTGTAAATGTGGAGCCTGTTGTTGGTGAGGAAGACACTACAGAAGTGTCACTGAGCCTCCATCTACATACAGGAAGCAGTCACCATAGCAGTGATGACACCCCGGAGAGCTCCGGCTTAGAGCTTAGTGAACCCCACTCTTAGAGCCAGTCTGTTTACCTGAAGAAAGGGAGGCTTCTGTGCGAGCCCACTGTGCTCTGCTGGGCCTTGGCCTGTCACACAGATCCCCAAAACTGTCAGGTTTTAGAACGCTGACAGAGACCTTACCACCCTTTCTCAACGACCCCCATGGACAGACCCCTGGAAGTTGCTGCCATTGTCAGGCCTGCATGGTAAACCCACGCAGTACGGTATCTCACAGATGAAGCAGACCCAGAGACTGCATGATTGCTGAGGCCACAGTGCTGCTGAACGCAGAGAAGCCTCGACACGTGCCTCCCTCCTCAAGTCTGTGTCCTCCTGCTGCACTCAGTGCCTCCCATCCCTCCCATTAGGCTTTGAGATGAAGATCCAGAAAACTGAGGTAGCCTCATCGGACTCCTGGACGAGTCTGGCATGCCATGATCCAGGAAGACCTAGCAAGCACACATCCCTTCAGCTGGAAATTTGAAGTGTAGTTCTTACACACGAACACCAGGAAGGTTTTAGAAAAACCTTAACTAGAGAAAATAAAGAGGCACATTCTTGCCACTGACCTAGAAATAAATAAAAGTGGTCACTAAATTTTACTACCTGCCCAATAATGTACTAATAACCAGACAAAACCCAGAATTTTTGGATCTATGGTCTGCAGGAGACTAAAATTGAGTCTGCATCAGCGTAGGAATACGAGTAGGGACAATCCACCAATTAGCCCGAGACAGACTCAACTTGGCACATCACCTTCCACCAGTGCTGACAAATGCAATGTTTTAAATGACTCACCCAGATCTTTTACACCTGTCTGGAGGATGAGTGACAGCCAGGAGCTATATGTTCAAAGGGCAGCAAGGACTAATAACAGGCAGGCATGACTCAAATCCCGCACTTGACTGCCTCATCTTCCTAAGCATCAAGTTCCCCATTGAAAAATGTGCTAAGAACAGCTGATATTTCCAAGTGTCAAGTAATGAGGGTGCAATTCGTTAGCAGTGACCAGTGGTTGAGTGTGCTGCCATCTCCAGTGGCTGAACTGGCTGACTCAACAGGAAAGACAATAGACCCACCATAGGGAGGTGGAGGCGGGCCTCTGCGGCCAGGGTCCCTGGACCGGACAACAGGAGCCCAAGACACACTGAAGCCTTACTTTGAAGACTTACGCTTTTCATAAAAGACTTCCAAATGCAAACAGCAACAACTACAGCTTCCACAACAATGGCTACAGACTCAGGAATTTCTTTTGAGCATGCATGCTGATGACACACAGGACAATGACATGGAGAGAAAGCCACAACAAAAATACTATACAGAGGAAACTCCTAGATTGTATGATAAGCAAAGCCAACTTGAGAGCTACTGGTCATGGTTATCCTTGGAAGCAGTCAATGTTCTTAAGGTAGAACTACAGGTGAGAAACCCAACTTAAAAACATGATCTTCAAAGCTCAGCATTGCTCAACTCTTTCAATGTCTCCTCCAACCATGTCGAGAAGCTTAGAGCTTGCTCGTACTGTGTGACTTCTCTACCCGCACAGCGTGTATGCTAAAACTGACGTGCAAGGCTTGATCATGAACGTGTAACACACCAACGGACCCCCAAGACAGCCAACCCTAAGAATGCTGCTCAAATTTTAATTGCATGACTAGTCAACCTGGCTGAAATCAATTCTATTTCCAGAAGCCCTCTTAAGAATTCTCCACAGAGTACTGAAATAAAAATCTTGAAGCAACAGGCAATTCTGCCCTGCCTGGTTCTGTTCTGAAAACAAACACGGTATACTACAGGGAAAAGCTGAGTGTGTAGAGGAAGCAGCTGCTCAGTTTCCAGGTGAGATCCACCTGGTTTTTAGTATCAAAAAAGCAAAGTGCTCTGATTCTCCATGAAGGGACTTGAGAAGGTTTTATTGGCAGCACATTTGCAATTCCCAGAAGAAGAGGAAGTGCCCTTAAACTTGGAAACCAGTGGAACACTTTACAAATTCTATCCTTTAGAAACAACTTCTATTTTTGTGAAACAGTCCGGGTCTTCAGATTCGACTTCTCACAAACAGGTATCAGTTGGTGCAAATAAATGCACCGTTTTAAACAGCATGGAGTAAGAACCAAGTTTCCTGAGAAAGCCAGCTGATCTCTGAGAGCAATGGCTCAGCAGTCTGGTTTTTTGGGGATTTTTTTTTTTTTTGGCAGTACTGTTTTGGGGTTCTTTTTTGGCAGTACTGGGGTTTGAACCAAGGGCTTCTCACTTGCTAAGCAGGCGCTTTATCACTTGAGCCACTCCACCAGCCCTGTTTTGTGTTGGGTATTTTTGAAATAGGGTCTTATGAACTAATTTGCCCAGGCTGGCTTTGAACTACAATCTCTACCTCCCAAGTAGCTAGGATTACCGGTGCCCAGCTAGTACCGGGGGTTTTAACTCAGCACAGGCACTTGCTAGGCGGGTGCTCTGACACTTAAGCCATACCTACAGCCTTAGTTGCCTTTTTCTAAGGTTCATTTTACTTAAGCCCTTGAGTCAAAGTCATTTCAAAATAATTTATTGGCGAGTCCTAATCCCCATTTTTGCCTACTGGAAAATAAAGAACCACTAAGAGTGCCTTGATTTGCCTCTCCACCTCACAGGAGGTGGCTGTGCCTGGGAGGCAGGCTTCTTTCTCTTCTAGTAACAGCAGGTGCAGTGCTCAGGTGAGGTGGTCCTCCTACCAGCAATCAAGCCACCTCCCACAATGGTCTGGGCAAGCCCTTCTTGGTGGCCAGCTCCACGTAGCCCCTAGAAGGGTGTGCTAGTTGACCTAGGCTATCCCCTGGGCTAGGATCTAGCAGGCTCTGGCTTGAGAGGAAGACAGTGCCTTCCCCAGCACCAGTCACACCCCTCAAATTTTGTTTGAAAGAAATTTCAGATGACAGATGCTGGGGAGCACAGGGCCATTCATCAGGTCATCCAGATGTGTGTGGCACTGAGGGAGGAAGGAAACACCACAGGCTGCCACTTTAGCAACCCCCATTCTTCTCACATGCAAATTCAGAAGTCATGGGACAGCTGTGACACAGGGCTGCACTGCAACTTTACTTCCTTTCTGCTGGAAGCATCTGAGCTTCCAAGTCTATAAATCTTCGTAACTTAGCAAAGAGTTCTGTAGTATCATTACCTCCCTCACTGAGAGTTTGAACTCCCAGTAATTGTGCTACTGAATCTGAACGAGACATACATCAACATGAATTATAAAACACCACGAAGGGAGATGCTACAGGCTAGCAAAGCTCACCTGGAGCCATCTACTCACCATTGCTAATTGCCGTCCTATGTTTCCCACTGTGACACCGCCTGAGAAAAAAATACACGGGAGCCAAGAACGGATATAGAGGAAGTCTGGGGATGTGTATCTAGGGAGAAAGCAAATGCGTGCAGTCAGTTACCTCAGCAATTTTTTCTGGGAGATTTTTCTGTAGCGGGGACACAAGACACTCACTAACCAAAAATGCTGCAAAATGTCAGCATTTAAAAGACACAGTTTATCACTACATTTGGCTCTCTCTAAGTAAAGTTATGGATGGTAGGTTTTTAAATATGCTGAGTCTAGCAGGAGCAGCACTTTGAGAATTTCATACCTAAATCTGTGTTTTTCTGTATAAAAGCCAAATAAATAAAATATGAAAACATCTAAGCTAAACTGTGTTTTTGTAAAGGCTAAGAGCACGCGGGAACACACTTACTGATATACACCATTGTACACCAGAAACTGAGTGATCAGAGTTGCTAAGAAGGCGATGGTGATTCCAAGCCCAAGGCCGCTTCTGGAGCGGTCGAATGTCCACCAAAGGCCCAAGGACAGCGCTGCTAAGGTCAGGGACAGCTGAATATTATTAGCAAAATCCAATTTCTTGTGATGCAAAAGTTAAGGAAAAGCTTAATATTTTTTCATAAGATACAAAACATTAAAGCCACAAGACCTACTCACAGGTGTTTATTCTTGTTTTCTGGCAGTACTAGGGTTTAAACTCAGGGCCTCGGGCTCCACCATGTGAGCCACTCTGCCCACCCTGTTGTTTATTATTACACAATAGTGATTCATTATCCATAACAACTCATAGCGAGCTAACCTGAAACTTCCCAGGGATCGCCAAGTCAAAAATGTAACTTTAAAGCTGCGCGCAGTGGTGCACACCTGAAATCCTAGCTACTTTGGGAGGCAGAAGTCAGGAGGATATCGGTTTGAGGCCAGCCCTGGGAAAAATGAGACCCTATCTGAAAAATAACAAAGAGTGAAAAGGGCTGCAGGGATGGCTCAAGTGGTAGAGTGGAAGGTTCTGAGTTGAAACTCCAGTGTAACTTCCCGAAAGCTGTATATGAAAGTCGGCTGGTGTTATGGCCATAGAGCAACATATTTTGCTCTGAAGCCATGTCTAGTTAGAAGACATCTGGACAGTAAGACACTTGAGTCTGAGCACAGCACTGCTGTCAGCTGGCCAGGAGGCTCCTCTGCCAGAACAGTCTCATATTCTGTTGAAACGGGAAATGGCCATAACTTTTAAAAACATCTTTCCCTCTTACTCGCTCTAAAGAACCCCTAAATCTTTTAAGGGGAGAATATGAACCATTTTCCTGAAAAATGCACCATGTACAAACACACAGCCTGTTGCAAAGGATGGATTCCATTCAGGTTCCAGAAGCTCAGGGGCCTTCTATGGTTGATCCTTGGACTGCAGCAGGTAGATGCCTTCTGCTAAGATGCAGTGACAGTGGCGATCACTCGCCACTGCTCACTGCTGTAGGAACCACAGACAAAGCGTAGACACAAAAAGGTGACTTCATAAAATCAGCTCCAAATACCAAAACAGAGCTGTGTGAGAAAAGAGAGCAGAGCTGCATACTGCATTCTACTATTTCAGCTGCTTCCAGAAATGAGCCAAGAGGACCCTGGGACCTGTCCCTTGGGAGCCCTGCTAAGTGTGAACTAAATAATATACGTCAAAATATACTACCTGGGTGAGGCAGCAAACACTAAGTACTCAACAGAACTAGCACAGTGCTCCCACACATGGCCTGCTAAAATCCCACGGCACACGTCAACCTGAGGATACGGCGCTGGCGTGGTTAATGCCCACGAAGACCGCGATGCAGCGCATGACGCTGGCCCACTCCCGCTTGAATTTGTGCGGCTCTCCCAGGTGACTGTCGATGCACGGGTACAGTAACCCGACCACCGCTGCGTGACGACAAGAGAACAGGGTCAGAACCATGCCAGCCACAGTACATTCAACCTGACAGTCTTGTTCTCTGTGTGTCCCCCACCCCAAACCACACGATTTCGCAATGTTTAAAAAAACATGAGATGAGTTAAACACAAGTAAGTCAGCTTAACTGTTCACATTAACAATAAAAGTAATATTTAATTTTATAGTATTTAAGATCTGTATTTGCCTCAAATACACAAATGTGAAATGACTGTGTAATCCACCTACTTTGGTCAGCTATGATTCCTTTTTCACAATGAAAAGATGAGCACACGCTGACACCTGTGGCCCCAAGTCACAACAAAGTTTTGGTGCTCTTGCTCCCACCTGGGCCCATTTTTGCTGAGTTGACCATGAGATCATGACAGTCTGGGTCCCATGCCCACAGGTGCACTGGACTTGATTTTTAGGGCTCTGGTAGGTACACAGAAGCCCAGCACTACTGTGCACACACCCTTCAGGTAAGGGCTGTGGCAAGGCCAATCCCACACTGGTGCCCGTGCAGCCAAGCTCCACACTGTGGATTGGGCACAGGCCCAGGAAAGGAAAACTGGACTGCTGGTCCCGGGGTGCCCTTGGACAGAAGTGACTCCTCATGTTTGTTTTCTCATGTGTGAAATGACGAGGGTTATGTAACTGGAGGACAGGAGGAAGAGAGCCCTGAGGTCTGCATACTTAGAAGTCTTTACAGATTCAGAGCCCTAAAGGATAATTGCTCAGTGGGAAGGTACCCCATTCCAGAAGAGAAGTGAAACGCAACCAACAAGTCTCCTGCAGTACAAGTGGGAAGGGGCCTGCTGGGGTAGCCCTGTGGGTGGACACAGATTCATGTGTGAACCACAACCAAGTTCAAGACCTCAAAAGCCAGGCCATCATTTCACCTTGCCTGAAAGGAAGGAAGCAGGCGTTCAGGTTTTTCAACAGTGAAGCAGAGATGCCAGGTTAGCTGAATATTTAGATAAGAGTATGAGAAACTTTGATATCCCTGGAGTTGAAGCTTTAAAGAAAGTCTAAATTTCATTTTGAAATCAAGCCTTTGGTTCAAAGAAACTTACTACTGTGTCCAGTGTATGAAAAACACAATTTCAAATCTAGATCTTCTCGAAAGACTTTTCAAGGGCCACGATGTAGCTCAGTGACAAAGCACTTGCTTGCATGCATAAGCCCCTGGGTTCCATTCCCGGCACTGAAAAACTTTTTTTTTTTTTTTCAATTAGTATAGTCATACCCTTAAAGTATTAAGAGAAAAGGTGTAGGATCACATCTTTCTGAGAACTAGGAAGAGAACCTCCTATCCACTGCTTAGTCATTAGTGTCCTGCCTGGTGGGACACACAGCTAGCTCCATTCTAAGCCCCTTTCCCCTATGCTGTTTCAGGTGAACCTGGGAGCAGCCCTGCTGCCATTGACGATCTGTGGAAGCCAGTTCACTGCATGTTAAGCTTAACTGCTGTGACTCAGTGTCCTCATCTATGAAATGGGCCACAGCACAATACTGTTGTAAAGGAGTAAACAAGCACAGCTTATAAAACACATGCAAGCAGTCAGTCAGCTACAAAGCAAAAGGTACTGCTTGTGCTGTGTGTTCCCAGACTCTGGGATGGGTAGGGACAAGGGCTTGCCCTGCTTCCCTTCACATTTGTCAGCATGCAGAGCTGAGGTTACAGACAGCACTTGACAAATGTGTGAAACAGGTGCTGTGTGACTAGGAGCATTAGTGAACTTCTGGTTTTTGTAAAACCAGCTAAATGACAACCAGGAGATTCTTTCTACTCAAGAAAAGACTGTCCACTGTGCAATTTTGCTCAGCCCATGTGGTATTAAACCGCATCCGTGACCAGGTAGGTGTGCTAAAAATCTAACCTCTCACAGGGGCTCCTCTCTACCTGGTGTCCTTAGTCTAAGAAAGCCGGACAGTTCCAAGGGGAAAAGTTGGTCAGGCCACTGTGCACTTGACCATCTGCAGAAGGAAATGCAGACAAGCTGCTCCCTTGGCAACCCTCCTGAGCACACGTGATGGTTTGTTTTCCTTATCCAGCAGGGTAGCATGTTGGCTCTATCAGCCAATAGCCATGTGGGGCTGCCCTCACCAGTTCTTCAGGCAGCCAATGCTGGGCCGCTGGCTCTGGGTGACAGCTGCGTCTGGTCACCAGGACACTAAAGGGATGGGACTCCTCAGCTTAAACTGCCAATTATCTACAGACCTCATCTCCATCACTCCCTGGTTCCTCCAGCTTCTGAAGTTGCTTGGCCAGAATCTGGGGGGCCCCTTTCTTTTCCCTACATGCAAACACTGCAGATGCCCAGTTTGAACCTGCGGATGACTCTACGTTCGAATAAACGTTAGTCAGAGGCTGAAAAGTGATAGTGACCCACAGACGAGTCCCTTCCAGTCTTACAAAAACAAGTACACTCACCGGCTGCTGTCCCACAACAGGGGGGCACCCACCAGGCGGAGGAGAAGATGGTGGCGATCACCTCGTCGGGGAAGAGGGTGACATTCCTCTGGATCTGCAGCAGGTTGAGGACCAGGGCCAGGACGACCCCGACCGAGAAGAGCACGAGGCTCCTCTGCACCAGGTGGTGATGCCAGCTGCCGGCACGGCCGCCGTGGACACCGTGGCCCGCTCGCTGGCTCCGGGGCGCGGGGTCGGTGTCCGGAGCCCCGGGAGCCGACGGGCGCCGGGACGCGGTTATCATACCTCCCACCTGGGCGGCCGGCCCCGCGGCGCGGACTCGCGGGGGACTCAGGTACCTCGCGGCGCCGGCGCAGGGGCAGCTCCAGAAGTGGTCGTGCAGCCTGGGCATCAGTGCCCGCCGCGTGCAGAGGCGCTTCTGCAGGACAGCGCGGGGACAAGTCAGCGCCAAGTCCGTCTCCAGGAGACAAAGGCCGGGAGACCCGCCCGCCCGTCCGCCCGGCGCCCACACGGGTCCTGCCTGGTCCGAGCCCCCAAACCCCGCGCTGCAGCCACCCCCGACCCCGCCGCGTACCTGCCGAAGGGCGTCCGCCCGCTGTCGGAATCAGAAGGGGCGTCGGCAACCTAAAAGACGCACCCGGACGGCCCAAGCGCGGCCGCAGCACCCGGCGGGCGCGCGGCTTATATGGCGAGCCGCAGCCAGGCACCACGTGGCCCAGCCCAGCCTATCCGTGGCCCGCGCGCGCCGCCCGGAGGCGGGGCCCAGGCTGGCCCCGCCCCTCCCGCGCGCCCGTCCGCACTGGGTCTGGTGAGGCGACCGCAGCCAATGCGAGGCAGGCGGCCCATATGACGTTCGCACACGCCACCACTGCCCGCGCTGGCCCGCGCGCTCCGGCGGGCGCGCGCAGCCCTGGCGGGCGAGGAGGAGGAGGAGGAGGAGGAGGAGGAGGCGGGACCGCCCCACCCCCGAGCACGGACCACGAGGTCCCCCGTCTCCATCGCTCCACTCTCCGGCCGAGCCCAGGGCGCGGAGTGCGGGCGGGTGCGCAGGCTCCAGCTCGGCCTGTGTCACCGCACCTGCCGCAGAGCTTCCGAAAGCTTTTGTGCCATCAAATCCTCCAGGAAGACGCACCGTCAGACGTCCTTTATGCCCTAATCCCCCCTGGTTTCCACCGTCTTTGCGCACATGTAGAAGGCAAATCATGGAAACCTCAGGAAATAAGAGCAGTGGTGCTGAGGCGCGGACCCGCGGGTGTGCGTGCCACAGGTGCGGGTGGCGGGTCGCTCCGTGCCATGGCGCAGCCCTGCCCCGAAGCCACCCTCTTGCTGGGGAACCCTCATGGTGTAGAGTGTCCTGGAACAACTGAGTGTGGTCTCTGCTCCCTGCAGCTGCCAGAGCCCAGGCAGGAAGCTGGACTCTGAATGGACTCTGTGGCTTGGACACGAGTCACGCGTGGTCGTGATCAGCCTAAAAGGCCACCGTGTGGCTCAGGGCCAAAAGATTACCTTTAGAAACACCCATCCTCCTGAGTTTCAGGGGACGGGTTTCATTTCCCCGGCGTGACACAGCCAGGGAGGGATGGCCAGCCCATCTTCCTCTCCCTTCGTTCAGGAAGGGGCAGCGCAGACTGTCTCAGCCAGCCCCATTAGCCCTTCTGGGTTGCTCCCAAGGATCCAAAGCAGTTTTGACTTCCAGATGTATTGTAATTTGGCCTCCATGGACACTCCTTTATGTGTGGGTGTATGAAGGTTGGACACCCGTACAAAGGGTAGACATGAATGTTGTATTGTCACAGCAGTATTAGGCTTTTTATAATAGCAGAAATAGAAGAAGCTCCCCAGCTGCCGGCCATAGGAAGCTGTTAAATGGCGCTAGTCTCTGCTAGGGGACGCTCTGGTTAGAGAGCCTGTTCTTTTTCTGCCCTGAGTGTCCAGTGCTGTCTTCCCCCCACCCCCACCCCGCACCCCCCCATACCTGCTGTTCCCATAGCTGCACGTTGAGAAAAGCAGATCTACACCGTGCTGTTAGCTTCATGGAACTCTGTCTACATGACAATCGTGACCCTGAGAGGCAGGCATGTCTCAGATTCATTCATGAAACACTAGCAAAAGCAGGGAAACTTCCACGGAGTGCATTGGTCTCGCACATTGCCCTTGGGTGGCTGGAATGCTCAGATCTCTGAGACCCAGTAAGCAGAGGTGAAGATCCCAGAGGTGGCACCCCCTCCTACCCCCCCCCCCCACTTCACAGGTCTGGTGCATCTGTCCTGTGGGGATGTAGTTGGATCTCTTTTCTTTCCTGCCGTTTTGCCTGGCGGAGCAGACTACTCTGCTGTTTCTGTCCATTGTAATAGCTCTTAGGAACAGGTGCATAGCTTCTGACACTTGGGGATTTCTGTGTTCCTTGTCCCCAGTGTGGACAGGTCTATCGATCCCCTGGGCCAGTTGCTTTCACATCTTTCGACTTGCACCCCCAAACCAGTGCTAATGCAGCTCAGCCTCTTCAGCTGTCTGCCCCTCCTCTCACCTGTGTGGGGACAACATGAGCCAGGGAACCTAAACCAGGCTGTCAAGGATGTCTAATCTTTGGCACAGTTTGTCGCTGCATTCCCATGAATGAAGGTCTTATGGGTAACGACTGTGGAAGCGTTTGAATTCTCTGTCTCGGAGATCCAGTCTCACTATCAGAAGCTGGATTCAAATATTCTGAGGTTTGATAGCGTCTCCATTAAACGCAAGGTCCGTGTGGAAAATCAGGGGTCATTTTGCTCAGCTGTCAGTGCTCTGAGTGAAGTCTTTAGGGAACGTGGTCATGATAGCACCCTTTAGTTCTACCCCTCGACACTCTGCATTAGTGTTAATGGTCACCGATGTGCTGTCTGTGCAGGAAATTTGCCTGTGCTGAGGAGCTAACCTCTGTGGTGTCCCCTTTTGGAACCACTGGGGAGCAGACTGGTGACAAGGCACCTGCCTCTACAGCTCCTCCATCCAGAGCAGAGAAATCGGGCACTGGAGTCCTGTGGGCTTTGAGACATCCCGGAGAAAGCCATCCACTGCTTGTCGTCTGAATGCCATGCTGATAGTCATCTGTACGAAGTATGCTTAATATGGCGTGGTAACTTTTAATATAAAAGCATCACATGCTTATTGTAAAACATTCAGAAAATATTGAAAAATACTTCATAAAATCGTCTATAATCTCACCACCTAGAGACAACCACTGTTATTTTTTGGAGTATTTCCAGATGTTTTTCCTATGTGTAAATGTATGTGGCTTTTTTTTCCCCCTCAAGATGCTGTTTTGAACCTGGAGCCTGGTACTCGCTAGGCAAGCACTCTACCATTAAGCCACATCTCCAGTCCTTTTGCTTTCATTTTATTTTTGTTTTTGAGATAAGATCTTGCTAATTTTGTCAGGGCTAGCCTTGAGCTCAAGATCCTCTTGCCCCCAGCTCCTGAGCAGCTGGGATTACAGACATGTACTGCCACACCTGACTTGTATGTGGCTTTAAAAAAAAATGGGGTCACACTTAACCTGTAGTAGAACCAGTTCTTAAGTAGCCATGAATACCTTCAGAGTCAATCCTCACCAAGTGTGGCATCATTTTTTATCCCTTTATTGCAACCTCATTTATATACTGTGCAACTCTCGCACTTGGAGTGTACAACTCACTAGCTTTCAGGGCATTCACACAGGGGTGCAACCCTTACCACAGCCACCAGCTGGTGATTATTTGGGCTGTTTTTGTTTTTTGGCTTTGATGAATAATGGTGCTATAAATATGAACACAAGTTCTGGGTGGACATTTTCACTGCAGTGTCCTACAGAAACTCTGTGTGATCATTTTAGGGGGGCTCCTGGACTCTTTTCAAAGCAGTCACACTGTCGACATTCCCATCATCAGTGTTTGGGGTTCTGATTTTCCTATGTTGTCACCAACATTTTTGAGTCTAACTCTCCCAGCAGGTGTGAACTGATCACGTCATCCTTCTTTCCACATTATCATTTTTAACAGCAGTGTCATGCTTCTCTGTGTTGGGGCATCTGAACTTGCTTGCTAACATACTGTGGGCTGAAGATGAACAAGCCAGGGAAGAAGAATGAACAGGTGGAAGGTAGCCCCCAACCAAGCTGTCAGTTACTGTGCAAGGAGATACATCAGGTCCAAAGTCACACAGGCAATGGGGACCCAGAATGTCTTGCAAAGACAGTCCTTTTGGTCAAAAAGGGAGAAAATACGTATCTTGCTGCACAGCAGGGTGCATGTGGACAGACTTGGAAGGGGCGGGAGGAGCACAGAGCTTCTTCTGTGGGTCCCAGAGGTCAGATTGTCCACTCCTGTATCCATCCCCAGAAAGGGGAGTGGGAGAGTCAAGATTCAGAGGGGCCACCCCTCTAACACGTGTCCATCACAGAGAAAACTACAAATGGTGGCTGAAGCCATTAGGGCAGAGGTGGCCAAGGCCTAATGCATAGGATGAGACATGTGCTGGACAGCCCCAGGGTGAAAAGAGGAAAAGAGGCCTCAAGGGCACTAGGATGGATGTCCAAAAATAGAGGAAGAAGTGATCATGAAATCTAGGGAGCAGGTTGTTCAGAATTGAAGCTGGTGTGGTTTCTAAGCATGCTGTGACATCAGGCGATGACATCATTTGATGTCACAGGGTGGGGGGTAGTCTGTAGGATGGCTGAGTGTTCTTTGTACCACTCTCCAGATTAGTAGAAAAGGAAGGCCATTGTGGGCTTTTGAGATTGGGGTTTTCTTGGGGGAGCAGAGGCAGTTCAGTGGGGTGAGGGGATGTAGGACAATGGCAGGTGGCTGATGGGGTCATGGTGTCCCAGCAGGGTAAGATGGAGGCAGAAAGGGTCTCCTGGGCCAAGAGAATTGACAGAGAGTTGCACTGTGTGAACACTGGACATTGGCTCCAAGAGGACAGGAATCTTTGTGCTCACTGTTGAAGAACAAGATTACAAGTTAGTTTAGCAATTTTAATTGGCTCATTTGCTATTCTAGAATTGGATAACACTTGATTTCATAAACTTGCATAAGTCTCTGATGGGCTGTCCAGAAGAGGTTGGTTTTATAGACAGAAAAGGCTAAAGAAAGCAGAAGCAAAGAACAAGAATCAGATTGATCTTTTCAGATTGACTTTCCTGAGAAGGCAGACAGGGAGATGGAGCAATAAGAAAGTAACACATCGCATGGCTCCAGGGCTCTTTTTATGAGGATTAGAAGGTGTGAGGATTAAGGCAGAGAGAACTGACTGAAAGGCCTGTTTGGGAAACTTGGCTGCTGTCTCCTGATTTCTTGGAAGGTCAGATAACAATTTAGTTTCAGTTTTGTGACAAGGGACTTTAGCACGGGTGTGTCTGTTCTGATTTTTAGTCTAGCTGTTAGGGCCTTGTGCAGGGGCCTAGTCAGAACAGTGACTTCCTGCATTTTATTGGACACGGGGGAGCTACCCAAGTGCCCATGCTGGTGGTCCTGGGCGGAAAGGCTGGAGGACAGCCTGGCTGGGTGGAGGAATGATGGTGTAAGGACACATGTTTCAGGATGGGCTCTGCAGATATGGCAAAGTCTACAGAGTGGCCAGAGAGGAGGGGTGAACTAGGTACCGGAGAACAAGTCACCCCAGAGATCAGGGAACTAGGGCCGGGTTTGGATGAGTCATGCTTATGTAGGACAGTGTGGTATACATAATCAGATGGCTGGTTAGAGAAATGGAGGTGGATAGTGTGCCAGGAGCCCAAATCCCGGGGATGAAAATGGTAGCTGGGAAATGGTAGGTGGCAGTGGTAAGAAGGGTGCTGGGCAGGTAGTGTCCCCCAAACCTGTGTCCTTTCTGGAACCTGAGAATGTGACCTTATTTGGAAATAGGGTCTTTGCGATGAGTTAAGATGAGATCATAGTAGAGTAGGGTGGGCCCTGACCAATACAAAGCTATCCTTTTTATGGAGGATAAGGGACAGACATGCACAAAGAAGGTGTCCAGGTGAGGACAGGAGCCAGGACTGTAGGGAGGAGTCACAGTCACAAGGACTGCCAGGGGCCACAAGAAGTAAGGAAGCGTCCTCTGTGGGGCCCCCAGAGGGAATGGGTCCTCGCCACACCTGGCGTTTGGCCTTCTGGACTTGAGAACTGGGAGAGAATGAATTTCTGTTGTGGAGAGAGGGTCACAAAGCAGACAGGTAGAGAGAGGCCTGGGGACCTGCCACACCTGTGAACAGATTGTCCTCCACTGACTGTCTTCCTGCCAGCACCCAACATAAAAAGGCTGATATTTATGTATTACTTCCTCTGTACTCACTCCTGGAAGAAGCGGGAGTCAGCTATCTCTACCCCAGTAAAGATGCTGAGCTCTGGATTAAGCAATTCGTGCTCTGCTCTGCCTTCCCCTTAACTGGGAGACCTGGTGGGGCTGGGGCACCCCATTCTCAGAGCCAAGCTGCTTCCACTTAGCACTCAGAGGGTCTGGGATGAGGACAATGGCTCTAAGAAATTTGATGGACTGTGGAATGTTCATGACTTCCTCTTGCCTGCTGTTTTTAAAAATCCTTTGTCACTTTCCCTGTAGTTAGTGGCAGCAGAATCTTAAAACAATTAAGGACAGTCATTGGGTGCTCCTATTCCCGATTTACAAGAAAGAGGGAGCATGGAAAGACCAAATCTTGTTCTGCAGCCAGGCTTGGGGTGGGGAGGAGGACTGGGGAAAGCCCCTAAGGGACAGAGTGGATGATGGTGGCCATGGAGAGGGCAGATAAAGACTGCATGGGATATGAATGGGCCAGCTGCAGAAATGTGGCCTGATCAACCTTGGGAATGCAGGAGGAATGGAAGTTTCTAGGTGGGCAGTGCTGCTATCAAGGTCATGGTCAATCTAGGCAAGAACAAGCAGGGCTGGGCACAAAAAGGGTGGGGGAAGAAGTGAGAATCTTACAGTCAGGACTGTCTGAGGGCTGCGGGTAGCAAGAGGGTAATGGCGGGAAGGTGACTGGACATGCAGCAGGTAGGAAAAGCAAAAGAAGCAAAGAAAATACACAAGTGGCCATGAGGAGGGGAAATTCAGATCAGAGCCACAATGAGATCTTACCTAAGACATTATGGTGAATATTATAACCAACAAACCACCAGAGGCCCCGCGTTGAGGAAAGTGCCTCACTGGTGGGGTTGGAACTTGGTGTGGCTGCTGTGGAAACATGGTGGTTCCTCAAAAATTTAAAAATAGAATCAACATACAATCTAGCCATTCCTCTTCTGGGTACAGACCCCAAAGAATTGAAACAGGATCAAGAGGGCCATTTTGCACATCCCTGTTCACAACACATCACACACAATCGCCGGAGTGGAGTCAATCCAGGAGAGACGCACGGATGAACAGGATGAGGGATGCTCAGCTTGAACAGGAAGGACATGCTGACACCTGTGGCAACATGAATGGGGCTTACAGACTTTCACATGCTCAGAGACCTAGGCCAGTCCTAAGAACAACTGTACATGGCCTATTGTAGATGAGGTCCCTGCGCTGCCTACTCCACACACAGGAAGTAGAGTGGTGGCTACCAGGGATGGGGGGAGGTAATGAGGAGTCTGTGCAAATGGGGACACTTTCCTTTCCAGAAAATGAGAAAACTCTGGAGTGAGGCAATGTGGTGGTTGAACAACACTGAGTGTGCCGAGCCACAGAACCGCACAGATGTCAGTTTTTATGCTCTGCACATCTTACCACAATAAAACAAAGAAAAGAAGATGGAAGAAGGCAGAAATGCCTTGAGTCTGGTTTAGGTTGCACCCTGAGCCAGTATTCTGCAACTTTCCAGAGTTAGAGTGTGAACGCAGAGTAGAGATGGAAAAACAGAGCAGGAGGGGGAGCCTGGGCATCCTGGGAGGCTGTTAGGTCTCCTTTTCTTTTAAAGTTTCGCTGCCAAACATCTACTCGCCTCTGCTCTGTGCCCCCCTGTGCTTGACTTGTGCCTTTCTCTCTCTTTCTCTCTCTCTCTCTGCACACTAATGACTAGCATTTGCTAAAAAGCAAGCTGCTTTGCAAACATTCTCTCTGGTTCTTTTTCCTCTCCATCCGTAGCTGGCCCTATCTGAGTTCTCTACGGGAAGGTCCCTGCTGATCTCTTCTCTGCCTGGCCTGGGCCCTGCAGGCTGCATCTCTCTGACCCCCTGCTCACTGACAGCAGGTGCAGCTTGCAGGGAGAGGCACTGGCAGGAGAAGGGAGGTGAAGGGAGGGAGAGGCAGGGTGAACCTTCCCGCTCCTTGCTTACTCAGCTCTGGTCTGCACAGGAACCATGTTCTTTGCTGCTGTCATGACAACCAGGCCTTGATCCTTAAGTCCTAGGGAAGCAGATGACTCCCTGGGTGTCTTGTCTTCAGCTGCTTCACTATCCCTAGTTCCCTTAGCCCTTAGCCCTGGCCACAGCTTCCAGGGAGTCTTTTCACAAAAGCTTCTTTAAGTAGTCCAGGGCAATTCTGTTTCCTGCTGGGGCCTGGTGGACTGGCCAATTCTTTTGCCCTCCTCCCAGCAAGAGGCTTCCAGAAAGAGGCTGATGCCTCCACAGCCTGGGCAGCCTCTGATTGGGTTCCCCCCACGATGGCCCTGAAGCTCTGGAAGATGGTCCCTGAGGGCTGAGGATGCTGATGTCACTGGTTGTGTAGGCTTCCATGCAGAGGCATAGGGTGCAACCCTTACTTCAGGATCACCACAGGGGCAACTTCAATGCCACAGTGGTTGCCATTTGTATACAGAACCATGGAGCCACCTAATAATATTAGGACAGCCCAAGGCAGGATAAAAATTTGGCTTGTCTTATTACTATGCTGGTACAATGGGATTAACCAGAGTAGAATTAGTAGAAATAAAGGTGAGGAAGGCAGGACCATGTACCCCCCCAAGGCTGTGGGGAGGAGACTCCTTCCTGCCTCACCTTCTTCTAGGGTTGCTGGCAATGGTCTACCGTCCTTGGCATTCAGCTGCACCACTCCCATCTTAGCCCCATTGCCACGTCTTCCTCTGCTCTCCAGGTGGTGTTCTTTCTGTGTGCTCCCCTTCTTTAGAAGGGCTCAGCCATACCGATTAAGTGACCACCCTTCTCCAGTGTGACCTCATCTCAACTCATGACATCTACCAAGACCTTGTTTCTGCATTAGGTCACATTGCAGGTACCTGGTGTGTCAGTCAGCTGTTAGCCACTCTGACAAAATACCTCAAAGAAACAATTTAAAAGGAAGAAGATTTATTTTGATTCATGGTTTCGGTCCATGGTTGGATGGGCTTTGTTGCTTTTTGGTCTATGTCTAGGGGAAAATATTGTGGTGGAGAAAATGTCATGGAGCAAAGATGCTCACTTCATGGTGACCAGGAAGGAAAGGGAGGTGGGGGGTAGAAAGAGAGAGAGAGAGAGAAGCTGGAAACAAGACAGGGTCCCAATAAGAGCATGCCTCCAAAGACCCATTCTCTGCAATTAGGCCTCACCTCCTAAGTTTCCATCACTTCCCAACAGCCCATCAAATAGGGAAGCTGTCAATGGTCCAATCACTTCTTCAAAGCCCTGCCTCTGAACTTTGCTGCATGGGTGACCAAGCCTTCAACCCATGAGCCTTTGGGAGACATTTCAGTTCTAAACCATAGCACATGGGTTAGCATTTCAACGTTTCTTTCTGGGAGACACAACTTAACCCACACCAGTTATCCTTCCATGTAAAGAAGATGAAGGAAGGGGCTAGGGCATGGCTCAAGTGATAGAGCACTTGTCTAGCATGTGCAAGGCCCTGGGTTCAATCCCCAGCACAGCCCAAAAAAATAAATGAGGAAGAAGAAGACCTCAGACTCAGGTAGGGCCGATCATAACCAAGGAAGGGCAAGGGAGGGCAGGCAAACCAGCTCCAACTGCTGTACAACCATATTTTCTAATTTATGGGGCCAGACAACATGGTTGGTCCATAGCAAGAGTTTTAGCCACCCTAAAAGGATTGTTCATGACTGTCTGAATGCACCTAATTTAGAGCATCTATTTACTAATAGTCTTCAATATACTATGAGGATTTAAAGATGTTAAAAGTAGGAAATGGGGCTGGGGTGTGGCTCAAGTGGTAGACTGCCTGCCTAGCAAGTCCAAGGCTTTGAGTTCAAAGTAAGAAATGCCCTGACATTTAAGATTGCCTTTAAAAACTTTTTTAGTTACATAAATGATTCATGTTAATGTAGGAAAATAAAATAGAAGTAAACACAAGAAAGTAGAAAATTGCTTGCAATCCCAAAACTTTTTAGGTAACAGGTAGATGATGGTGTGCCAAGGCAGTGTTGGTCAGTACCTAGCAATGTTCAAATATTGAGGGCTATGACCGACTCTCAGCTGCCCGGAAGTTCTAGGCATCACCCTGTCCAGGTATGGAAAGAACGGAAAGGCCACCTAACTACGCTGCCAGGCTCCAGCTCGGACCAGTTGGACTGACCAAGACCTTGGGTCATTTACATGTGGTTTTGACTCCTGTAATTGCAGATTTTTCTCTCCCCCCACCCCCGTCCCCAGGGTTTTTCTTAGGTTGGTGATGGGTAATCAAATGATTTGTGGGGGGTATATAACAAGGGAGATACTGGTCACAGGGAGATGGAGAAGAGGGAGAGAGTCAAAGTTTCTCCTTATACCAATACAAGGGCAGGGGCCCCCAGAGTTTGGGGGTCAGTCTTTCCTCTGGGATGATCTCCTCTCTCTCAAGGGTGTAATCTTTCTTTTCTTAATAAACATTGCTATTGCTTTTGCTACATTTAGCTTCGTTTCTTGAGAGGATGCAAGAACAAGGGACCCAAAAATTCCAGCAGCAAACTCAGGAATGATCATGGTTGGCCTTTTGGTGTATACTCTACCATGTTCCTTTATGTATCTAATTATATACGTAAACTTGCGTACAAGTTTTTACAAATATGACCGTATTCTATGTATTACTTTGTGTTCTGTTTCTAAGAACTGTTTGTGCCCTTTCCCCACAATTCAGGCAAACATCCTTCTGAACAAGGAATCTTCTCAACACGTTTACTGGCTGCACAGGGAATGAGCAGCACAGATTTCTAACCTAACCCTTATATCATTGGACATTTATAGACTGTCTCACATTTCTCAGTACCGTAAGCAGAGCTGCAACAGACATATAAGTAGTTAAGTGTCTGTCCATATCTTTTGTTCTTTGACATAAATTTCAGCAATGATTTCTGAAAAAATAACTCCGTTGTGCACTCAGTTAGGTGTGGGGAAATTCTTCCCAATGTGTTGTGCTTTACTCTGGATTCTGACTGTGAAACTGAGTCCCTATCAGTTCTTACCATTGGTGCAGGGTTCCTGTGCATCCTCACGTGTGCTCATGGTATAATTAGTGATAATCTTGTCCTCACCTTTTTCCTCTATCAGTTGCTTATGGGACAAATGGGTTTTGTTATTTCCTCCCTCTCTCCTTCCTTCCCTCCTTCTTCCTTCCTTTCTTTTTTGTTGATATTGAATTTTGGACTTGGGGCCTCCTGCTTGCTAGGCAGGCTCTTCATCACTTGAGACACTCCTCCAGTCCTGTTTTAAAATCAGAGCTGAGCTAAAACCACATAATCTGGGGTAGAGGGTGTGGCTCAGTGGTAGAACACTAGCCTAGCTTGCAGAAGCCCTAGGTTCTATCTCTAGCTTTGGAAAAAATACCACTTAAGCTGGGGGCGTGGCTCAAGTGGTAGAGTAACTGTTTAGCAAGCTTGAGGCCCTGAGTTCAAACCTCAGTACCACAAAACAAACAAGCATACGAAAACAACAAAAGCTATGCTTTAAGAAGTTCTTTTGGTAGTACTGGGGTTTGAACTCAGGGCCTCACACTTGCTAGGCATCTCCCTACCACTTGAGCCACTCCACTAGCCCCCCCCATATTTTTTTTGGTGTTAAGTATTTTCTTCCTTTTCTTTTCTTTTTTTTTTTTTCTAAAGAAAGGCAGACTGCCACGTGCAGCGTCTCATTTGGATGTGTCTGGAGTCTTGGAGGCTTGACTGCCCTACATTCTCCTACAAATGGACTTGGGAGCTTCTTTGGAGGTTCTAGCAGGGGAGCGCAGCTACTCGTGTACCCTTGACCGAAGAACGGTCCTCCTCTATCGGGGATGGTCGTCCTCTTCGACCAAGCGTGCAGCTTCAGGAGGGACGCACATGGAGTGGTGAAGGAGGAAGGGGACACCTGCCTAGCCAGCCAGATCAGCCGAATCAACCCTGGCGATCAATGGGGTGACAGATGTCGCAGCCAGTGTCACATCCGGTGTTAAGTATTTTCAAGATGGGGTTTCTCGAACTATTTGCCTAAGCTGGTTTGAACTGTGATCCATCTGATCTCAGCCTCCTGAGTAACTAGGAACATAGGTGTGAGCCTCCAGTACCTGGCTAAGAAGAAATTTTTAAACTGTTTATACTTTTCAATATTCATTGCAGTTTTAAAATAAGATAGTGCTATTAATAAATAGGATCAGCATAATTCATTGGTGCTGGATTTAGTTTCCTTTATTATAAATATATATTAAATTTTACCTAATGATAATAATAATACAGGTAATAGAATGATTTCATTTTTTTGCAACAAGTAAAACCTTAGGAGTTGTAGTTTTGTAATTATAATTAAGAATTGGACTAATTTTCTGCTTCCATATGAGAGTGCTGGGTGTGAAAGCTTCTATGTATTAAGAGCTATGAGAAGGTAGGGGGTGAGTATGATCAAAGTACATTAAATGCATGTATGGAAATGTCCTGCTGAAACCCCTTAGCATGTACAATTTAATACATGCAATTAAAGAAAAAAGAGTTGTGAAAAGAGACAAATCTCACCCCTGCCCAAACTCAAGGTTATAGTTACTCTCTGGCTAGATGGCCATACCCAGAAGAAAGACCCATGAGCATTGGGACTGTGTGGCTGTGTAATTCCACCAAGAAGCAGACACGGCACCTCTGAGCACTTGCAGATGGGCCCAAGAGGGTCCTGCTGGGGTGGCCAGGTGTCAGCCCACCACCTGATGGTTGAGTGATGATAGGTTTGGAGCAATAAAACCTTTCCTCCAGAGTTACTGCTGCTGACCTGCCTGCTGCTCTTTACTTCCAGGTCAGTGAGGCAGGATCTCAGGTCTGGAAATTTTGCAAAATAATTAGAGGTTGCTAGGTGACTTGACCAGGTGTTTAGAAATTCGAGATAGAGTCCTGAGGTAAATGCTGGGAGGCAAAACCACCACTTTGAGTCTTCCTTATGCTGTTTTCTTGCATGGGGAACCCAACATGTTGGTCCTTCCCTTTCCTATTTCTCCCTACTTTATCCTGTTTTACCAAAATAAACCCCTGCTAAACTTCTACCTTGTAAGACTCTCCTTCTATGAGATGCCCCGCCCGCCCCTCCCACCCCCTGAAAAGCTTTTCATCTTGAAAACTCAGGTTCCTGTGAATCACATGAAACCGGGAAGCCGAGGGACCCCTCCTCTGTCTCTTCCCTCCAGTGACAGTCAGAAGGCCATGGGGTGCTGAGCAGTGGAGCACTTCTCTGACTTACTGAGTCCTGCCAACTCTGCACTCACTCACCTCCCTAGTGATCGACAAATAGAATGTTCTAGTAGGAACAACACAGTAAAGATGACTCCAACATATTCCAGGGAACTCGGAGTAGACATTTCTTCTTTCCTAGGTTCCTGCTCTCATAAAGGAAAAATGAGAGATTTTTGTATCAGACATGTTCTGCTTTCTGTAAGGGAGAGCTGAAATCCTTTAATGGACTATTTAGAGCTTTCTGAGGAACACGTCAGAAACAGGAATGTTTTATAAAAATGAGCAACACAGGCCGGGCTGAACATTCACCGTCTGAGACAGCTGGGTCTGTATAATGAGATATTACGATGGTTACATAAGAACCCCGCCCCAATGCAGCCTCCCCAAGCGCGTGTCTAAGTCTCACAATTGGACCCCTGGCCCACAGCAGCCTCAGGGACTCTGGAAATTTAAATTCCTGGCTTCCACTTCAGACCTCCTGATCAGTCTGTATTTTAACAAGCCATGTGTCCGTGCCTTTCCCACAGAGTTCTAAGATAAACATTTTCCTACCAAATATCCATTTCCTCTCTCGGTGGCTTGATGACATCCTCTCCATCGGCATTTATTGGAATCCATTTTCACCCAAAGGAAACCACAGAGCCTCCTCCTCCTCCGCTAAGGTCATCGTTGTTCAGGCCAGTGGTTGAACTGTTAGTTAGGACATGAGTCACTGTCATCAGCCTCACGTACTGAGATGGCAACTAAATGTACAAAAGACAGCTCAGAAATGTCACCTCCATGAGCGGAGGTTTAATAATGCAGATCACTTGCAAGTTCTCAGTGTCCCCAAAGACAGGGGAGGGGTCTCAGGGCTGCTGTGGCCCTAAGGAGTGGGGCAGGGGTTCTTAGGAAGGCAGAGTCTCAGGCCCACCTGGAGCTCACCAGAATTTGCACTCATGATTTGTGTACACTTTGACCTTTGCGAAGCTCTGCTTTACCAGGAACTTAATAAATTTGTTAAAGAAGCCACTTTCGGCTGGGGATGTAGCTTGGTGGTAGAGGCTTGCCTAGCATATGGGAGGTCTATCTCCAGAACAGAAGAAGACAAAAGCAAAGCAAAACAAAACCGGTGTCAAATTTTTCTATGCAATAAAAAGCCAACTGTTGTCAAAAGAGGCTTTGTGTGGCCCACAAGAATAATGGCTGAGCAATTATTAAGCATGTTTTGTACATATGGTATCAGAGTAGGCACAAGACTGGAGAAAAGTGGAGTAGGGAGGGAGAAACTGAGAAACATCTGGGTGTCAGATGCCTTGATCAGGTAAGGTCGGGGTGAGATGATCTGCCAGAGAACAAGAAAGTGAATTACTAGGCAAATTCCAGGCACCAGCAGAGACAGGATGGGGGCAGGGAAGGTTTCTCCTCCCTCCCACTTGGGTGCTGACCTGGCCAGACTCCAGCACCCTCAGGCAATTGGAGTAAGAGCTGAGAAGGCTGCTGTCGTTGCAAGAGATGCCAATCCCTGTTTCACAGAGTAAGTCTCCCAAAGCAGCCCTACTGATGACCCGTGTCCTCTGCTAGGATGCTATACTTTCTCCCTAGACCAGCCCATGTCTCCATGGTAGTCCCAGAAGTGGGAAAGATGCCTGAGCCCATTTGTCCCACTGTGCAAAGCATCCCCGGGACTCACTCAATATTCTGTCATCTCTGATAGTTTCACCTTTTCTTTTGCTTGCAAGTTGCTGTCTTCTGTTTTGTACCAACTTCTAGAACTCAAACCATATCCTCAGCACCTGGAAGACATGGGAACTCTTGGTTTAAGAAGAGAACTTTTTTTGGCTGCAAGAATGTGCAATTATTGTCTGGCCTTATAGACACTTTTGTTTCAAATGCTTCTCTTACTGCACGTGATTTTCAGAGCCAGTTCTGGAGCAAACACATTGTCATTGGATCCAGGTCACCAGGTCTGGCGGCCAAAAAGTTCCTGGTCTCATCAGAGAAATAATTCAAAGATGGACTCAGAGGAGGCCTAGGCAGGAGCAGGTTTATTAATGCAAAGCAAGGTGAAAGCAAAACAAAAGTGCACTCTCCAGATGGGAGAGTGTTAGGCCCAAGAAGGAATGCTATACTGGGCACTCCAAGACCACAAGCTGTTGTTGGGGTCAGTGGTCATGGTCAGCCATGGAAAACTGGGTTAATGTGTCATTAACTTTCTGTGACTGGGTTGTGCATCATTAACTCCTCCCACATGGTTAGTTGGGGAGTTCTTGGCCTTGGATGGTCAGACAGGACTGTCATCTTCCATGGACTGTCAAGGACTTGGGATCAGCAAGACCCTGGGGTGTATAACCGTTTATTCCATTAATATCAACAGTCCAAGACGTGATTCCTAATCAACATCCAAGGCATCCTTCTCAGCCATCAGTTTTCTACCTGTGTCTAACCCTATATCAATATCACTTTCAGAGACACTGGGTGGGGACATCAACATCCCTCCACATCAGCTCTCTCTTACCTGGGTTCCTACCGCGGGGGACATTCATGGTTGCCATGAGCACCACCAACTGGACCACAGCTTCCAAGGCATCTGTAGTGTTATAGGAGGGCTTCAAGTTGTCCATGTGTTTCTTTAGAACACCCATGACTGTTTAAATGGGAAAACCACTACATACCGTGGGGTCAATCCTATGTAGACGTTAGATGTAGCACCTGATGCTTGCATAAGAAGATCAGAGGTAAGTGAAACGTTCATAGTTGCAAATTGACACAATAGTGACTAAATAGATAGCAATGGTAAGTCAAGGATGTATATTGCAATCACTAAAGTCACCAATAAAATAAACGCAAAATGATAGCTTAGGATGGTTACAGAGTGTCTGCTCAGGGTGATTCGGACATGCTGGAAACAGAAGGTGGGGATCATCACTCAACACTGTGTGCCCTTACCGCCACAGGGAGCGCATGCTTACAAATGGCTCTAGCCCTTGAAAAATCCTGGGTCATAGATGTTTTACCATAATACAAGAAGAAAAATTTAAAAAACAAAAAATATACAGCTGTGGCTTGACTATAGTTTATCATCTCTGAAATTCATGTTGAAGTTTTATCACCATTATGGGGTATTAAGGAACGGGACCAGGTGCTCTCCTTCATGAGTGGATCAATTCATTCTTACATCAACAGATTAGTGGGTTAAGGGGTTTTCTCAAGAGCAGATCTGCTAGAAAAGTCCATTGGCCTGGGGTGCTATGCTCCCTGTCACTTGCCACGTTGATTCCAGGCTGGATTGCTCTTCCCCAGGTTCACATCCTGGTGCAGTCGATGATTGAAGCCGCCAGACAAGCTATTAAGAGTTATAGCAAGTTCACACCAGGCCAGGAGTCAAGAGCGAAGCAAGTAAAAAGCTTACTGAAAGGATAGCAAAGCACCCTAATGGTGGGACTTAGAGAAAGGGCTAAACCAGAGGATGGCTGAAGTTGATGAGATTATATAGAAACCAATTTAGGCACCTCCCCTACTCTACTTTGAAGCCATAGCTTATAATTGACTGCCCAATTAACTTCTTGCTGAACCCAACCATCTACTTGCCTCCCCCCAATCCTTATCAGACTGGACATTCCAAGAAGGTCTCGTTAGTCTATCCTGTCTCTGTAACCTGTCACCTACATTTTATGACTACCGCTCCTCATTTTGGTGAGACCCCTTTTTGTTCCTCTTGGGAAACTTTGCTGTGTTACTGTCTCTATCTCACCCTTTAGATGTCTGCCTTCAGAAATGTCTTATCTTGTTTTCCTTATCTAGGAGGAAAAACTGCTGTCCCTCCACACCTACGTGTGAAGCTGGTTTCTCATGTCTCCCTGAATGTTTTGCTTTTAAGTATGCCTTCCTGTCTCCTTTAGCTAAAACAAGGTTACTTCTGCCACCAGTCCCTTTCCATCCCCAGGGTTATTTCTGTTGTCTGTTCTGCTGTTTTATCTCTTTGTCCTCTTATAACACGATGCCCTGACCAGCCTCTGGATTCTACCAGGATGAAGGTCCTTACCATCTGTGTCCCCTCGACACAGAATTGTGAACCAAAATAAACCTCTTTTCTTTATAACTTGCCTGACCCATGGTACTGCCATTAGCAACTGAAAATGGGTTTTAAGAAAGATAGCTCAAAAAGTCCACAGACAAAAAGCCAAGAATTAAATGCAAAAGGGACTTCAAAAATCAACCAGCCCAAAAGAAGACGGACAAGGAAGAAAAGAAGAAAAAAAGCAACGACAAAACCAAGGACCAAGAGGAAAACAAACAGCAAAATGGTAGACTTTGAACCATGTTGATCGTTACATGAAAAGTGATGGGTTGGCCAGATACAGATGCTCACACCTGTAATCCTAACCACTCAGGAGACAGAGATTGGGAGGACCATGGTTCAAGGCTAACAAAACCCATTCTCATCAGGAAAAGCAGGGAAGGAAAAAGAGGAGGATGGTGGCCCAGGTTGACCCGGGCCCTGTTAAAAAATAAACAGAGCAAAGAGGGGGCATGGCTCAAGGGGTAGCCCACCTGCCTAGCAAGTGCAAAGTCCTGAGTTCAAACCCTAGTACTACCAAAAAATGTGGTGGATCAAACCCTGAAAAGAAAAAAGGCAGAGATATTCAGAGCAGATAAAAGTGTAAGATCCAAGGCTGCCCCATTTACAAGAGAGGCGCTATGAATATAATTTAAAACACAGATCAGCTGCACGGAGAAGACAGGAAGGCAGAAATCACACAAGTCCAGAGGAACTTTATTCACATCGGATAAGAGATGCTTGAAGGCTTAGTATCAACAAAGACAGAGGGGGATAGTTCATAATATCAAAATGGCACATTCACGGGAGAGTCATTAACAGCCATGTGTAGGTACCTCATAACACAGCTTCATATCTATGCAGCAGGGTTTGTCGGGGAAGGTCACTACCACCACAGGACTTTGCGGGGCTGGTACAGAAACCCTGGGGCCCATATCAGTGCCAGCTGTGGGCATTCTGTATAGAGTTGTACAGGGGAAAATCTCTTTGTGCTATTGTAATCAGGGATCATGACTAATTTCGGGTCAGTGTGGTGTAGTGGGGAGTGTGGCCTGTGAGTCAGAAATCCACTCACTCCCTGACCTAGAATAAGTCATAAACAGCTTTGAACTTCAGTTTCCGTAAACATCAGTAGACAATTAAAAAGTCATGTGATGATGGATGACAGAATTTCCAGCTTTGAGTCCAAGCATCATCTCACTCTTGGCTTTAGATAATTTAAATTCTTTTGCCCAGCACGGTGATGCACATCTGTCATCCCAACTACCCAGGAAGTACAGATCAGGAAGATCACAGTTCAAGGCCTGCTGAAGCAAAAAAGCAAGGCTCCATCTTAACAAATAAGCTAGGTGTGGTGGTATACGTAGGAAGCTTAGATAGGAGGACTGTGGTCTGAGGCTGACCCCAGGCAAAACATGAGACCCTATCCAAAAGCTAGCTAAAGCAAAAAAAGGGCTGGAGGTGTGGCTCAAGTGGTTGAGTACCTGCCTAGGAAGCACAAGGCCCTGAGTTCAAACCCCAGGCCCACCAAAAAACAAAACACCTGTACACTTTGCATAAGCTCCTGGGGAAAAGACGTAAGATATACTTTCTTGCTGAATAAAATGTTTGGAGAAATATCTGTTATTTAAATCAGACCATTACTGTTGAAAGAATATGGAGAAAATTTAAATGATAAAGTTTAAAATACTTTTATAGCCGGGCATTGGTGGCTCATGTCTTTAATCCCGGCTACTCAGGAGGCAGAGATCAGGAGGACTGAGGTTTGAAGCCAGCATAGGTGGATAGTTCGTGAGATGCTATCTCAAAAATATCCAGCACAAAACAGGGCTGGTGGAGTGGCTCAAGTGGTAGAGCGCCTGCTTAGCAAGAGTGAGGCCCTGAGTTCAAAGTGCAGCACCAGCAAAAGAAGAATACTTTTACAATCTTGTGCTCGAGTAGTAAGCGTCCTATGAACTGAAGTTAACATCTTTGTCTTTCCTCTTCCCCATCCTCCCTTATCTTCATGGAGTCATAACTATATGAAACAGATAAGGGTCCAAATGCCAGCTTCGGAAGAGTGACCTCCTGTCCAGCCCCTGCTTGGTTATCAGAAGGGAGTGGGCATCTCTTGGAAGGCCCCAAGCCTAAGAAGACAGCATGCACAGGCAGCCAGGACTCCCTATTGCCCGGCCCTCAGAGCCTCACCCCACTTTTGGCAGTTACAGAATCACTGCTCCTCTAGCATAGGACAGCAGAGTCCCTGGATCACCTGTGGCTGTGGCATGGGTGGCCCAGGTGCTTGGCCTTCACAGCGAGGCCCTGGGATGGGTTGGGAGTGGGGTTGAGAGGAACTTCTTCCTGTCGTGTTCACAGGTTTCATCTTTTGTACTCTTTCTCTCGGCTTGTGGCCATGGCTGCTAGGTCAGGAGCATTTGTTTGGTCTAGCTATTGATTTGTTCTGCAGTGTCCCTTCCTAAATGGAGCGGGAGAGCTTCAACAACACTGAGTGACACACAGGTCACTCTCAGGAGCCTGGTCAAGAAGGCCTCTTCCCAGAGATTTGGGGTTCCCAGAAGCTGAATGTGGTTTTCACTGTTGTCCTTTGGGGTGGCTGCAGGGCACTGCTTCTGGTCATAGAGGTGTGAAGCGAAGCTCTCTGAAGACACTTCATCTGTGCTTGACCCTGGCCAATGGAGCACCGTGTTTGTGGAGAGATGGAATGGGCTGTCAAAGGCCTTCAATAGCCAGTTGCTTTCAACCTCTGTGTCTGACCTAAGATCCTCGTGACAATTAGGAAAGCTTTTCAGAAAACGTATTGCCAAACTTAGCTGACCTGTAGCCAACCCTCAGACTAAGGAGGCTGCAATTCTGAAACCTGGAGAAGAGGTTTTTTCACCTTGCTGCAGCCACCTACCTGATGATCCCACCAACGGAATGGTGGATCCGTTGCAGGCTTTCATGCATGACTTTCTCTTGTTCTGTGACTATAAAAGTTCATGCCTCCTCCACATGGAGAAACATGTCATGCAAGGGAACTTGAATCTGTGTTCCTGGGCCATCACCACTCATGTTGACTCAGAATAAAGTATTTTCTTACGAAGGCAGGAAAACTATTGCATCTACAGGGCGATGTCGTGGTGCTTCCCCAGCTTCTTTCCTCCATGCGGCAAGATAAAGCGGCCAGTGTGCAAGTTGAATCTCTGTGATTGTCACTGCTTGCACTGTACTGTGCGCTCACACTGCCAGGGAACTCATCCAGCGGTGGGGGTGGGTGTTTGTAGCAGCTCCCTGACCATAAAGATGCTGCCAGTCCAGGGACCACACTTTGAGCCATGAGACTTTAAAGAGACCCTCCTTATTAATGATTCATGCATCTGCATGTCTTCCCCCATGTGAACATGATTTGGTAAAGCATGAACACCTGAGTAAAAGCATTTGTCCAAAATGAACCTTACGTGAGCTCCTCTGAAGCCTTGTCCCTTCCCTCTTTCTTGGATCTCTTTCCCCCAGATATTGAGAAACTAAATTTGAAAAAGGATTTTTAAAAATCCTTAATCTAAGTCAGACTTGGTGGTGCTCATGCCTGTAATCCTAGCTACCTGGGAGGCAGAGATCAGGCAGATTGTGGTTCCAGGCCAGTCCAGGCAAAAGATTCACGAGACCCTATCTCAACCAATGGATGGGCACAGTGGAGTGTACCTGTCATCCCAGCTATTCAGGGAAGCACAAATAGGAGGATCAAGGTCCAGTCTAGCGTTGGCAAAAAGTGAGACCCTGTCTCAGAAATAACCAACGCAAAAAGGATTGGTGGAGTGCCTAAGTGGTAGATTACTTGCTTAGCCAGCAAAAAGCCCCGAATTCAAACTCTAGTACTGCCAAAAACCAAACAAATCCCTATCCATAATGCATTTCCTCATGAATTAGGGAACAGGAGAGTCCATGAACTATGGTGTACACAGATCACACATCATGCCTGTATGTTGAATATGATCAAAGCATAAGTCAACAAATTCTGGGCACTTCCTTCAGACTGGCTCCCACGGTAGCGTGGAGGATTCAGAGATTCAGTCACAGCACCTGCTCCAGAGAAACTTCCGTAAGGGAATCACTTAATAACCACTTAATTACCATCAGGTATTCAATATCATGACACACGTGTATCCGGTTGGCTGTGTGTTGTGATATATAACTAGGTAAAAATTAATGCTTGATTTGTATTTATGAACTTGAAATTGTGTTTCTAGAAACGAGGCTCCTGAGGATGACACTGCTCTCCAAGCTTGGGTCTCCATGGTCCCAAGAGACTCTCCCCTCTAGATCTCCTCCCTCCTCCCTTTCTTGGTTTGCATGCACTCATGGACTGGCATTAGTAACAGTGGTGAACCTCCCTACTGTACCATGAATCCTTTAAAAACAGGGTTCATGTCTTAGTGATCTCCAGGTCCCCAGGATCGTGAGGCACTCGCCCCTACCATCGCTCAGAGTCAATCTTTGGCAGGATCACCTGGACCATAAGAAAGAATGAGGGATGGTGACCCCCTGCCCTCTCTCCATGGCCCTCAGGCCCAGGGTCCAAGCATTTGTGATGCATTAGTAGACAGACACCCTGCCACCATCCTCTGCTTTGACTGGGAGTGGTGGGTGATGGGTGGACTGCTGGGGTGATGCCTGGTGTCAGGGCCTGGGTGGGGTTGCAACATCGGAACTACTGATGTGAACTCTCTCCTTCACCTCAGTTGAGAAAAACAAAACATCGATTTGTTTCCAAAGCTTTGTGTGTTTCAGACATGTTTATTAGCACATCTTGACTCTGTCCCGACTTTCACAAGCTTAAAAGCTTGTTTTCACTTACAGGAAAGGAGGGAAAACCAAAGTTCACTGTTGGGAGGGTACGAAAACATGTTTTTCAAACTGTCTGGCACTTTGAGATTTCAAAGAATTTTTTTCTATCCTGGCCAACATAAGTCTCCTCCCAGGGTCAACTATATTAATTTGTTTTCAGAAAAGCCAGGAATGTACATGTTTTAAAGAAAACTAGGAAACCTTTTTTTCAATGAAATACTGCACTGATCCCTGCTGTGTAAATGACCTAAATGTCCTCAAATCCTCCAGCCCTTGCAACTTTCAATCCTCCCCAGTGCTGGGATTACAGAGTACCCCTCCACACACAGCTCCACTAGTGTCTTCCTTCCTTCCTTCCTTCCCTTCTTTCTCCCTTTCTTCCTTCCTTTCCTTCTTTCTTTCTTCTCTTCCTTTCTTTCTTGCTGGTACTGGGGTTTGAACTCAGGGTTTCCTACCTCCCAAAATACCTCTGCTTGTTCTCAGAAGGAAGCACATATCTCAGCATACCTCCCGGCCAGGTTTGTCACCCTAAAATTGCCCTTTACCCAACCTGGCAAGCCTGTTCACTCAGTGCCTTGTCCATCCACTCCCAACTCCCCAAACACCAACTGCTCAGTCAAGAGAGAAGCAGTCTCATGGAAGGCTTGTGGGAAAATTGAAAGGAATTACAGTGAAAAAAATGCAACCAAAATGGGGGGCAGGGGTACAAGCAAGAGAGCTGGGCCTTTGGGCCTTCCTCCCTGTGTGGCATCTGCCTCCCAGGCAATATCACACTGAGGCAGGGGGTACCTTCCATACCTTGTGCAGAACAGCTCAGCCCCTGTGTTACCGCTGGATGGTCTCCAAAGACTCTAGTCATGAAGACCTCAGGTCCTTGGTGTCCTGAACAAAGGATTGTTTTGTTTTTATTTTTGGTGGTACTGGAGTTTGAACTCAGGGCCTCATGCTTGCTAGTCAGGTGCTATACCACTTGAACCATTCCACCAAAATTAAATGGAGACACATAGATTATAAAGCAGCAGCAAAGTTTTATTAAAAGCAATGTTGCAGGAATCTCAAGCTGAGATATGGGACACTGAGGCAATTACCAGGAAGCAACATTTTATTGCCAGCACAAAGCCAGCAGACTCTTGTCCAAAGGCTGAGCCCCGAGAACAAAGGGATCTCACCTTATATATCTTTGCAAGCAGGTTACAGAAGCAAAAAGCAAGGTCTGATCCATATATGGTTATATTCAATTCTACAGGCTACTTTACCCTAGTGCTACGTGACTTTCCCCTCCGTGGTGCTATGTGACCTTCTCCACATTCAGATGCCTCAGGTTCTGTCTCTCTGCTAGGCCATCCCTACCTCCCTGCTTCTTTATCAGAACTCAGGCCTAGTCTGTTTTCTTCTGATCCTCCTCCCTGCTACAGTAAAAGTAAAAATATACTCCACAGAAGGTGGTTCAAGAGCCCATCCTCCTGGCTAAGAGGGGATTTATACCCTATACGGGGTGAGCAAAGGGGGAGATTCGGGCGGGACTTAGGAATGGCTTTGGTGATTGACAGATCAATACAACATTTGGTGCACTGTGCTTGTGCTTGCCCAGAACTTACTGTTAAAAATTATATGTATGAGACACAATCCATATTCATAGGCTGTACTTCGGGGATCCTACTGGAAAGGTTACTTTGGGGCAAGATTTTTTCCCTATGCACATGCCCCTTGTGGTCAAACATCCTGTCCAACCAGGACACCACGGCTAGCTGTTGCTGCAGCTTTGCCAGCAAAAGGGGCATTTTGGAGTAGTCCTGGGTGGAGCTAGGGCAACAGCAGGGAATTTCCCTAAACTCCCTGCCTCAGCAGTATCCAGGGCTGATGGCTGAATAACCCTATTTAATTTAGTAATGCCCCCAAAGATGCTGGCAATTAGCACATGCCTAAGAAAAACCATAAGAACTTCCTTTAAGTGAAAAAGGAAAAGAAAAAATCCCATATGGAGGCCACTAAGATCCTACAGTGAGAATAGTCTTCTATCCTTGAAAATGTGATGAAGATAGAGAAGTTTGTCTAGTTCTGCTGTCGCGCCTCAAGTCACAAGCTGCTGTCCTCTTCCCAGACTCTACTTTGTGGAAGTGTGTTCCTGAGTTTCCCACGCTTAAATGAGGGGCTCTGCCCCACCTCCTGGAGGGGAGTGCCTTCCTCCCCATTGATTCGTCTATTCCGTTTCTTACTCATTGGTTGATTTTGCAGTGCTGGGGATCAAACCCACGGCCTTGAATGTGCAGGGCACACCCTCTCCACTGCCACACTGTCAGCCCTCAGTCACTTCCTTAGAGCACGTGAACTCAAGCGTCTTTGTCCCTCACCTTGGGCTGCACTCCAGAGACACTGTCAGTGTCATGGCTGAAGTGCCTGGGCCTTGGCCACTGGAAGTCCTTCCCTTTGGTCCTGTGGCCCTTTCCCCACATCCATCCTTTTGTTTTTGGAGCATTTCCTTATTTGGGCAGTAGGTCCTATCTTTATTTTGTTTCTGCCTCTCCGCCACCCTGTGATTTTCTGTTCTTTGTATGGATTAGTTTTTAACCTTTGCCCCTGAGTGTTTTAAATATACTGATTGGACAGTCTTCTTTCTAACTTCTTCACAGAAAGAAATTTAACAAGAAGGAGCATGCTGGCAAATCCACACTGACAAGGGGTGGTGCAAAGAAGAAGGAAGGAAACGGAGAAAGGTTCATAGTTCCTTCTGCTTGACACCCAGGTGAACCTTGAGAGAAACTTGTCTTGGTTTTTGGCTGTACTGGGGTTTGAACTCAGGGCTTCAATTGCTGGGTGCTCTACCGCTTGAGCCACTCCACCAACCCTTTTTGTGTTGCTTATTTGTGAGACAGGATTTCACCTTATACCCAGGCCATTCTGGACCACAATTCTTCAATCTGTGCTTCCCCAGGTAGCTGGGATGACAGGTGCTTGCCACCATGCACAACCACGGGTTAAGATGGGGTCTTGTGAATTTTGCCCACATTGGCCTTGAACTGCTATTCTCCATATCTCCACCTCCTTTGAACCCAGGATTGTTAGCTTTAGCCCCTGTGCCCAGCCTGGACTTTGAGAGAATCTGTAAGGATTTGGGAGCAGAGAGGCCATGGGCCCCTGGATTGCAGGGACAAGCAGGATGCAAAAACATTAAAGTTTTTCCATTTAAATAAAGTACAGCTTTATTGTGTTTTTAAAAATGCAATAGATTATTAATCCCCCAACTTTTGTAAGGAAGGGCAGATTCTCAAAGAAAGAGCATTTAGGACAAAGAAGAAAGTGCCTCTTTCTACTCAAGGATTTGCATTTTTTTACCTCATTGCATAAAGTGGAAAAAGATAAGTACACTCAAAAACAGCTTAAATAAATCAACATACTACAGAAACCCTGAATTATTCTTCCACAAAACATCCCTAGGATTCCGTCAGACAGAAACCTCGGCACATTCTGGTTTCAGCCACTGTGACATTTATTCTGAGAACATGAGACCATCCATGTTTGGTTGAGGGATAAGGACAATTATACACTTTTTGGAAAAGATAAGAGTCATAAAATCATTTTGACAATAATTTATCTTACTGCTTTCTTCACTAGTGATAAATATTTTTCGTTCCTGCCAAAAAACCTACTAATACATTGTGCTAGTTCACTCTCCATTGCTGTGACAGAATAACTGGCAGAAACAACTTATGGGGGCTTCAGAGGGGTTCAGTTTATCATGGTAGGAAGGGTTCGATGGAGCAGAGCAGCTCCATGGTGGACAGGAAGCAGAGGGGAGGAGAGAGAGAAGAGAGGAGAGAGGAAAGCAAGGAGGAAGAGGGAGGAGGGGAGGGGGGAGAAGGAGCGAGAACGCCTGCTCCATTTCTACTCCCACTTTTTTTCCTGTTAGTACCAGGGATTTGAACAGGAATGGATTTGTCCCCTGCTGGTGAAGACTGCAAGCCTTGGAGTTTGACTTGCTTCTCTTGCCACTTCAGCCAGTATGCGAGGCCAGCGATGAAAAGCTCCCTCCTCACCCTGTCTGTTCTTATGAACTTCTGTCCTGCTCTTGGTCCCTAACAGGCGGCCTGCACACCATCCCCATAGAGACAGAGAGGGATACGGGTGGGCAGCTCACGGCCTCACAATGCATGGAAACCTTCCTGCTGCTGGGAACCTGGTACACACTCGATCATTCCTAGGTCAAAACGACTCAGGTGCCAGCACTCAAACCTTGTGAAGCTGGCAGCCTCCCACAGGTGGCCACATGGTGGCTTGGTGATTTTCACACATGGCCACCAGCAGCTACATTCCGGGATGCACATCCGAAGTGCAGGGACTCCAGCAGGAAGAACTGTAGGGAGGATGCCAGAGACTTGGGAACAGCAGAGACATGAGTCACTGGGTGATTCTACCTCATGACCCTTCCTGCAGACCAGAGGAGGCTCCCTCGGCCTGGGAGTGTTGACAGAAGAATGCCCTGGTAGTTACTCTGCTCCTTAATCTGGAGGAGAACTCAAACTAAACTAGGTTAAGGGAAGCTGGGGAGGTTGCAGGCCCCACTGCTCCAGCCTGGCCTCAGCTTGTCACTCTTTAGTAAGATTGATGGCACAGGGACAGTTGTCATTGTGTTTCTGAGAAGAGCATCATAGTTCTCAACAGAACCCAGCTCCATGTGCATCACTGCCTGGGAGAAATGGTGAGGCCACATCGACTCTAGACAACAGCGCGATGTCCATCCTCCCTTGTCCCCACCAGTTGCTCTGCCTCCAGCACAGAGGTGGTACTGACACGAAGAGGAAACCCCAGCAATGACCTGGACTTAACCCTTGGGATATTTTCCTTATAGGAACCTTCTGCCTATGGCATGTACTGTAGTGTCTCTATCCCTCTCTCTAGCTGCAGAGAATGGTGTAGAAGAATATTTGTGTAAATCCAGGCTGTATTTCTGGGAAGTGTATCAAAGCACTTGCACAAAAAAATAGCTATATAGAAAACAACTGTTTTTTTGTTTCTTACAAACTGCATGATTTTTTTTCCATTTTTCTTTTATTATTCATATTTTTTTTTATAATGTGATTCCAACATTTTATTTTTTTTTTCATTTTTCTTTTATTATTCATATGTGCATACAAGGCTTGGTTCATTTCTCCCCGCTGCCCCCACCCCCTCCCTTACCACCCACTCCACCCCCTCCCCTCCCCCCCTCAATACCCAGCAGAAACTATTTTGCCCTTATTTCTAATTTTGTTGTAGAGAGAGTATAAGCAACAATAGGAAGGAACAAGGGTTTTTGCTGGTTGAGATAAGGATAGCTATACAGGGCATTGACTCACATTGATTTCCTGTGCGTGGGTGTTACCTTCTAGGTTAATTCTTCTTGAACTAAACTTTTCTCTAGTTCCTGTTCCCCTTTTCCTATTGGCCTCAGTTGCTTTAAGGTATCTGCTTTAGTTTCTCTGCATTGAGGGCAACAAATGCTAGCTAGTTTTTTAGGTGTCTTACCTATCCTCACCCCTCCCTTGTGTGCTCTCGCTTTTATCATGTGCTCAAAGTCCAATCCCCTTGTTGTGTTTGCCCTTGATCTAATGTCCACATATGAGGGAGAACATATGATTTTTGGTCTTTTGGGCCAGGCTAACCTCACTCAGAATGATGTTCTCCAATTCCATCCATTTACCAGCGAATGATAACATTTCGTTCTTCTTCATGGCTGCATAAAATTCCATTGTGTATAGATACCACATTTTCTTAATCCATTCGTCAGTGATGGGGCATCTTGGCTGTTTCCATAACTTGGCTATTGTGAATAGTGCCGCAATAAACATGGGTGTGCAGTTGCCTCTGGAGTAACCTGTGTCACAGTCTTTTGGGTATATCCCCAAGAGTGGTATTACTGGATCAAATGGTAGATCCATGTCTAGCTTTTTAAGTAGCCTCCAAATTTTTTTCCAGAGTGGTTGTACTAGTCTACATTCCCACCAACAGTGTAAGAGGGTTCCCTGTTAGAATAGCCATCATCAGCAACACCACCAACAACAGGTGTTGGTGAGGATGTGGGGAAAAACTGCATGATTTTTGTTTTATTTCTTACTATTTCACCATTTTTGTAATCAGAAAAAAAAATTCAGCCAAAATTGAAACAGAGATGTTTACGTAAATGGGGTGAACATTTTCCAGCTTGAATTTTCTGAACTTTACATTTGGTTGTGTCTACATCTAGAAAAGGCCAGTCTAACCCATCCATGTGACCAGAAGGAAGCCAAGGAACTCACTTTCTCTAAAATCATTGTGTCCCCCCCACCCCACCCCCTGACCCCAATGCCTATTAAGGGCCTGCCATTCTCAGCATGAGCCCAATTAGAATACACCCACCTCCCTCGAAGGTGGGGGACCCTGGTGAGACCTTGGAAACTTGAGACACACCAAGGCCCTATGGGGAGCACCTAACATGGAACTGGGTGTGGCTGGGACAGGCAAGGGCTCAAGCTAGTGGGAAGCTGCTTGTGAGTAGCAGGTGGGGTGAAGTCTGGGGACAGCTGGAGAAATGGAGTGGTGGTCCTCAGTCCTCAGGCAAAGAGGGGACTTGGTATGAGTGAGACTTCAAGAAAAGGACACCAAAAGACATGCTCCAGGTGCTGGCCTGGCATAGAGGTGTCTGGTCCCATGGCTACTGGTAAGGCTTTTGTTGACTGGACCCATCAAGTCAGGTCTGTGCAATGTGGGTCCCTGAGAACCTCTCGGATCAGGGGGGACGTGAGTTCTGAGCAGCACTGACAGATAACTCTGGACACACTATCATTCCCAGCCCAGCATGCTCTGCAAGCCTCACCCAGCCATGATTTTGCGGTTTGTCCTCTTCGTAGCTACTCCTAAATAGATTTCCAGCCCACGTGCTACACTTTGCCTCATAGTTGATCAATTTCCTAGGAGATCTTTTACACAGTTTAGAACGTTTTCCATCTTGCAGGCTTATTCTTGTCTACTTTCCTCAAACCACTGTGCCCAAGTCCTCTGGCCTTTTATTGTCATTGCCAAAGCTGCAGGCTTGAGGTCTTCCTGATCTGCCAAAGAAAATACAGATACTCTGTATTAGGTATTTTAGATTGGGCTTTGATTAATCCCTGGGCCCGATCTTTTTTTTCAAGGACATTTCCTGGTACCTTGACCTTGCTAGGCATTTCACATTACTTCAGGTGATCATGTGCTTGTGTATTTCTGAGTCTAGAGCTGAGGGTAGGAATCCTTTGAGGTGGCTTAACCTGCTCTTGGGAGCCCCTGGAGCAATGGCTAATGATGGTAGTTTGGGGAGGAGTGTAGGTTCTCTTTTTACACTAAAGTCCTGACTTTGCGGAAGTTGGGGACTTTTTTTTTTTTTTGCCATTTGGGCCAACAATTAATTTTTAATGGTCTCAGGACCATTTTCACTTTGATTATGTTATGTTTAACAAAAGGAAAGATAGCAATGTACCCCCAAGTACAACAAAAATAATTTTAAAATAAATTTTAAAAGGAAAGATAGTATTGAAACAATAGAGGACTAAGTCATGTGTGGCTCAGCACAGCTTGAAACCATGGGTAAAAGTGGCACCACAGAAGATGTGACACTGAAGCCAGGTGACCTTTGCCTGTGGGCACACTCTTTCTTTTTCTTTTGTAGTGCTGTGGCTTAAACCCAGGGCCTCTCGCATGCTTGGCAAAGGTTCTACCACTGAGCTGCACCCTGGGCTCTGGAGGCAGCTCCTGTTTGTGTTGGCAGAGGCGCTCAAGCCCCTCATCTTCCCACTGTCAGAGGCAGGTGGTGGCAGCAGCGTGGGTTCTTTCTACCTGCTCCCAAGAGTCCGCTTTCCACCCAGATTTCTTGGCATTTGTCTCAGCTCCTCTCCCGCTTCTCTGTGGCTCTCTCTTCCTCTCCCACTCAAGCAGGTAGTAGGTTAAGTGGCAATATGAGACATAAAGGAGAGTTAGTGTCCCGTGCCCCAGGGGACAGAGAGTCTTGTGAGCGTAGAAGCTAGAAACTCAAGTCTCTGCACATAACACGAGAGAGTGACTCACACCACAAGGGATAGACTCATCATTAGCTCGATCTTCCAAGGTCTTCAGCCTCCAAACCTTCACTTTTGAGGCTATCTCCCTCTCGGGAGAGCTTGGTTCTGCCCAGTTACTTGCAGGCTTTTGCCATGCAGAGCCAGTGTCTCAGCTCAGGCCACAGAAACAAATTACCCAGACTGGGGCCTCCAGACTTTTGCACAATTCTGGAGGCTGCAAGTCCAAGGCTGCATGTCAATTCCTCACAAGGGCTCTCTTTCTGGCTCACAGGAGGCTTTTGTCTTTTCCCATAACGACACCAAGCCCAGCATGGGGGCCCCACCCTAGAGGCCTGGTTATTACCCATAGGCCCCATCTCCAAGTTCCACAAATTCAGCCCATGACCACAGTGGAATAGGCATTAAATGCAGTACCATCAGTCACACTTGGCTTCTGGGCACTTGAAATGTGACCAGTCCATATTGTGCTGTGCCACGGGGTGTAAAACACATACTTCTCAAAGGTTTAGTGTGAAAAAAATGAGAAATATCCTATAAGTAATTAAAATTTCTTTATTATATTCTGAGATAACATTTTGAATATACTGGGTTGAAATAAAAACAGCCTGGTACTGGCACAAAAACAGACATGAAGACCAGTGGAACAGAATAGAGGACCCAGATATGAAGCCACACAACTATAACCAACTTGTCTTTGACAAAGGAGCTAAAAATATACGATGGAGAAATAGCAGCCTCTTCAACAAAAACTGCTGGGGAAACTGGTTAGCAGTCTGCAAAAAACTGAAACTAGATCCATGTATATCACCCTATACCAAGATTAACTCAAAATGGATCAAGGATCTTAATATCAGACCCCAAACTCTAAAGTTGATACAGGAAAGAGTAGGAAATACTCTGGAGTTAGTAGGTATAGGTAAGAACTTTCTCAATGAAACCCCAGCAGCACAGCAACTAAGAGATAGCATAGATAAATGGGACTTCATAAAGCTAAAAAGCTTCTGCTCATCAAAAGAAATGGTCTCTAAACTGAAGAGAACACCCACAGAGTGGGAGAAAATATTTGCCAAGTATACATCAGACAAAGGACTGATAACCAGAATATATAGGGAACTTAAAAAACTAAATTCTCCCAAAATTAATGAACCAATAAAGAAACGGGCAAGTGAACTAAACAGAACTTTCTCAAAAGAAGAAATTCAAATGGCCAAAAAACACATGAAAAAATGCTCACCATCTCTAGCAATAAAGGAAATGCAAATTAAAACCACGCTAAGATTCCACCTCACCCCTGTTAGAATAGCCATCATCAGCAACACCACCAACAACAGGTGTTGGCGAGGATGCGGGGAAAAAGGAACCCTCTTACACTGCTGGTGGGAATGTAGACTAGTACAACCACTCTGGAAAAAAATTTGGAGGCTACTTAAAAAGCTAGACATTGATCTACCATATGATCCAGCAATACCACTCTTGGGGATATACCCAAAAGACTGTGACACAGGTTACTCCAGAAGCACTGCACACCCATGTTTATTGCAGTACTAGTCACAATAGCCAAGTTATGGAAACAGCCAAGATGCCCCACCACTGACGAATGGATTAAGAAAATGTGGCATTTATACACAATGGAATTTTATGCAGCCATGAAGAAGAACGAAATGTTATCATTCGCTGGTAAATGGATGGAATTGGAGAACATCATTCTGAGTGAGGTTAGCCTGGCCCAAAAGACCAAAAATCGTATGTTCTCCCTCATATGTGGACATTAGATCAAGGGCAAACACAACAATGGGATTGGACTTTGAGCACATGATAAAAGCGAGAGCACACAAGGGAGGGGTGAGGATAGGTAAGACACCTAAAAAACTAGATAGCATTTGTTGCCCTCAGTGCAGAGAAACTAAAGCAGATACCTTAAAGCAACTGAGGCCAATAGGAAAAGGGGACCAGGAACTAGAGAAAAGGTGAGATCAAAAAGAATTAACCTAGAAGGTAACACCCATGCACAGGAAATCAATGTGAGTCAACTCCCTGTATAGCTATCCTTATCTCAACCAGCAAAAACCCTTGTTCCTTCCTATTATTGCTTATACTCTCTCTTCAACAAAATTAGAAATAAGGGCAAAATAGCTTCTGCTGGGTAGCGAGTGGGTAGGGGGAAGAGGGAGGGGGCGGGGGGTAAGGGAGGGGGTGGGGGAAGGGGGGAGAAATGACCCACACATTGTATGCACATATGAATAAAATAAAAATTAAAAAATAACAAAGAGAGAAAGGGTTTTCCTCAGGGTCCAGATAAAGAGAGTCCCACCTTAGCAGGGCTCCGTGCCTTTCCAAGGTCCCGGCTGCTGCTTGGTGGTGAGGATGAGATGCCTGGTTGCTTCCTCTGATTCCCAGGCAGCATCCCCTCCCTGAACAGCCAGTTGTTACACTGTTACCAAGGTGAGACAACGTTGGTACAGTTCAACAATGAGAGGTAAAGGAGAGCTACAGGCTACTTCCAGGAGATGAGGTTCATCCCTAATCAGAGTGAGGTATTTGTCAGTCAGGAAGCTCTGAGAAGCTCCCAGAAAGTGGGCCTCGCTGGGGCTTCCATCAGGATTTAGTGGGGTGTGTGTGGGGTGAACAGGAAGCGTAAAGTTCAGGCTCAGGGGAGGAGGTAGGAAGTGTACCCTAGAACACCAGTGTTGGGGACCAGGTCTGTTCCTGTGACTGGACAACCAAGGGCCCCTGAAGACTTCAGCCCTGTGGGAAGTTCTCTGTGAGCAGTGGAGAGCAATGGTTTGGGGTGAGGTAAATATGTGAACAGCCCGTGGCTGAGCAGTTCAAGGCTCCGTGGAGGGTGCACTCTGGGGACCACCAGCCATCCCCTCAGGCACCACTGCCTCAGGTGAAGATGGCAGCCAGAGAAGTAGATTCCAGTCTCAGGTGCGCAGTCAGGAAGGGCATAGACCCCCCTGCCTTTGTCCCCAGAGTGGAAGCTTCCCTCCGCCCTGCCTGTCATGGTGACCACCAACTACATGTGTTCCGCCCAATTTATTTTGAGTAAAATGAAATAAAATGTCTCACCACTGCCCTGGCCACATTTTCAACATGTTTAATAACCACACATGATCTTGCGGGTCATCTTTGCAGAAAGCTGTTCTGGCCAGCGCTGCCCTCTGCTCTCACTGCTTCTGCCTCGTGGCCCCCACAGAAACCCCACGTTCCAAGGAGGCTGGGCCTGCAGCATACCAAGGGCCCATGTTTGCCTTTCTCCCCCGTGTCTGACACTGCACCTGGCACCAGCATCCAGCTATGGCTCCTGAAGCCTCCTGTGTCCACCAAAGGTCTGTGCCATGTGTCTGAGGCCATTCCTGGCCGTTTTCTGCCTGCCCTCTGCCCCGTGCTCCCTGCTGTTGCCTGAGCTCCTGATTACCTCCTGCCTGGTTTCCGGCCCCAGGCTGGCCATCCAGGAATAGCTGAGGTTTTTGGCTATAAGAGGAAGTGGGTCTGGGCTGATTCGGTGGCACCACTGTGGCTGGGAACGTCCCTCCTCTTGGCCTGCAGCCAGCTCGGGAAGCAGGACAAGGTGAGGAAGGAGCCCAGTGAACAGGAGATCATCAGCCTCTGAGGAACTTCAGTTTTGTCCAATGGCAGCCCAGGAGTGCCGTGGATACCCTGGGGCTGCCCCTCCCACGGGATCATCTGGAAGACTCATCTAGGCATTCCTCAAGTAGTTTTCCAATATGGCTGTATTTCAAGTATTGTTTTGGGGAAATTCAGCGTGTCCTGCTCATGTAGCTGTCAAGTCATTTATTTGTCTTATTCTTTTTGCTCAGCAGGTGGCATTTTTGTTCGGTGATTTTATTCATAGTTGCCTGTGTTCATCGACCATGACATATTAATCATGCAAATTAGTAGATTATTAATGAAGGAAAATTAATTCCTCCTCTGCATCTGGGTTCGCTGTAACAGCTTTGTTAATGCCCTCTCCTCACTGAAACCATAAGCAACTTCTGCCTGGCTGCTGCAGACTGGCACACTTCCATTCATGGTAAAGGTGAAGACTGAGGCCCACGAACACCTGACTCTCCAGGGTCCGTGTTGCAAGCATGTGTTTACTTGAGACTCAGGTTTTCAGAGCAGTATAGCAAAGTCCCAGCCTCCTTCCTACTTTGTAATTAGTTTGCAGCCCACGGGAACTGGCTCTTTTCTTCCATGTCCTCTAGTGAGGTCCCCAGAAGCCAACACCAGCCTTGTCCCCCACCCTGACCAGTGTAGGTGGGCGTCCATGACTTTGCTGACTTCCAAGTCCCAGCCCTTGGCTTGCCAAGTGCTGTTTGCAGACAGCACATGAACCACTCATTCCCTGCCAGTGCACCTCCTCTGGGGACAAGAGCTGGGCTGCCACCAGCTTTATTTTCATGACATTAGAGACCTGCCCATCATTTAAACATGGTCCCATGTCCATTGTCCCTCCCTACCTCAGGTTAAGCCTGCCTCCTCCCAGCACCCATGCTGGACAGCAACCTGCTCGCTCAGATCTGCTTTCAGTCATGTCTTCCAGTGAAAGTTCAGAAGCAGGATGTCTTTGGGAACTTCGATATGTTGCCCTGTGCACAGTGACAGCACCGTCTGGAAAGTTGTGCCATTCTGCAAGGCTCACCAAGTCACCCCACATTCTCTCATGAGACTTGGTTCATGGCAGAGAAGAGGAAAGAAGTGGGCAGCTGGGTTCTCCCAGCAATGAGTGCTGAACACTGGGAGTCACATCAGGGAGAGGGAACCTGGAGGGTATGTGGCCACTGGGAGACCTGCTGAGAACACAAACATGTTCATCCTTTGTCAGCTGTGGATCTGAGTGTGGGGTTAGTGTCTGTTTCCAATTCCCTGAGCCAGCTCCTGGGCTAGCAACTTTCTTCTGTACCACCCCGAGGAGACAGAGTAAGAGGAGTGAACCAGGCCATTCGGAGTTTGATAAACCACCTGCTGTGTGGAAACACTGTCCTTTTCTTCTGATGACTTTCCTGATTTCCACTGATGTCCTTCCTAAGATGCCCAATGCCTTGGCCCTGTCCTGTGGTCTCCCACCTGTGTGGACTCTCACCATTCCTCCTTTCCATCTCCCCATCCATCCAAACCTATTCCCCCTCTGCTTCTGGGGTGGGTGATAGGGAGAGATTGAATCCTAATTGACACCTGACTCCAGTCTGGGAGAAGGAATGGATGGTCAGGAAATTCCACATGGAGGCTGCAAAGTACCACAGAAGGGCTCAAAGAACAGAAATGGTCGGCTCTGTTCTGGAGGCTGGAGGCCTGAGATCACACCTGAGGTCAGCAAGCTGGGCCTTCTGAGGCTCGGAGGGAGAATCTCTCCCAGCCTCTGCTGGTCTGATGACCATCTTGGTGCAGCCTGGCTTGTAGATGGCATTTCCTTCCATCTTTTACATCATTTCCCATATGCACCTCTTTATCTTCCTATCTTCCTAAGTACAGTGGTCATATCATTACTGTTTGCAGTGGGCTGTGAGTGAAATGTCTTGTAATGACCTCGGTGCTTTGGGTACAGTGTCTAAAATTAGATAACCATCACAGTGATGGGGGAAAGGAGAATATAATGAGCCAAGGAAGTGCATGTCTCTAATCCCAGCATTTGGGAGGCTGAGGCAGGAGGTTTGCGAGTTTGAAGCCAGCCTGGGCAGACCCTGTCGCAAAAACACAAAAAGCATGAAAAAAGCAAGCAATACCACCACCACCAAAAACGGAAAGTGTAGTAGAGAAAGAGCCTTTTATTGTAAAAAAGAAAGAAGATTTATTAGAAGGGACAGTATGTCCCTAAAGGAAGATGTTGGAGATGGGGGGAGCGATTCAAAAAGTCCAGCCACAATGGTTCACCTGGAGGGTGAGGCGGCGCATGGGTGGGGGTTCTGTTGACAAGAACTCTTGGGTCTGCACTTAGCTCTGCCTGACTGGGCCAGAGCGTGCTCGCCCACGTGGCCCGTGTGGTGCTTCTGCAGGAGGGTGTTCATTAGCCATAAACCCCGGATGCTTGTTACATTTAAAATATCTCAGATGTGAGGTGGGGGCCTGTTTCCTTTCCCGCTCATGTCTGTGGGAGACATGAGACCCACCTTCCTGCGTGTGACCTCATCAGAGCTGACTGCATATGTGACAGCCTTATCACCAATTAAGGTCCCCTTCTGAGGCACTGGAGATAAGAGCAGCTGCACATGAGTTGAGGTGTAGCAGGGCGGAGGATCAGAAGAAAACAGTTCTGATAAAGAAGCAGGGAGGTAGGGATGGCATAGCAGAGAGACAGAACCTGAGGCATCTGAACGTGGAGAAGGTCACGTAGCACTGGGGAGGGGGAAAGTCACGTAGCAGTAGGGTAAAGTAGCCTATAGAATTGAATATAACCATATATGGATCAGACCTTGCTTTTTGCTTCTGTAACCTGCTTGCAAAGGTGAGACCCCTTTGTTCTCGGGGAGGGCTCAGCCTTTGGACACAAGTCCACTGGATCTGTGCTGGCAATAAAGTATTGCTTCTTGCTAAACTGCCTCAGTGTCCCATATTTCAGCTTGAGATTCCCACAACAGAGGTGGACAGGAGCAAAGGCCACACAGGAGAAGAAACTGGTGCTGGCACTCTGAAGGTTGTGACAATGTCGGCCCATGCCTGGCACCTTCCATGGAGGACTGTATTTCTGGAGGTCTCTTGCTGGTTCCTGTTGGAGAACACGGTGTCTGTCAGTGTCTATGGGGACTCTAGTCACCCAACACTCTCTTGCATTTCTCCTGAGGTAATGGAGACAGGGTGGGTTGAAGCCTTGAAGCTTCTCTCTGCTGGGAGGGTTTGGAGAAACAAGGGTCCTGGCAGATCCAGTGAGTTTTGCAGTATTTGAAGAAATCCTACACAACAATTTTACCTGTGGTTGTACCTGCAGGAAAACATTGTAGTAGTGAGAACTCTTTCAGGTACAAATAAAAGAAACATGAAATAATGCCAGCATCAGGGAAACCTGTTGGGAATTCAGTGCAAGTCCAGGAACGGTAAGAGTGTATCTTCTCTCCCAGAAAACAGGGCTCAGAAGCTGGTCCCTGGGCTTGCAAGAGCTCTCTGCCCACCCCAGCCCTTGACACAAATGAGACCATGTTGAGCCAAGGGCCTGGGCTGTTTCCCTAAAGATGAGCATGTGTTTTAGAGACAAGAGAGGCTTAATTTTTCCCCGAGTGTGAGCTCAATGTCCCAGCACGATGGTGGTGTCCTGAGAGGAAGGGCTGCTTCTGTGTTTCTTCGTATCCTTCTCAGCAGCAAAATGCACCAAACACTCAGAACTCATGGAGCATTTGAACTGATTTTTGCATTTCTCCCAAGATAAGTACAGTCTCTGAATGTCCCCACTGGAGAAAATGGGGATGAAGAAAGAGATACTGCACTTTTAACTGTAGCACCCGCTGGAGTCACCTGGAGCCACCATGACCCTCACCTCTCCTCCCCTCTTTTGGAAGGGACATGCTTGGTTTCAGTAATGTGGTATGTATTGTGTGAAATAGTGGCCCTCTGTACAGGGAGGCAGCATTAAAAAGACATGATACCCCTGGGGAGGTCTGGGGACCAACTCTTACCCTTTCTAAATGCTGGTTCTCTTTAACACCATAAAAGCTTTGAAACTCTGTTCTGTATTACTTATTTTCCTGGTTGCTATGGCAGAATATCTAACATAAGCAACCTAAATGGAGGAATTATTTATTTTGCTCAGGGATTCAGAGATTTCAGTTCATTATGGGGGGGAGGGTGGCAGAGAATCTCCCATCATGGCGAACAGGAAGCGGAGCAGAGCAGCAACAGGAAGGGCCCAGGACAAGATACAGCCGCAAGAACACCCCCGTAACCTGCTTCTTCCAGGCAGGTCCCACCCTCTCCGGTGGCCCCTGCTGCAGAGGAGGGAGTAGAAATGATACTTAAATGACCTCTGCATAGTGGACATTAGGACAGCAAAAAAGCAGTTTTGCACAGAAGTGAGACACCTCCTGGGAATTTAGGGAGAAATGGAGGAAACTTTTTTGCTGGGGGGTGGAGACTAATGAGTAGGGACTCATTTGTACCCAGTATGAACAGCTCTGGGCATTCTGGTCCCACTTTTGGGAGTGGAGGCATAGGTTCCACTGCCAAAGCCAGGAAACTCCTGAGCTGGCTCTGTTCTTCCAGCCCACATATGTGGGAGGAGTTTCTTGTTCACACACGCTGTTTTCATTACTGTCCTGGGCCTGACCTCCCTCTGGGTCAGGCAGAGGCAGGCAGCTACCTAGCTGCTCCTTGAGCAGATAGCCCATGACTGAAAGATGCCAGAAGTCCCTTCTCCCTCACACCTGGTGCTGTTGCATTAGAATCCCAACATCTGTCATGCACTGAATGTTTGTCACTCCAAAATTCATGTGCTGCAGTCCTAACCGCAGTGAGAGAATGAGGAGGTGGGGCCTCCAGGAGGTGATTAGGATATGCGCTGGTCAGAGCCCACAGGAATGGGATTAGTACCCTTGTAAAACAGACTTCAGAGAGCTACGTCCCCTCTGCCCTGTGATGACACAACAAGCGCCAGCAGCCTGCAATCTGGGAACAGGTGTACACCACCTGGGCTTGCCCCATGTGCTGCAGGTTGTGGGAAACAATGTGTTGTTTGTAGCTTTGTGTATCAGCCTGGACAGACTACAATGACATCCTAGAACCCAAGACCCTGAAGGGGGCATTCTACAGATGGGGAGAAATGGCAGGAGTTTGCAGCAGCAACAGGGCTAGCCTGGGCTCTCTCCTCATAGCCTTGGGCAAGTCCCCTAGGTTACTCCCCCAGAGCAAGGCACAAGGACACAGGGTGTAGTGGGCTAGGGTTGAGAGCAAGGGTTGGGCACATAGGAGTGATGCTGGTGAGGCAGGCCTTGGGCTGAGCATCCCATGGGTGCCATGGATAGTAGAGAGGTCTCACCATGTCAAAGATTGGCTTTTGGGCTCCCATGAGCTGCTTATGCAGGGGTGGTGGTCATATGCACAAGGGGTCTGCAGCTCAGCACATAGCACTTCCAGGCTGCTTTCAGGTCTTCCCAGCCTTCTTCCCCATCATTGTACCCTCGGTGCCCATCAGGCTAGGTCTCCAGACAGGGTTAAACTGTGAGCTTTTCGGTCTCCTGTCTCAGCTCTCCCCTTCCATCTGTGCAGTGCTGTGCCCACTTGTCAGAATCCCATCTCTGTTTCCCAGCCAGTCCAATTGCCACTGCTTCTGTGTTTCTCACAGCCAAGGCCTTGCTCCTCATGCTCCCGAGGGTCACAGCACCATTTTCACTCCTTCATGACCTTACCATTCCATGGTCCATGTTTCCTCCAGGCTCTGCTTCTGCCTAGAACTCCAGACATGATCTTCTAACTAACTCCTGGGCACCTCAACTTGATGTGCAGCAGGCTTTGAACTTCCTATGTACACAGCTTTGATCCTCTAGGTTTTCACATACAGCTGCTGCCCTTTGCTGTGGCGCTCAGGGGAACATCAGAGAAGCATCTTTGATTCTCCTATTTCCCTTACCTTGAATGTCCAAACCATCCAGCCAGGCTGTCTCTTCTTTTGAGACATACTCCGTTCCTCTCCCCTGCCCTGACTGGCTCTGACACTCATTGTCTCCTGGGGTCCCAGCTGCAGCTCCTCAGTTTGGCACAGAGAAATCAGGGAGAGCTCTGAAAACACAGCACCAAACTCCAATATCCAACCATGACTTTGTCCTGACCACTGGTGTGTGCCCGCCCAGATGCGTCCTTGGAACAGAGGTGGCAGAAGAGCACCTACTCAGGTAATGAATGATACTACCTGATATATGTCAGGCAGGAACCTAGGCTGTATCCTTTGTTCTTGGTATACACTAGGTGCTCACTAAATGCTTGTTACATACAAGAATGCATATTACACAGCATCATTCACTTTTCCTCCTCTCATTGAAGTTTTTCAAAAAACTCCCCAAGCCCTTATGTTAGTCTTTCTTTCCAAGCCACCACCTCCAGCTTTATGAATTAATGTACTTTTTGAAAGCTCATTATTAAGACTGACTTTTAAGTTTAAAGGACACATTAGGTCTCTGAAGCCTAGTAAATGCCTTTTAAGTCACATGAAAAACATCCACACTTCTGAGGGAACACCTGGTCTGTGCCTTGGCCTTTGGGTTAGAAGGAGGGAGGATGGGACTAAAGGGAAAATGTGGGAATGGGGGCCAGCCAGAGCTATTGAGGGAGGGCCTAGCCAGCCATAGACTCAGGTCTGAGCAGCCAGCACTGCACTGGGGCCATCCAGGGGTCAATATGTGGACAAAGAGCAAGTCCAGAGGGAAGATGTGAGTTCATTTTTGATTTTTAAAAAAATTACGGTAAAATAATATAAAACCACTTTAGTGTATAGTTAGGTACGTTCACATTGTACAACCAACCTAGGACTGTTTTCATCTTAAAACTGAGCTCTGTCCCCACTGAACACCAATTCCCTGCCCCCACATCCCTGGCAACTACCATTCTACTTTCTGTCTCTATGACTTGGATAGAGTGGTCCCTTGCCGGTCGTCAGGGAATAAGACCCCTAGATTATGCCTTGGACGGTACCATGCTCTGGGTATAGTGTGGTTTTCCCTATATATACTAAAGTTTCACCTTTTTACTTAAAGAGGGGACTTTAGAGCTTCTCCTTGGCGTACCTGAATCACTGAATCACTGCTAGAATCACTGCTTTTCATTTTGGAGCCATTGGTAAGTACAGTAAGGGTAACTTGAGTGCAAGCACTGGGATACTGTGACAGCTGGTCTGATAAGTGAGATGGCTACAAAGTGACTAGCATGTAGGTAGCAGAAACAGAAAGCATATACTCTTTGTACACCTTTGTATCCAAAGAGACAACTCATGTCCTGGCTGTGTCTGAGTAGAACACACCAAGAATTCATTAAGCTACTCAGTACAGGGGTGCCCAATTTAAATCTTATAAATTGTTTATTTCTGGAATTTTCCATTTAATGTTTTTGGGGTGCAGTTGATTGAAGATCACTGAATTTGTAAGAAGTGACCCTGCTGAATAGGGATGACCACTATGTATCTCAAAAGTAGAGTCATATACCACTTATCCTATGTCACTCACTGCCTTGTTTCACTGAACATGTTACAAGGCTCGTCAGGACTTCCTCCCTCTTAAAGGCTAAATGCTATTAAATCTCTCAAATTGACCCCTTTCTGTGTGTCTATTCATCCATCTGAGGACACTTGAGGGCTGGAGGTGGGTTCCATAAGCAGGACAAACACGCAGATCTACAGGTGGAAATTGGAACTGTTGCCTCCAGCGCTGGGCAGTTTGAGCTGCAAAGTCTGGTGTTCCCACCAATGGGAACAGGAAGAATGGATCTTAGAGACCACTGGCTCTGCCCCAAAGACTGGAGGGACCACATGTTAGAATGATAAAAGATGCCTCAAATTTCCTGTTGCTTCGAGTTATTTTTGGAAGCAGATAGAGTGGCAATAAAAAGAAGAGTGGTGAACTATGACCCTGAGAAGAATTAGCCTGTTGGAGCCAACTCACATGCGTGTGATGATCTTGTTCGTGGGAAAGAAGGAGCAGCCCCTGATCCTGAGTCCTTGAGTTTTAACCCACAGGCACCATAAACCTTGTTGAGGTGTTTACGATGGGAATGAGTCAAGGTTCTGATGGATGGGCCAACACCAACCCTCCAATGCTACACGGAAGAATGTCTCCCCAAAGCGTGGTCTGCCATCAGGTGACCTTACACCTCGCTGCTGCGTCAGCCCCACGGCAGCTGTTGTCTCAGCTAATCATTCATCATGACACTCTCCAAAGTGTCCTGGTTTGGACAATAGTCCAAACAAGCTGTATCAGAAATGCCTAGAAGCTGCTAAAAATGCAGGGTTCTAGGTCCCATCTCAAATGTAGCAACCCAAAGCTCAGGACATAGGGGCTGGAAAGAGACAGCAGTGAGGTTGAGAGCCAACCTCCTAATTGGTGTCTGCACAACAGCAGGTACCATGCATGTGACACAGGACAGGCATAGAACAGGACGTGCATGAAAGTCTCTGTGGCTTTCCTCTCCCTCCTCACAGATACCTGGCTGCATAATTCAGCCCTTCTCCCTGGTTCCTTGCAATTCAGTCCCCTCCAGTGAGGTGACCACGGCTGCCACATGGGGTTGCTGTAAAAATCAAGTGAGCGACACTGCAGAATTGCTCTGACAAGTTGAAGCCCCACCATGAATAAAAGCTGAAGGTTGTGGATGTGCTAATTACTTCAGTTTAGTCATTAGATAATGTATATGTGAATTGAACTATCACAACTTTTCTCATAACTCCATCCAATTAGGACTGGGAGCTTAAGTGGTAGAGCCTACCTAGTGAGGCCAAGGCCTTGAGCTCAAACCCCAGTACCACCAAAAAAAAAAAAGTCCAATTATATGTGTCAATGGAAAAATCTAAAACAAAGAGTCTTCAGGTGTGAGCTCATTTTCCTTGGTTATCATATTTGGGTGTGTCTGAGTGGAGCTGTGTTTTGCTATGCTTAAATACTTTTAGGACCTAATTTATTCCGAGGCACTAATTAGGCATTTGGGTTGTGCAGGGGTGCTGCATTCTGGTTGAGCCTGCACTTCTCCAACAAGAAGTGAAGACAGGAGCCTGTTCTTGGCTCAGGCTAATGACAGGCTTTGAGGTCACCAAGTCTCAGAGACACCATGGTGCCTGCAAGGGCCTGGCCTTTCCTGGCCTCATTCATGAGTTGGGCATGCCCTGTAATTACACACTCTGTGTCACCACCTGGAGTCCACTGTGACACACAGCTGTGCATCTAGGGGCCTAAGCAGAGCTGTTGCTTTGCAAACTTGGTTTTGGGCTGTATCCCCAGGTCGGAAACCTGCTCTGCCAGTCTGCCAAGCTGCGACCCTGCCAATGTCTCTGATTTTTTTGATCGTGCAAAGTGCATGCACACTATCAGCTAGTGTCTGACACCTACATACAGTGACATCCTGGGGTCAGCTTCAGCAGTAAAAAATGATGTTGAGGGGGTCTTTCTAGTGCAGAGTTGGAAGCGAATTGAAGTAGATAAGCCTTTTTTTTCTTTTTATTTGGTGTGATGTCAGGGAAGGGTTTGGTCAGCCCAGGAAAGAATGATAAGAACAGGAAATGACTTACCTAAGAGAGTAGCACGGTCCTTCTCACTTGAACACCTATCTCAGCCCTCTCGTGACACACCTGCAATTATTTTCACAAAGTGAATTGCCTTGGCCTGGATCCACCAAGAATCTGGGGCAATTCAGACACAGTGATCTCAAGCTGACTTTCACACTTGCAAAGATGTGGGCGCCACCAAGCAGACATCTCAGTTGTCTGCAGTTGGCTGTTTTCAGCTTTGGGTCTGCAGGGTTGATTGATCAGAGGTGTTGGAGGCTTTGATATGGCTTGTTGAGGCATAGGGCTGTGGGCAGGGCCTGAGTTTGAGTCCTGGTTCTGTCACCTAAAGGCTCAGTCACTCGAGCCCTGAAAGATGCTTACTCACCTGTCATATGGAAAGAACAATGAACTCAAAGTAGGTGCTGAGAACAGAACTCATAAAGGTGATTTAATAAGTGTTCATGTCCCCCATAAAGACTTCTCTGCCTGCCCTGTGTGATATCCAGGGCATTACTAATCCCTGCTGTCAATAACATGCACATTATTGTGCATGGCTTGCCATAAACCTATAGCAAATAAACAGGTCTTCAGCAGAAAGCACTCTGAATATGCACTATGTCTGAAGACATATTGCCGCAGGTTGCTGAGATGGACAGGACAGGAGCCAGCCAGGAGACGACAGAGCAGGCTGTGAAGCTGAGCCAACCAGAAGCACAGCCCTCTCCCATCTTCTTCTCCTGCCCTCCGCTTGAAAGGGTGAGGAGACACCTGACTTTATTTTCTTTTTCTTTTTGTCATGAGTTCTATTTCTGTGTCTCTTTGTCTCTATGTATTTGCATGGTGTCTTCTCTGTCGTGAGTTTTCTTTTGCTGTGTAATAAACCATCAGTTTTAGTGTCTCCACACAACACTCACCCATTGTCTTAAGATCTATAGTTCACAGTCCAGTGTATCAGGGTCTCTGTGCTGCCGGGGCCCTAGAGTCACCTGCTTTCCCTCCTGCTCCAGCTCTGAGACTGCCCTGTCCTCCACAGGTGGCCCCTTCCAAAAATCGTCTTGCCAGCAGCAGCCTCTGACTCTGTTGGTTCCCTTATCTCTTTCTCTGACTCTCCTTCTGCCCCCTTCTTCAGTTTCAAGAGTTGGTTGACTGTCATCTGGGTCTGGGTGACCCAGGATAATCTTTCTCTCCAACAGCAGCTGATTGACAGGTGTGGTTCAAATTGCGTTCTGGTCCCTGGGCCTTAAAGCCTGACACATGAACAGGGTTGGGAACCAGGATTTCATCCATCTATGGGGGCCACACACACATTTCTGCAGATCACAGGAATGACCTTTCGTGAGGCATTTTGGGTGAGTGGGTCTTGTTAGTCTGGTCTTCCTTCTTTCCCAAGGATGCCAGGAGATTCTAACCCATCTCTGAAATACTTGGCACCGTACATTCCTGAAACTTGGATTGAGGTCAATAAAGAACCAGTTAAGGAAACAATGCTCTTTGGTAATCCATAGTGTGTTGTAAATAATGAACCCTAATGTGGTTATCATACTAAGCATGGGAATGGAATTCACTGTTCTTGAAGCCACTAAGGGATGGTTCAGAAGCCCCTCCTGTATAGTGTCCTCACAAAGTCCACATTTCCTTCCTTACTTCTAGACAGGATTTTTTTTCCTACAATTTCACTTCAGGTTCAAGTACTCTTCTGGCATCGGTAAAGCTCTCCCTCAGCATGACTTATAATGACTTCTTAATGTGACCTCCTTGAGCAACCTTATGTGGCATGAGGAAACCTGATCAGCAAGCCAAATGGAAGATGCCACCATGGTCCTCTGACTTGGCACTGGTACCCACACACATGACCCAGGCTTGTGGTACAGCTCTGGCACAGTTGGGGTAGTCCCCCTGGGTCAGGGGGAGTGTGGCTTTTTCTTTCTTCTTTCTTTTCTGGGCTCAGGTGGGTTATTAGGCAAATTCCTTGTCTAAACAAAGATATGTTGGAAGAGCGACCATCCAGGTCTCCCTAGGAGAAAGAGGCAGGAGGAGGCCACAGGACAGGGGTCTTCCTCCAGCCTCCAGCCTCAAATCAGCAGCCTGACACTGCGTGCTCATTCCTTCCAGTATGAAAGTCCCCAGCACCCAGCCTGGCAAAGGATCGGGTCCTGCTTGTACAGCCAGGGCAGGTCTCACAACCTCTGCCTGTCCTATGTCATCCAACCAGCCTTCCCCTGCAAGTCTCTCAAAATCCTGTGTGCACACAAGGTCCCTTCTCTGAGCCTCAGAAAGTGAGATGTATACACAGGACACACTTTGCTGTGACGAGGATCCCATGCTTGGCCAAACTTTCTTTGGGTTCTGCCCCTCTCCAGGGCCCATCTGTGCACTTCCCGGGAAAGTCCAGTTTTAGCCAAGAGCCCTGCTAAGTCAGTGTAGCCAGAACCTTCCCCCCTCCATACCTGATCACCCCGTATGTGATGGAGATCCTCATCCTCCAGTGCTCAGTGATGCTGGTCACCTGGCAGTCTTCAGCAAGAATCCTCGTAGGTCACTTTATCCAGAGTCCCCGCACTTCCTCTTAGTTTTCCATCCGCTGATCCTGCCCTGCTCGGTCACCGTAACCCCACTTGCCCATGCTCGGCTTGAACTTGGGTTCATCACTCTCCCTATCCGAAAGACCCCATGGTGGCCCCTGTACCTGCCACGATGGGCCGGAGTGAAGTCTTCCCTCCTGGCTTTCAGTAAGTGCCAGGGAATAATTGCTTTCAACTGATCTCTTCTCTCCTCTGTGTCCCTGAGACCCTGGTCCCCATTGAACTTCTGTATTACTGTTCACTCCTTTAATCACTCCAAGTCCTCTTACGCACACAGCCATGTGCACACACACACATGCACACTCACACACATGCATTTTCCTCCAGGCTACTCATTGGAATTCCAAATCCTGCTGCTTTTCCAAAGGACCACGCCAGAGTTCTTCCAACAGGCAAGCTGCCCTGTGAATTAAAATCATCAGTTGGTTCCTCCTTGTTCACTATGCAGCTGTCTTTCCCAGGAGCACAGCTGTACAGACAGCATCCCTGGTGCCTGCCAAAAAGGCGCCCAGGGTCATGTCCTTGCTCATCTGTAAAAATGCTCCCTTGGTGCATTTTGCAGTTCTTTTAGTGATCCTTTATGATATCAAAGAATTGGTTCCTTTTAATGAGTGAAAAAGTTCTAGCATGCAATCCATAATAACCACTGAGTGCTTTTTGTTTGTTTGTGGCACTGGGGATTGAACCCAGGGTGTTGGGCATGCCCTCTACCACTTGAGCTACACCCCAGGCCCAACCACTGAGCTCTTACCAGGAGTGTCTTGTGCTGTGAACATGTAAATTAAGGTCTTGATAACAACCTGCTGGTGCCCCTCCTCCAGCCCATCAGCAAATTGTGACCACACATTGAGGGAGGGGTAGAGTCGAATCTGTCTACTGCCAAACCTGCCCCAATCCCCCTCTCTGGACCCTTCCTCTCCCTTTTTGGCCCTACCAGGCCCATATCAATCATCTTCGCCAGACCCCTGTGGACCACACGTGTTCTGCGTGATAATCCGGGTCTACTTACAACAGGTTCTTAGAGACTGCTTTTGCTGCAGAGAATGACTCGTTAGGACCTGCAAATGTCCAGGGGGAGCTAACAGCAGAGTAAGAGCTTGTCATGTGTGTCCTTACTCTGAGTCTCTCTCCCCGGCTTTCACCTTGGGTTCCAGAAAGAATAGGACTGATGGGTAAACATCTGTGACCAGAGTGGAAACTGCCCCCATCCTGCCTGACAATAATGACTTTCTTACAGTGACCAGATTGCTCTCCTAAGTGATAGCAGTGATAATGACTTCTCTGAAACTCCCCAATAATGATCAACGAGGCCACTCTTGGCCTGAGACAGGTAATAATTCTGCACCTCTCACCCCTACCCAGGTATTCCTCTATTCAAACCTGAAGCTTGTGTCTGTACCCTGAAGAGGGCCCAAGTGCCTACTTCACCTCTTCCTGTGTCATATCTGTGCCTCAAAATAAATCTTTCTCTGCCCTTCCCTGTCCCAGAACTCTGGTCATATGCTAAGACCAGACACCAACACAGGAGAGACACAAGGAGTTTAGTAGACAAACCACAATGGAAAAATGGGAGTCCTGGGGAAGGCTCAGGTGGGGGCACCCTGGCCTGTTGTGAGGTCTGGGGGTGTGCAGCTGGGATGTGCAGGAGCTGGCTCAGCCATTGGCCCATGAGCAGCTCATAAACTCTAGAAACTAGAACTTGGTCATATCCTCACCATGGAACCTGGCTGACTTGCCATGTGAGGGGACCACCTTTTCAAAGCCATTGTGGGGTCTTCAAGCCACAGCCAGACCTTAACAGTGCCTGTGCTCATGGAACAGGGCCTGCCTTGGTGTGCTCAGCACAGGCTAGGAACAGCTCCAGAGGCCTGGTCAGGTGAGCACAGCAGACTGACTCAGACTCCTGTAGTGGGAGGTGGCGAGGCTCACAGTTTTGTGACCACACTCCCTCTTCAAAGGAAGCTCAAATTCCTGGCCTCAGTGCCTTCCACAGTGGGGCCCATCTCCTCATCATGACTTTCATCACAGTCCTGCCTGCACTGCCCACAAAACACCTAACTTGATCACTTGGACCTGGATTTGGACATCCACGGCTCCCCTTCCCATGAGTTCGGTGTCCTCACTGCTGACTTCTGGTGTCATGGAGGTGCCTTTGGCTTTAAAGACCCAAAGTGATGCCTGCTCACCCTGAGCCTGAGTGGAGAAGCCTGTGGGTATCTCGGGCCTCTGCTGTGCCTGGTGCAGGGCTGGCCCCTTTTGTGTCTCCCTTTCTCTCTTTCTCTTTCTCTCTTCCTCTTTCTCTCTCTCTTTCTCTCTTCTCTTCTCTTCTCTTCTCTTCTCTTCTCTTCTCTTCTCTTCTCTTCTCTTCTCTTCTCTTCTCTTTTCTCTTCTCTCTCTCCTGATTTCTGTGTCTCTGTCTAACAGGGTCCTCACAGCCTGAACCTGCCCCACTCCCTATGACTATCTAGGCAGTGCCTGCCCTGTTCAGGTGTCCCCTGGATAAGATTGGCTATTCTACTTGACCCAGTTCCCTTGGCTGACACCTGACATGGCCTTTTCATCACCTCAAGGACAGCAATTCCCCCTCCCCAAGAAACCCTTGGTGGATGGTGGCCCTGCTATTCCTTCTTCCTTGCCTTGCTGCTGCCTCACCAGCTCTGCCTTTGCCTGTGGATGGAGGTGTCACATGCCCAGATGCACTACTAGTGAACGGATCTAAGGGAGTGATCTTTGTGGTCCCTAATCGTGGCTTGTGTTTTTTTGGTTGCTGTTTACTCTTGCTCAGTGAAGTGTCTTCTGGGGTATGGAGTGTGCATGCATGCATGTGTGCACATGTGTGTGTACAAGTGCCACAATCCTAATAATTTTATTCCTTCTGAGAGGCTAGAGATGGAGGACCCCTGGGTCCAGAAAGAAGGGAATCTCTTAGGAGGACATCCAAGCACTGAACTGGGAATCTTTACCTCCCCAAAACTGCTGCTTCCACTCCTTCTCTCTAGGCCTCAGCTGCTCAGGCCTGGGCTCCAGCCTAGCCCCTCTTTAGCCAGCCTCAGGCCAGACTCACCTCACCCTTGGCCTCTGTCCTTGCTCTCCTCCTCGGGGTTTCCTGCCATGGGAAGTTGTGTTAGACCCCCAAAACCCTTTCTGTTGTCCTCTCAGAGCAAGATCAAAGGAAAGATCAAGTTCACTTGGTTTGTTTGTTTTTGTAGCCTATAGATATTGACGGTTCATTGATTCCAGAAATATGTAAGAAAGAAAAAGAAGAAAGGAAGAAAAGCAAGAAAGAAAGAAGGAAAGAAAAATGTTTTAACACTCTTCTAGTTTAAAAAAAAAAGGCCATAACCAAACTCTGGGGCCTTGGATTTATGGCTGAAGAAGACGGGCTGCCTGTTACTGAATTAAGGCAAGAATGAGGTGCTTTACGAAAACAGTGAAGGGTTTGTTTTTGCAATAAGTCATTCCTGCACACAGCACAGAATGGAAAGTTACCGCAGAGAGCAGAGTGGGGTCTCCCTTCTGTCCCTGCGCAGGTGCCCCTCTGCCCTGCCTCCCGAGCACCTGCGTGGAGGGGCAGGGACCTCGTCATCGTTTTCCAGGTGATGTTTATTCATGAGCGCGCTTTGTTCCTCCTGGGCTCATTTCTGCGGTCCTTCCAGGGTCGTTAGAGAACATCTAAAGGTGGTGAGGCTGAGCTTTGATCTGACTGCTTAATTCCTTTACTAATCACATGGAGATCAAGAGGATAAAAATAGCCTCCAGGGTCAGGAGCAAGCGAGTCCCCTTGATGCGGGTTTTGGAGGGCGCTGAGGATGGGGCTCTAATAGATTCCTAGCGGCGGCCCTGAAATCATTGCTCTAATTAAATAAACCAACCTTTGCCACTGGAGCTGCCCAGACACCGCTCCACGCTTCCGGGTTATTTACACAGAGAAAAGCAGACCGAACAGGAAGGCACCTCCCGAAGCATGGCAAGCTGCTGTCCTCAGTGCTGTGCTCCACTAATCCAAAGTCTCTCTCCCCTTCCCTCCCTGGCTCCGCTGCCTCCCTCCCCTCTCTCTTCCCTGTGTCTCTCTCTGCACCTTCCCTCCCCTCAGTGTCACTGATTGACAGGTTTGTGTTTTCGTTAGTACCTTCTCTTCCTTTGCTAGTCTCTGATAAAAATCCATGTGCTTTCAAACCCGACTTGAGCCTCACCCCCTGCAGGAAGGCTTCCGGGATCAATACCATGTCTTTCAAATGAACTTCTTACTGTTTATCACAGTCCTAGGCAGTCCATCTGAGATACATTATTTTGCATCATAGATAAATCCTTTATGACTCATTTTAGGGGCTTTCTAGCTGTATATGTCCTTTTTCCAAGTAGATTGTGGTGGAACCAGGTCTGAAATGATGTTTTGTGTTTCCCTCCTCTTTCTCCTACCTGAGCTGGGCATGCCACCCGTCCAACAGAGTCATTGGCACCAGCTTCCCAAGCTGGAACACTCAAGTCATCCCAACTAGGCCTCCTTCTTTGTTCCCAGAATCTCATCAGCACCAAATCCTGGAAACCAGAAGTCTTCCTCAAGCCTGACCATCCTACAGCTCTTGCCTTGGCCCAATGCAGCTGTCATACCCAGCATGGTATCTGCTCCCACCAAGCCTTACTTACACCTGCCAACTGCTGTTAGAGCAGCTGCCTGCCACACGTTGTCCCTGCTCTGATGGTGCCTGGCATGGCTCTTCTCAACCACAACAGATTTGTGAGTCTGTTGACCTCTCCCTTCACAGCTGTGTCCAGGGCCATTGCACAGGATGCCTCCCAAAGCCTCTCTGCTCTTCCTGTGAGTTTTCAAGACTCCGCAGTCCCCAACAGGTCTCAGTACTGCCTCAGTGGGGGCAGCGACGAGAGAGTGGTACCTCTGAGGAGAGAAGCCCAAATCTATGGATGCTGTTCACTGCATGAAGTGAGGCAGAGAGGGAGGAAGCGCAGCTGTGCCCTTGGGACAGAGCCAAAGCTTCTGGATGGTGAATACTTGATATCACTTCTTATGTCTGGATTATTTATACTGAGATTTCTTAGGCCTAGAGGCCTAGCTCAAGCCGTAGAGCACTCAAGTGTGGGGCCCTGAGTTTTTCCCACTACCTCAAATAAGCAAGCAAGTAAATAAATAAATGCTTACAGTTTGGATAATGTGGACCTATCACAATATAGGTGTTTATTTTGCTGTTTTGGATGGACTTTGCAAAAAAAAGTTTCCAAAAATCTTCACATTCAACAGTTGAATTCAACAAACACCGATGAAGCACTTACTTGATGACAAGCACTGTATGGAGGAAGCAAAGGTGAAGAAGATAAAACCTCCAACATGCTGCAAGTTCAACAGGGCCACAGCCTGCTGTCCACAAAGACTGACTTATTACTAATATTTGTCAGAGCTAACTGCATTTTGAATAATACCATGACCACACCAAAACAAAACACCAAAACCACAAACCAACCCACACGACAAAATTAACTTTTGGATACAGAACCTTGACCCTGCACTCCTAACCTGCAGACAAGAAAACCACAAATACATCTTGAATTTGACCCATGGGTTGGCATTCACTGTGGCACATGGCACAGTTCTGAACTGACCTTCTGTGTATTGTTGATTGAATGAGCAAACGAGAAGGTTTTCAGTGCCGAGGGAGAGCCCTAGTGTGATGTTTGCTTTTCTCTTAGCACCTGTTGTCTCCTCTCCCTTGACATTATGATATGGCTGTCCCGTGGCTGTCTCCCCCTGGGCCAGGGGTCTCTGTTTGCTCATGAGGGATTCAGAGTGAACTGGTGGAATGGTAGGGGTGTGTGTGTATATATCCTGAATAATGGTAGGCAAAAGTGGCTTAGGGTCAGGTCACAGAGAGGATTGGGTGGAAGACCAGAAAACATTGGAGTTCAGCCTTGTGGAGGATGAGACTCCCTTGGACATTGTGAACAGGCAGCAGCTGATGAAAGTAGTTTGGTGTGACTGCCCAGTGTCTCTCTGTCCACTCAGGACCTGGAGTGAAGGGGATGTTAGGAGGTTCAGCCATCTGGGGAATTTGTACACATGACAGGAACCCAACTCAAACTCCTTATCTAGGCAACAAGAATAGAAGATATGCAAGGCATGTTTGGCTTGGTGTATGACTGTGTTTGGGGCCTTTCCACCTGATCCCTGGATGGGGGACTGGGGTGGAACTAGATCAAGATCACACCTGCCCCTCTATTGGCCTTGCCATCAAAGGTCTACTTGCTTCCAGGCGCAGAGCCCAGTTGTTGACTCAGGAGCTACTCGGTCCACAGAGAGGGGCTTGGGCAGAGCGAGGAGAGGTGAGGCCATTCCTGAAAACCCTCCAGCATGGGACTGCACAGGGCTGGGCAGCATGGCACAGTGGACCGTCCACTCCTCTCTCCCCACTGCCACCTTCCTCCCAGTCTCTCTCAGGCCTTAAGAAACCAGCCCAGCTTCCAGAACCTGTCTGGCAGCTGTTTCCATCTTTAAGGCTGGCCCCACATGGAGGTGTGACACAGGTGTGGTGGGGTTACTCTTAAGCCCACTGGGAAAATCTCACCCCCTCCAAAGACATCTCTCCTCCTGACCAGTGAGAGGTCACTGGCACCCTAAGTTCTGCCACCCAAGCTCTCAGATACCCTCTGTGTGAGAGCCTGTGAGGGACTTCCTCATTCAAATGAGCAGAGAAAACCAGATGTTTGAGCCTCTTGGCCGTGTTGACCAGCTGTGAGTAAAATGAGCTCCTGTGGGTGAGGAGCCTGGACACACAGACACTTGTGAGATGACACACAAGGCTGAGAGTGCAGAGGACATGCAGGTGGCACATGGCCTTGCTTACCAAGCTCAGTCTCCTTTTCTGTAAGATGGATTCAGCAGAGTGATCTGGCTGGTAGTGTTGGGCTCGAGTAGGGCTAAAAGAAGGAGCTGGTGTGACTGAGGGCAAAATGCACTGGGAGGAGAGGGCTGTGCACTTGGGGGGTGACCGAGCAGGCCACGATCACTGAGTCACCAGGCCTGGCCCAGTCAGAGCCCAGAACACAGTGTCTCAGCAATTACTCCCTCAGTCCACACACCTGTCCCTGTCTCTCACCAAACTGCTCTTAGTGCTGCCTCCACTGGGCTCTGGCTCCTGTCACCTTAGAAGCCCTGTCTGGTTTCAAGCTGCCTGTCCTGTAATACCAGAGCCAGAAGGACAAGTGACCTTAGGTAGATAACAGGAGAAAGGCCTCTGAGCTGGTCTGCTTGTGAATATAAAAATTAGCACTACTGTAGAAAATTTGGAAAATGTAGGAAAAGAAGGAAACAAAAACCTCTGTTAATGTCACCATTCAAGATGGCCACTGTTAACACATTGGTGTGTGTTCTTCCAGACCCCTGCATTAGGTGCTGGATAACTGGGCTATCCTGTACATGTACCCTTCTGCAGTTCACTTTCTAAACGTTCAGATGTCAAATGCTGTCAAGTATTTTAAATGGCTGCATTGTACTTCAGCACACATCTGGGTGTGTTAGAATTTATTTAACCTTTAGCTGTGGACTCTTCTTTCTTTCTTGTTTTTAGTGTGGCTAATTGTGAGAGTGTCTGGGGAGTGGTTACATTTTGTGTTGCAATGTAACACTGTCAGTGCTACCAGACGCCCTGTGTTCTGGTTAGCAGGAGCTGCCTCTTCATAATGATTTATGCATTACGTGAGGAGTAGATGAGGACACTCCCCCAAATGGAATAGCTAGAAAAGGTTAGATTAGGTCAAAATTTTGAAAACTGAAGCTCATTTTAATACCTCAACTACCGTAGAAACGATTAGTAGAGAGCTTCTGACTGGTTGGTAGATTGGAAAACTTGTGTGAAAGCTGAATCCTGTAACCCCAGCATTCGGGAGGCTGAGGCAAGAAGATCATGAGTTCCAGGCCAGTATGGGCTACACAGCAAGAATTTGTCCAAAACAATGGGAACAATGCCCAAAGCCCTGAAAAAACAAAACAAAACAAAAAACCACCCCAAAGTTGGGAGAGCTACAGAAGCCTTTTACAAGATATATAAAAATGTTGTTCAAATTTCTAACCTAGAACACTAAAGCCACACCCTTCTTTCTCTTCTTTTGGAGGTGGTTCTTTGCCCCTTCTGTGTAAGCCACTTTTGGGCCTTAAAGTGGAATGGTAATGCCAGAGGTCTGAGAGCCACATAAACCCTGGAGGGTGAGGGGTGCTCATGCCTCATTAAGAAACATTTAAAAGCAAGCTTGGTTAAGAGCTAAAGATAAGTCTTAGGGTGGACTCATTCCTGGTCCCTGTGCTTTTCCATTCCACAGGGTCTAAGCTGTATGCAGTAGCATTTTTCAAAAATCGCACTCCTGTATTAAATCTTTCCAAAGTGTTCAACTTAGTTTCTACCCATTGTCTTGTTTGATTGCACGATTGCAGTAAGTTTTAGGAACAAACATGACTTGACTCTTGGCGTTTGGGATATGCCAGTCCCTCTTGGCACTCAGAATTCCCCGGCGGGGTGGGAGTAGGGGGCTGGGCAAGCCCAAAAAGAAGTGAGAATGTCCTCTAACTGCCACCAAGAGAATCTCAACTTCACATAGGACCCCTGGTGAAAGCTTTGACCAGCAAATAATCGGCGCTCACTTCTCCTTCTGTAAGGTTGAGTGTTACTTACTTTGTATTAGAAGGGCAGCGTTGACGGAGGGCCAGCTCACTACCTCGTCCCTGCTGAGCCTTCACATCTGTGTGCAGATCCAGGGTTAACTGTGAGTCACTCCTCAGCTAGTTCACCTGTTAAATGGGTATGTAAGCATAGCCTTCCACTAATAATTGTAGTGAGTGTTGGCAATAAGACAGGAGAGGGAAATGCTAACTGCCTGGTTTGATCAGGGCACGCTGCACACGTGTTCAAATAGCATCCTGAACCCTATTGATATGTACAATTAATACATGTTTAATAGAAAAAAAGGGCCTCACCCCAGCTGCACCTCGACCCATGGGTTGTCCTGGGCCTATGGGGTGATGCTGTACCCTCTGAATGGTTCTAGGCCCTTGGGACCCCAGCTGCGCAGAGGACATCACACTAGGCCAACCTGGGGAGGATTTGGGTTGGGTCAATGCAAACATGGGCTCTTCCTGCTATCCCACTCTACTACCTTAACCTTGGCCTGTGACCTTTTCCATGATCAGAACTTCAGGGCCAACCCTGAGGCAAAACAAAGAGGACAAAGAGAAAGAACAAAGAAGAAGTAGGAAGACTGTGTGCAATGCATGTGTCCTCCTGGGTGACTGCCTTGATCACTTTCCCAAGTGTCCACCACAAGTCCTGGCCCCAAAGAACCTGTCTGAGTACATTCAGTGATACTGTCATTGAAAACCACCACGCACAGAAACATGTCAGACATAAATAGTGTAGTTGTGAGTGGAACTGTATCCCAGCTTCCAGGATGAAATGCAACCTTATTTGATAACAGGCTCTTTGCCAAGGTAATCAGGTAAAATAAAGTCATGGGGGTAGGTGCTCCTTGTAAGAAGACAGCCAGGTGAGGAGAAGACACACGGAGAGTACCACAGATGATGACCATGCTGTCTACAAGCCAAGGAGAGAAGCTGGGCAGGTCCTCCCTCAGCCTTAGAAGTACCACCCCGCTCCGCTGCACCTGGACTTCAGACTCCAAATTCAGCAGCTGTAAGATGACCTATTTCCATAGCGCAGTCTTAACAAACTAATGAACAGATGGTCTGCCATTAAAGAGACTCAACCATTCTGTATGTAACACCATCTAGAGAAGAAATGTTCCCAATGACGCTAATTTGAAGGGAACCATATAAGTTTGACTTGGGCACACACAGATGGACATTCTGCTCTCCACGTCTGAGAGCTTGACATGGTGTTTGTCCCTGTTCATAGTCACAGATGCCCAAGGCTTCATGGCTCCGATGGATGGGAGGGATGGCTGTGAAGATGAAGCAAGTGAATATCAAATCTGTATAGCACAGAGTACTGCTCAGTGGACATCCAGCAACTCCCCTTTCCACCTGGTTCTCCTGGTGTGGATCAGTGCATGCCTGTTCTGTGCTGGCCTCAGGAAGAGAGTCTGCAGTGTCAGAAACAGTGCAAGGCCACTAGGAGTGGGCACTGGACAACATGCTGACGCTGATGGGGAAGGGGTGTGAACTAAAAGTTCTCTGAAGAAGCTGCATCTGTAGTAAAGATCCTATTGACCGCTTGACCTTGGCTGAGTACAGCATCGTAATTGTAAATGTAGGTCAACAGCCAAAATTGTCTCAGGCTGTCTTTAGTTCCTTTTAATAGCCATTCAGTACCCACCTCTGCCTCACACCTGACCTTCTCTTTACCTTTCCATTAAACTCTTGGAATGTGTAGCCAAGCTTGACACACCTGGCCCTCACCAACCCTAAAGATAAGAATGTGACAAAGACAGCATTTAAATCTCATAGATCCCCCGCTTTCTGCAACCCCATCTCATGGCCCCCCCTGTGTACTTTGTAAACACATTGATTCATGGTTTTCTAATACACGATCATGTCATCTTTTCCATGGTGGAACATGTCATCCGGGTAACTTAAATCTGTATACCAGGCCATGCTCACTCATATTTGTCCTAAAATGAAATATCTTCTCATCTCCTTAAAGCAGAGGTTTGGTTTGGTTTTGCTTTTGGTGGTGGTACTGGGGTTTGAACTCAGGGCCTCATGGTTGCTAGGCAGGCAATCTACCCTTTGAGCCACTCCACCAGCTCTTTTTCGTGAGGGGTTTTATCGAGGTAGAGTCTCGAGAACTATTTGCCCAGGCTGGCTTTGAACCTCAACCCTCCTGATCCCTGCCTCCTGAATAGCTAGGATTACAGGCGTGAGCCACTGGCACCCAGCTACAGTTAGTATTTGTATGTCAACATCACCATGCTTAGAAGCTCTGTGCCTCAGTTTCCTCTCCTGCCATGCATCTCCTTGTACCAAAGCACCCAGCATTACAAGGACACAGGGTGGAGGACCCTCAGAGGGTGTCAGTTTCTCTTCTCTGACTCCCTTCACTTCTGCCTTCATGGGGACCCTGCCATGGGTGAAACTTTGGTGTAAGCATGTGCCCAGTCATCCAAGCCCCAGAGAAGGTGACCATCCTCCACTTCCTGTGGGAAAGAGGGAGGCTCAGAATGGAGGCCAGGAAGGACTGGAAACCCCAGAAAGACAGCTGCCACCCTGATATGCAAGTAACAGCTCAGGTTTCTGTGCCGGATCTCCTGGCAGATAGCATTGGGTGTCAACAGCAGGGCTTTTTTGGTGTAATTGTCCTTAATGTGCTCTTTAAGTAAGCTAATGCTTTTAAAATAAGTTTGCATCCTGTGGGTCTGCAGTGGCCCTGGAAGAAGCTCAGTTATAGTAAGTCCTGCAACTCATCCAGGGGAGAAGGGGACTTGGGATGATAGCCTGGGGCAGCTTTGGCTTCTCCCCTGAGCCCTAGGAGCAGAGAGAGCTGGGGCTTGGTGCTTGGAGGAGACTATCCCATCCCTGTGTTCAGGGAAAGGCACGTCTTTACTTTCAGGACATTTTTCTCTTGTCTTCCTGCTGTGCAGACCCTCTGGGGGCTGACTGAGTGGTGTCTTCATTTCCTGGTTTCCCCCTTGTTTGTGATGAGTTTTGTGGGCTTCTTCATGGACTGTGACATAGTAGATCTACGATGCCACATGGTCTGATGAGCAGGTAGGTGGCTGCTCTGATTTGTGTTTGTTTGATCATAACTGGATTAGCTAATCAACAAACTAACATCAAATTAAATGTCAAATTAATTTGACTTTGAAATACAGTATCTGGGGGAAATCGACGGCCTAGGCCACACAGCTGTGGAGGTAGCCCTGTGGCCGCCCCCCAAACAGGCGGGAAGGAAAAGTGCCCTGTTTCTCAGGTTTCCTTCTCCTTTTGGGCACTTGAGGAGCAAGAGCAGACAGGCTCACAGTCCCTCTCCCCACCTTCCAACAAGTCTTCTTTACCTTCTGCTCCCCTCTTTCCTGGTTTGGGCTCTCACGCCAATACTGCCTTCATGTGGATTTGAAGGTAGTGAGGGTTGGGGCTGGGATGCCAGGCTTTATAGGATTCCGGGCTGAGGAAGTGATGAAAGACACTCTGTCCCAGGGCACATGGGTTTTTTGGCCACAGTTCTCTACCTGCAAAGTTGAGATCTCTCCAACACTCTCCAGCACTCTCCAGCTCCTTTGCCTCTGTCTCTGTGAACTTAAACTGGAAAGTCTGCCCTGCCCCAAGTCAGCAGCAGCTGGACACACCCATCTGCCCTAACCCTGAGCCCTTCCCTCTTGCCCTCCCTGGCTGGGGTGTGCCTGTCCCCTCCCCACTGGCATTTCCCAGCATCTGGGCCAGGTGCAGGAGCCCTGTGTACACCATGAAACTCCACTGCCTGGCAGGCAGGAGGCACAGGGAAATGTAGAGGCCTCTGTTCAGGAAGGTTGTTCTGGATGAAGCAGTGGCTGAGAACCTGGCCTGGGACCCATTCTGGAGCTGAGAGCCCCACCCACCACATGACGGCCTGACCACAGAAGTCGTGTGATTATTCTCGTAAAGTAGCTTTTTCTGAGAATTATTTTTACCCCTGGTATATCCTTTGTTATCTCTTCCAGATGTTTGGAGACAAAACATAAAAATACATGTTTCCAACTGCCATTTCTCACTCTGTCTTTTCTATCTGAAATAGCAGCAGCAGCTAACAGTAGAGATTTTTCCAAAGGACCTCCATATAGCCTTCAGCAAGGCAGGTGTCTGGTGACTCATGATGGGGTCTTTTTCCTCCCCCAACCCTCCCTGTTCCTTTGTCTAGAGGAGCAGGGCTAGAATCCCTGAGACCAAACCTCAGTAACTGCACTTTCCTCCAACCCAACCCAGTGCCAACCTCATTCCATCAGCCTTAAGCTCATAAAGCCATCTCACTACCAGATAAGCTAGAATGCCACAAACATTCAAGGCAAAGTTTGTACCAAAGCAAGTGACCAGCACACTGACTCTTGTGACAAGGAAACCACCTGATAAGTTGGAGACACCTTCAGCATCAGGGTCCACTCTGAGAGGGACCAACCAGTCTCCCTGGTGGTCCTGCCACCTCCAGTCTCCCTCAACAGTGTCCATCACCATGGGCTTGTATCCATGCTGGCCCTAAACACCCAGGTGGTCACTTTGTCTTATTCTTCTTCGTGTTCTCCACACCTAACACCAGTCAGCCCTGGTGATGACACCTGAGGGTAAGGATGGTTCCTTTATCCCTGGACCCATGATGAGGTGTCCTCCTGACTTGACAGGGTCTCCAGGGCTACACCCCTCAACAGGGTCCTACAGCAGCTAAGACATTGTCCCAGGACCCTCAGAGCTGCCTCCACCATGTGTCTCCAGCCAGCAACAGCAAAGACTGGTGGCCTGTGTTTCTCATCCTCTCCTTACTTCCTCTCTCTCACCCATCTCTGTCTCTGTCTTTGTCTCTCTCTGTCCCCTCCCTCTCTTACTCTCACTGCCTTTCTTCTGGTTATGGGCCTGACACCGCAATGTCTCCTCTGTCATCACAACGCAGGCCAAGGGACGCATCATTCCCTACACTGACCTTTTGTGGACTCCTCGCACCCACACCTGTGTGATCCAGCCCTGGCTATCTTAGAATCTTCCCACCCAGAAAGCCTCAAAGGTGTTGTCTGCTGCTTGCACACTCATTTAAAGTCAGAGAATGGTCAATTTGGGCCCAGTTTAAATGTCTCCCAGAGCCAGGTGGGGTGGGGGTACTTTCAAACCAGTTCTGTTCTGTCTTCTCCAGGCTGTGGCAGTGACCATGACCCTGCGAGGGACTTCTCCAGGAGGTTCCAGGAGCTGCCCTCAGTGGACAGGCAGCTAGGCAACCCCCTCCCAGGTTAACAGAGGTAGAAATTCCAGATGTACTGGAAGCTGGAGGAGCAGTTGCTACATCCCATGGTGGAATGTTCTGACTGGTGGCACCACCACGGCAGATCACACACACTGAGCCAGCATTCTGCTCTCAATTGGTTGCTGCCAGCAGCTTGCACTGGAGTCTCTTCTCTTGTGGGGACCCCAGTCCCTCTTCCATTCACAGTCAAAGGCTGACTAACAACCTAACATCCCTCAGAGGAGTGTGTGCTGAAGTAGATTCCCCACCCCTATGTTAAAGAGACCCCCTGTGGTCACTTCCTTTCACTGCCCGACTCTACCTAGGATGCCAATAAATTTTCTGTTTGCTGCTGCCATTGGGCTAGACTGTTAAGGGACTAGCCCACGCTGTCTTACCACGTGGGAGCTCAGATCATCAGGGACAGAACGACTCCACTGATCTGGACCTCACCTGCCTGCAGCCTGCCAGATGTGATCTTCTTGGTCGTAGAGGCCAGTCAGACTGTTCACCTTGCTCCAAATCTCCCTTCGTGGGTGGCTGTACTGAGCAGGGTCAGAGGGAGGAGGGGTACCCAGCTGTCCTGGGACTCTTGCTAGTGAGAAGCATCAATGTACAAGTCCTTGAATATTGAGACGACACACCCAACATAAGGCCAGGGTTCCATGGAGGAAGAGGACAGGACCAATCCACAACATCATACCCCATGGGTGCTGAGTCCAGGCATGCTCCACACAGTGACAGAGCCTCTGTGGTAAGACAAGTGTCAGATTTGCTAACTTGCATGGGCTGAGGGCTCTCAGCCCATTTGCGTAGGGATGAGGCAGGATGTTCTGAGGCTGGAGCCCAGCACCCCGACATGTTCCTGGCTCCACTGCCCTATTGGAGCAGCTCGGCTGCTCTTCGATGTGCTCTCTTTAATAAACAAGTGTGGTTTCCTTGAATTCCCTGAGGCTCCCTAAAGCTGTGATTTGGAAACACTGGACTGCAGATGGATATGTCTAGAACAAAATTTTCACCGGTATTTGACCAAGTGACAAAAATTGAGTAGTGTTTTTTTCTTTTTTACATCTCATATCATAAAAGACTTACATGCAGAAAAGAACTGACAAAATAAATGTACACTTTAGTCAGCAACTGGAGAGTGGACATACAGGATATCTCCACCTAGGTCAAGAAATGGGCAGCCCCAGCTGAAATTGCAGCTGCTTTGGGGGCGAGGATGATCCGTTTCTCAGGAGAGTAGACCCCAAGTGGGAAGATCAGCAGTCAGCTGTCAATCACTGTCATAAGTTCAGTCACTTTCAAAGCTTGGTCTTTTCCAAGAAGCGTGCTGACAGCAGTTGTTCCCAGCCCTGTCACCTGTACATGTGGCAAAGCTCACTGCCCCAAGCCTCATAGGAGCCCAGTGTCTGGAGATGGGGATGCCGTGCTGGAAGTGCCAGGTTTTGGCACTGGGGTAACTCCATCTGGGGTCAAAACCAGGCTCAGTGCTAACAGGTCGATTTTTAGCTTGCATGGCAGCTCAGAGTGAGAGTGATATGCACCCCGGGCTTCTCACAGAGAACCGGACAACCTCCCCTGTGGGCCACTCTCACACTCTCATCTGTCCTCTGCTGGGTTGGGTTGTGGGAGCCAGGTGGCAGCCCTGCCTCCCTTTTCTCTGGGCACACAGGGGCTGGTGCTGTGTGTGAGCCACCTCGAGCCCACCCCTGCCAGTCGCTCTCCTTCAGAGGTTGCCTGTCCATCGGGCACTTAGCTCTGTGCTCTGCTAGCCTAGGTTCTCCCCATGTCCATATAGCCCTGTCGCTTGCTAACTCCTCTCTGACTTCTGATCTCCTTGGCCTTTGCAGGTCACAGGTTGGCTCTGGCACACACACACTCTGTAGGACTGGCCCTTCCTGGCTGCTTGTCCAGTGTCTTCCCACCACCAGGCACCAATCCCACCTGCAACTGGGCAGTCATGTCTCCCATTACAGTTCCTCAAACAGCTTTGTTTTGTTTTGTTTTTTGCTTTTAAAGGCAAAAACCAGCATTAAAAATTCTGCCATGACCTCATTGTATCTTACATGTGGTTATTGTGTTTGGAATCACATTGAATATATAATTGGCCAAGTTGCGGGGGTGGAGGGGAGGGGTGGGGTCCTAACCTGCAGTGGGAAGCCTGTGATACCAGAGAGGTGAAAGCTCTGGGGGCCAGGAGGGCTGAGGACCCAACTTTCCTGCCACCCACTTCCCTGTCCTGTGCAGGTACCACCTGCCTGGCTGTGGCACCCAATAACCAAGGCAGGGAAAGATGCTAAAGAAAGAGACATGCCATCGACAAGGCCTTCAGCTCTGACCGTCCTCCTAGTGGGTGAGGCTGGTCACCCTACAGAAGGCCATCAGATTGCACTGGAGTTTAGAGTGAGAGTCTTGAAGCGTCCCTCTCAGCAAACACCTTTAAGTAAGTTCTGACACCTATTTTGGGAAGAGCTGAGGAAAGGAAGAAGGGATGGTGACCCCGAGGAAGACTCTGAGCAGCCCTGAGGGTCCTGACTCTGAAGCCTGGTGTGACCTTCTGCTCCCCGGGAAGATGCAAGTAGCCAGGGACAGTGTGTGATTCTAAAAGAGGGAGACACATACAGTACAGCCGGGCAGGCAAGGCGCTGGGGGAGGCCCACGTATGGCTCTTGTGGCACAGGGGTGAAGGGGCCAGCGTTCACAGGGATTTGATATAGGATACTGGCCATATGTGTTCAGGTAACAGGAGGCAGAGGAGGTCCTCGACAAGACAGGTTCCATAACCCCCAGTGAGGGAGGGGCTGCTGAGGAGGACAACACTGCCTGCTCCCGGTGGAGCTCAGGAAAGTAGCCAGATAAAGTCTCCTGGAGGCAAACAAACCCAAGAGGACAAAGGGCAGCTTGGTGGCCCCATGGCCTGCTGTGTGATGAATTTGGCTTCAGGACAAGTAAGAAGCTGCAGAGGCCAACAGGAGCGCTCCAGTGCAGTGGCAGGAAACACAGGGGAGGGCTGCAGCCATGTGAGGGTACAGGGAGGAACAGAGAAGCCACCCACGAGAACAGGGAACACCGGCCAACAGAAAAGCATTAGGGAAAGGGGCTGTTCCCTGTAACTTATTAAATTACGGCAAAACTGGAAATCGAATGTCCCCGCAGACAGGAAGTGGAGAGAACACGGCCAGATCACAGTGCACCTTGGACAGGTGACAGACCGAGAGGGACTTTCTCAGATTTCTGTTTTTCTCTGGATACACATTGCGCAACAACAAAGAGGTAGGCTGGCTCAGAGCGTGGGAAGAGAGGACGTGGGTCTCGGTGCCGATGTGACTTCTCCTGGGTTGGAGCCTGACCCTGCTGCTTCCTCGGTGTGACCGCGGGCTGGTACCTTAACCTTTTTGCCCTTTGTCCATTAACGTGGGCAGTATTAGTCCCGGCCTCCTAGTACAAAGTGAGGATCGGTGAGTCAATATTTGCAAAGGATCTGAGCAAGGCCGGGGAAACACAAAGCGAGAAGTGCTTACTGTTCTCTCCCCTCCCCTGAGGAGCACAGGTGACACGAGGCACAACACGGGTTTCCTGGAAGGTGTGCAGAGTGGTGATCCAGGCACACTCCTGAAGTTACTGACAACCCCAGAGTCAATTCCTATTGACTGCACTAGGAATTGCCGGGGAGCAACTCCATAAAAAGCACTAAAACGAAGAACAGTTTAAACTGCTTGTGAATTTACTTAAAAAATAGCAAACCTTTTAACTTTTAACGTAATATGACTCACAGCTATGTTTTCTGAAACAAAAATGAGTTTATGGAGAAAAGTGGCATTGTTTTGCATTTTTGCAAATCTCTGTTGTGTGACTTAGAAGGTGCTGAGCTCTGCTTATTCCACACGTCCTTGGGTTGGAGGGGATGGGGAATGTCTTGTGATGGATAACTGTGTACTATGGGTCCCTTGGAGAGCGCCAGGGATACAGGGGTCCAGATGCCGTGCTGAGAACAGCAGATGTGCAGTTCCAAAGGTGCTCTGCAGAGCCAGAGCTGTGAGGTGCAGGCTGTGGGTGCGACGGGGCTCCCCACCTTTCAGCTGGCTCAGCTCCTGTTCGGTCAGGCTCACTTCTGAGTGGATGCCAAGTGAGGAAACAGAATGAATCACTCCAGAGCAGGAGCTGGTCTAGAGAGCCTGGGGTGGTCCTCAAAAGGGAGCCACTGGGGTCCTGGATGTTAACGGGCAAATGAGGGCCCTCAGGTGTGCTGGGGAGTGATCGAGCACACCTGTGGCACCATCGGGCCAGTGACACTTGCCGCCTCCCCCCATTCTGTCCCTACCCAGACTGGAAAACAACACGTGGAGCTGGGGCGCAGGGTCACGTGGATGAGGATGACTGTAACAGGAGAGGCATGCACACAGGTGGCAGCTGGCTCCAGGCACGTGACTCTCCACTTGCCTCCCTGCTCACCTGGTCCTCACATGTGGTAAGCCTGGAAATACCACTCAGGAGTAGGAGCTCGTCAACCAGCAGGGCTCACAGCTCTCAGCTGGTAGAAAAAAAAATGCCCAGATCCTTGTTGCCGTCTAAATGCACAGGCTTTCCTCCTGGTCCCCTGCTAAGTCGCTACAGAGGATGGGACGAGAAGCACCCTCCCTCTTGGGACTGCAGCCTCTCTGTCCTCTGCTTTTAACTGTGTTTTTGGCTCTCTGCTCTTGCCACCACTGCACCCCCTGCCTGAGATCTCCACTTACCTGTCACCTCAGGTGTGCCTCCCTGCCAGCTAGGCGCCACTTTGTTTCTCCCCAGCACGACTCACTGGCTGCACATACTTGGATCCACTCATTTCCCATCATGCCCACCTGAGTCCTGGGCCTGTCCCACGCTGGTCATGGTCAAAGGCCAGGTCCTACCCAGGTTGCCTGCTTATACTATGCCCAGATGGTGTGCACCACTCCTTCAGGGTCAGGAGATGTCACAGCCATAACTTGTGCAGAGCAGGGTTAGTGGCAGCAGAAGCTGACCGCTTTGGACTTCAGCTGTTTGCTCGGAGGGCTAGGGGTCTCCAGGAAACAGGACCAATGAGATACAGGCAGTGCCGTATGGACGCACCAACTGGGCCGGCTGACGTGTGAAGTGCACAAGGTGTGATGTGTGTGACACAGTACACTTGGCAAGGATAATGACGGCTGTGGAACTGGGTTCTGTATTTGCCACACCATTTTTTTTTTGCCATTATTTTACAGGGTGTTCCTTCTACTTATATATATATATATATATATATGTATATATATATATATATATATATATATACATATATATATATATATATATATATATAAAGTCACTCCAAAGTAGTTTGCAAGGTTGCCAGAGCAGCCTCTGACATCTCCCACTTCCTGAGATTGGTGAGACTGCATTGAGAGGCTATGTACAGTGACTGTCCCATCCAATCCTGCTCTGTGCAAGTGCATTCTGGGATGTTCACACAAGGAGGCATCCCTCAGAGTGTGTCCCTGCTGTAAAGTGACACCTGGCTCTGCGTGTGTATGGACATGCAAGCACACACATACTCCTGTGTGCAGAGGTCTTTACAAGGAGTCCACTTAGGCCATGTAGAGGCTGAGATCTGTAGTCAGCAAGCAGCAGACTGAGAAGTGCAAGTCCCAATCCAAAGGCAGGAGAAGACGGATGCTCCAGTTTGAACAGCTGGCAGAGAAGAGGGCTTCCTCCTCCTTTTCTTGTATTCAGGACACCCACACCAGCATCTGCTTTATTCAATCTACAAATTCAAGTGGTCGTCTGATCCAGAACCACCCTCACAGACACACCTGGAATAATGTTTAACCAAATGTCTGGGCACCCTGTGGCACATTGAAATGAACCATTACAACTGCTCATGGTTGCCCAGGCTCCTCCCTTCCCAGAATGGAGAAGGTACACTCGGCATCAATTCTGTGTTCTACTGTTTCAGTAAAGCCCTAGGGAAATTGCTGTCCTGGAAAGGCAGGAGACGGGGATCCCAACCCCTCCAGGTGACCGTCCAGTTCTTGGGCCCTCTGTAGCTGGTCCCTGAGTGGCTCTAAGCCTGGCATCACAGTGTGTATTGTTCCTGCCCCTTGTGGCTGCCTGCCAGGTGTTGGTCCCAGGAGGCTTCAGGCTGGGAGCCATTGTCAGACTATCTATCTGCTCCCTCCAGCAGCACTCATGGGAACCAGAGCTGGTGGAAAGGACTCAGCTCCCTGCACCCAGGTTTAAGACTATCTGATTCTTTTTATAACTTGCCTCAGAAATGCTTCTGAGCAATAAGGGATTGCTTGCACTTAGGGAGTTTTACACACACACACACGGTGGGTAGGATGTCACACATGTGGTCTGTCATTGGCAGAAGTGTCACAATGCAGTGTATGACTCTGTGTGTGTGTTGCATGTGAAATCAGTGTGCAATGAATGTCTCACTATGTGACTTGCACACCTTAGGAAACTTGTTTACTCTTTTTTCCCTAAACTTTTCAGGATGGAGCCTTCAAACGTCAGCGGGGAAGGGACTTTCCAAACCCTGCCAGGCCCAAAGGCTCAAAGAAGAGAGGTGAAACCCCTCAGACTTACACTACATGAGGGTTCTACGACCTGCTCCCTCCAACCGAACCCACTTCTCTTCTCTGTCTGTTTGACCAAAGGGAGAGAGGAAGGGAAAAATAAGCTCTCAGCCAACACAATGTCAGCTGAGATAACCATGAGGCTTCCTTGACTCCTGTAAATATTGACAGAACTCCACTACTAAGTCATTATTTACCCAGGGACAATGGAGCCAGATGCTGAAGTTGGGGTATGTGTGTTTCCCCACATCTCCAAGCTCTCGCCATCCTCCTCCAGCATACCTGGCCATTTCAGCAAGGTGTCAACCTGGAAGGTAGGCTGAGGGGAGGTTTCTGGAAGGCACCCAAATTGAGAGCTGGCAGGGAGCTCTCCATCTCTCTGAGAGGTTACCTGCATCAACCCAGGTCGACGTCACCAGCACAGAGCAAACTAGGACTGTCCTGTGTTCAAGTTTTATTTTTATTTCTATTTTTTTTCTGAAGGTTCTCCTGACAGCACACAGAACTGCAGCCAGAACTGCACCGGGGTCACGGATGCCAGGTTGGCTCTGTGCAGCACCCCACAGTGCATGTGGTGTGCTTGCCCTAGCCCTTACCTTGGGGAGGCCACAGATCAGGTCCCTCGCACACCAAGCTTCCAAACACCATGGCTGTGACAAAGCAGTCCTTACTGTTCGCTTAGAGAGGAGGTGCAGCAGGTGTGGACGGATAGGAACTCCAACGTTAAAATGTGGTGCTTCTGTCCACTGACCCCTGTGAACTGGGAAAAAGAGGGCATCACTCACTGTGAAGAGGTGGCCCCACTGTCGTCTACATCCAGGAGTGTCCTGTCTATCCTGTGCCATGCCACCTGCTACTTGCTGGGTGAAGACAGAGGCCCAGGGATGCTTCTCTGCCCCAGTCAGGCTCGCTTCTGGTCCCATCTGGTTAGTTCTTCCCAGGAGCAGCGGTTCCCAGCCTGGCCACACAGGAAGCAACTGGGGATTTAAAACACACGGCCAATCGCCCGCACCAGTTTCTGCTGAGAACTGGGCCCGGTGGGAACCAGGCTCCGTCCTGTGGGGACTGGTGGGGGAGGACTGTGTTCAATGCTCAGCAGCTTTCCTTGTAAAGGGTTTTGTGAAAGACTCTCACCTCAAGAGTCTTTAGCTAAAACCAGCTGGGACTGAGGGCTGCCTGACGCTGTAGAAGACTCTAGGCCTGGAACTGGGTGACCTCAGGTGCTCTGTAGGAGGTCCTTCCAGGGAGGGCCTGGAGCAGTTAAGAGAAATCCAGGTAAAGTGAAAATCTAGGTGGCTGCTGTGGTCTGAATGTGTCTCCAAAATCCACATGCTGAAAACTTCATCTCAACACCATAGCAGCGGTGTTGAGATGGGGCCTCGGAGAGGTAGTTAGGCCATGGGATTCAGCCCTGGCAAGTGGATTAGGGCTGCTATCTCAGGCGTGGTCTCTCTCTCTCCTTTCTCTCACCCACATAATGTCTTCTTCCATATTGTGACACAGCACAGAGGCCCTCAGCAGATGCTGCCCCTAGATGGACCTTGCACGTCCTAGCCTCCAGGACCATAAGCTGCATGAATTTCTGCTCACTATAAACTGCCCAGTCAGTGGAGGCAGAGGCCACTCAGAGCTGTGAAAATGTGCCTGCTGACCACTCACCACATCTCTCCTGGGAATCGTTGCCCATGGGAGCTGCCCTGCCCGAGGCTGTGCCCACTCCTGAGGGGCAGAGCATCCCACCCTGAAAGGGAGGTGCAGGTGGCTCCTCTTCTCCCTCTGGGCCATCCAGCTCCAAGTTCCCTGTGAGAATGCTGTTGGGATGGCTGTGACCACTTCTCTGCTCCCTCCTTCCTTACAGGCGTCTCCAGGAGACGCCTCACCTCTGCACAGTGTCTCCTGCTGGGAAGCCTGGTGAGGTTGTGGTGGAAGAGAGGAAGGAGGGCTGAGGGGCTCTGGTGAAGGTGCCAGCAGGGCAGAGAGTCTGCTGTATCTTCAGGCCCCACAGTTTTAAAAATGGGTGCCACATTTTTCTTTGTTCACAATTGTATCTAGAAACTAGTGATATTTGATACTCAGTGGTCTTTAGTTGTGTTTTTTGACTAAATACATGAAGAAAATTAGTGATTGGTGAGAAAAGGAAAAGACATTGATTCTGTGTGAAATTCGGCTTTTTACTTTTTAAGCTCTGTAGTGTGGTCCACTGTTGTTCAATGTGACCAAAACACCAGGGTCTAACAGCTGGACAGGGTCCTAAAGGCGATTCTGGTAGACACAGAGGATCGGTGGGTGACACAGAGGGAGCAGTTGGATGACACCCTCCACAGAACATCTGGTCAGAGAAAGAAGGCAGGAAGCGGCAGGAAGGCCACCAACTGACACACAAAGTGTGCACCAAGGTATGGGGGAAAGGCTGCGGCTTGTGTTCTAAGATTATCCCATTAGAGTTGGACCCTGCCCCCTCAGGCCCATGGGTGCCTGTTTCTGAGGAACAGATGAGATGTCAATGTCTGGGCCCAGGGACCACTACTGCTGTGTGAGTGTGTGATGTTTGTGAGGGTGTACTTGTGTAATCAGGAAAATGCACACCAAGGGAAATGGTAGGTGTGGTGTGTGTGTGTCTGTGTGGTATGGGGGCACGGGAGGTAAGAAGATGGTGTGTGGTGTGTGTCTGTGGTGTGTGTGTGAGGAAGGTAGGTATGGTGTGTGTTTATTTGTGGTGTGTGATGAGTGTGGTTTGTGTCTATGTAGAATGTTGGGGTGTGTAAGTAGGTAAGTGGGGGATGTAGGAGGGTGTGTGTAAGGGACGTAGGCAGTGTGTCTGGGTTTGGTATGTATGTGCATGTGTGTGGTTCATAGGTGATCTGTCTGTGTGTGGGGGAGGAGATAGGTGTTTGGTGTATGTGTGTCTGTCTCTGTTTGTGTGTCTGGGCAGTTGATGTAGGTGAGCCTCAGCGATTTTCTGATCCATAACTTGGAGTAAGTGCAGTGCCTGGGCGGTTCCAGGGACCCTGTCTGCGGGCGATGGCAGGTGATAGCAGCCATCCTAACCACTCAGCATCTATGATTATCATGAATTTCGATGAGCACAACTGGAGCTGGAGCTCTGGCATCCGTGTGAAATGTGGTACCCGATGGTCTCCAGGCCCTTTTCTGCTCTGATGTACCATAATGATGACTGATCACACCAGTTTCCAGTTACCACGGCAATGAGAGGTTGCTATGGGGACGCCGCAATTAAAGCCGGCTGGGGGGGCGGGGTCAGGGATGCCTGCGTGCGCGTGCGCGTCTGCTGCCTCCGGGAAGGACAGGAAGGTAATGGGGACTTTAACTTTTCTCCCACATCTGTCAGAGCCCAAATTGCTCATCCGTGAGACCTCCTGCCTTCAGCAGTCGTGATGCGTCAGTGAGATGACCGACGTGAAGCTGGAGGCGGGTCCTCTTCCACCCGGGCTCCTCACTGTGCCCGCCTCTTGGGCATCACTGTGCACCTTGGAGCTAATTCAATATGCCCCAGGCCCCTGCACCCAGGAATCGGTGTCTCCTGGGCTTCAGGTTGTGAAAGCTGCACGTGACGTTCTCTGTGCCCCAGGCAGGAGGGAAGCCCTCCCAAGCTCCAATGGCTCCCTGGAAGCAGAGCCAGGCCCAGCAGAGCCAGGCCAGTCCTGACCTGCTTTTAGCATCCCCTCTGTATGTAGAAAATCTGTGTAACAAAAGAGTAAATACCGCTGTAGAAAAAAAAAAAAAATCCATCAAAGCAGACATGCTAGGAAAAAAGTCCTCATCCCATTCCTTCCCACCCGCTCTTCTCCCAGAAGAGCCCTTGTAAGCTGTGTGGTTTCCTACCAGACATCCTGCTTTGAAGATCAGTGTGTGTGCAGCTAAAGTTAGGGAAAGTTAGGGAAAATGCCACTGTCCTTTCTCTGGTTTTGCATAGACAAGCTCATGCTGTACACACTGGTCTATACCTCATTTTCCTCCTGCCACAGTCTGACCCCAGGTCTCCAGATTGACTCGGTCACCCTAGTTGCTACTCAGGGCTTGATGGCAGCAGCTGGCCTTGGGTTCCTGTACCTCTGAAGTCAGGACCCCCAAGTGGATTCTATTGCTGCTATTTACCATAACAAATTAAACTGATAAATTACATAAATATTTAGTAATTCATTTAAAAATAAAAACAGTTACATCTTACTGTCAATACCATATTTTTCCTGGGAAATAGGTATCTTTCAACACAAAAATGTTAGTGCCAAGAGCGGCATTGCCTCACACTGTTCAATGTCCTCTCTGTGGACACTCCTGCCTGCTTCTACTTTCCCTCTGTGGCAGGTGACATTGAAATCTTGGAGCTGGTGTGTGCCCATGAGAAAAAGAGAACACACAGGGCAAAGAATGTCCTAGTGTCCAGACTTCTTAGGGAGCCTGGACCTCCTGGATCCCTGAGAAGGTGTGAGGACTACCCCCGCCCCTCCAGAGTCCTCGACAACCCCATGTCACATGAGTGAGAATGTGCCTTCTCTTTGGCCGGTAGTGAACTTACTCCTCAGGCTAGGTTGTGCAGAGCCCTGCAGACTTGGCATTGAGCATCTGGGGAAAGCAAGGTGTGTGGCACCAAGGACATGGAAGGAAGGCCATGGAGAGGAACGGCCTGCCAGCCTCATGTCCTGCTCTCTTAGTCATGGCTTCACCAGCCCTGTAATGAATCCCCTCAGTGGTGCCTCGTCCAGGTCTGGAGAGTCCTTACCAGATTGTAGGACTCAGCTGATTGCAACCTAAGGGCCTAAGCCATCCTCTGCCAAATGCCTGACCCATGCACACTGTGACATATGGCATAATTATTGCTGGTTTTGGCCACTGACTTTGAGAGTTATTTGTTATACAGCAATAGCTATTTTATGCAATAATCTTATTTGAACATCCTTTTTATTTTACTAGGTATCCTCTTATACCAGACAGGCAGCTTCACAAACCTGCCTGCTAGGCATGAGAGCACACACTGGCTGTTTGGACACATGGGAAAAGAAAAGAGGAGGAAGGGAGAAAACCCTATGAACCACTAACAAATTATTCTCCCTCATTTTCTCCATTTGCATGTTGTGTGCTTTGGTTTACAAAGTGCTAAACTTACATCTTTAACCACATTATTTATTTATTTTTATTTTTTGGTGGGACTGGGTTTTAACTCAGGGCTTTCACTTGCAAAGTAGGTACTCTACCACTTGAGCCATATGTCCAGTCTGGTTATTTGGGACCTTGTGAACTGTGTGCTTGGGCTGGCCTCAAACTGAGATCCTCCTGATTTCAGCCTTCCAAGAAGCTAGGATTACAGATGTGAGCCTCCGGTGCCCAGCTCACATTGTTTTAGAGGCTGGCACTACTCACTGAGTGTTTGATCTCATTCCTAAGGATGGCTTGAAAAACTTAGTTGTTGCCCATGTCTTCCGACATCAAGAATTAGACCAGGTGCTGCCTCCAAAAATTCTGCATAAGCAGAGGCACTCTGCCTTGGAAAGCTTGTCCTGCCCAGCAGACTCCAGCTCCACTCCTGTGAGTGGAGCTCCAAGAAAACAAAAGTGTTGGGCTGGAGCCCCAGGGAAACCCCTGGGCCTTCAAACTCTGCACAAGTCTCGTGAGGCTCTATCTGTGAGAAGGAGAATATGGCATTTGCAATAAAACACCTGCTTTCCAAAATCAGCGCGGCTACTGCTTTCTATTCTGGGACTTCTCCCAGCCTCATCCATAAAATGGGTTTAATAATTTCTTCATTGGCCCTTTCCATAGTGTGAGGCCTGATGCAGCAAGCCAGCACCCATGAAATGCTTCATAAAACACCAGGCAGAGCTGTAGCACCAACACAGCTGTGCGGCAGTCGCCTTTGGTCTCTCCACTAAACTGATGGCTTCATGGGGTGATCAAGTCTTGCACAGGGCCTGGTTGATGGCATGTATCTCACGCGCTTTCACATTTGTCCCTCCCTGGTCTTAGCCTTTCCACACTTTCTTTGATTCGAAAATTCCATTGACTTGTCTACTACTCTGCGTCTAGCATATGGATAAGACTCTGGCCACTGAGTTCTGGGCGGCAGAGACTCGTGGGGCTGACAGCCCTCAAAGGCTAAAGTAATTCTTGCCTCTTGACCTGTGCTTGTCTCACTAACCACAAGTCTGCCTGGCCAGTTCTGCTGCTCATGCCCCCTGTGGCGTGGCCAGGGCTGGGGTTGACTGAGTCTGTGGCCTAGACGCTCATTAGGGTTTGTTTCCCATCAACTTGACCTGTAAAATAGAGGACAGTCCTTGGGAATACTTCATGTGGGAGGGTGAGGTTAAACGTGAGTCACTGGCGAGGCATCTGAGCCCAGCTTCTCCTCCTCCTCCCACTAGCAACATCACAGCCGGGGATCCCCTGTGCTTAGCAGCTTCTCTGGGCTCTGTCCATGGATGCCAGTGGCACATCTTCTAGTTGTGACAATCAACATGTCTCCAGACACAGCCAGATGTTGCGTGGACACAGTGTCCTGGTGAGCATCACTGATCTGGGCAAGGTGGGCAGGGTGGGCTAGCCTGGTGTGGTAGTCGGTTTTCCTGATGCTGTGACAGAATGCCTGACATAAACAACTTCACAGAGGAAGGATTTATTTTGGCTCTGATTTCAAGGTATCAGACCATCGTGGCAGGGAGAGCTCGATGGAACAGAGAAGTTCACATCATAGTGAACAGGAAGTGGCCACAGCAAGATATAGCCCCTGTGACCAAGCTCCTCCAGCTAGGCCTCACCTCCTACTTTTAAGCACCTCCCAACAATGCCACCATACGATGACTCCACCGAGGGATTAATCCATTCATTAGGGCTGAGGCCTCATGATCTAATTATCTCTGGGAACACCCTCGGCAGACACACCCAGAGGTGAACTTCATTAATCTCTTAAGTGCTTCTGGAGAAAATCAAGGTTAGCCATCACAGGTCCATCCTTTGACAACTCCACATCCAAACACATCTGCTTAACCTACAGCATTCCACCCCTGGTCCCCAAAAGGCCCATGGCCATCTCATAACGCAAAATACATTCAGTCTATCCCCAAGAGTCCCCCAAGGTCTTAATAGCTCTAACATTGTTCAAAAGGTCAAGTTCAAAGTCTCCTCTGAGACTCAAAGCAATGCTTAGCTGTGAACCCCTGTAAAATTAAAGCCAACTTACATCTTTCCAGAATACCATGCCATAGAGTGAACATTCCCATTACACAAGGGTGGACTGAGGGGGGCGGGCAGAGAAAAGACACATTGGACCAAAGCCAGCAGGAAAAACATGAAACACTCTATTTCCTTGTCCAGCATCCTGGTCACATGGTAATGTGACATGAGCTCCCAAGGGCTTGGCACCCTGCGACCTTGCTGGTTGTAGCCTACTTGGTCTCTCTCCTGGGCTGGCTTTACTCATTACTTATGTCTTTGTTCAGCAGATGTTTCTTGTTCCTTATATCTCCAACATCCTGGGGTTGCCATTGTATCTTTGGCATCACACATTTCCTTCTCAGATGCTGCCTGGAGGAATCCTGACCCTGTCACAGGTTGCCTGGCCTCACTGGCCTTCCTTTGAAATCTGGTGGAAGCCTCCATGACCCCATAACTCTTGCATTCTGTGTGCCTGCAAAACCAGCATCATGCAGAAGATGCAGAGATCTGTCACCAGCTCGTGTGGTAGCTGGGCCCACTTGGACCATGGCTGCAGTTGCCTCTGATTGCTTGGGTGGCTGAGTGTTGAAAGAAATCCAGGGGAAACACTTTTCTCAGATCACTCCTTGCAAGCAGGGCACCAGGAAGACACTCTCTTCTGAAGGAAAAGCCTTTCAAATACCCTGAGGCTGTGATGAGTGGGGACTGGACAATCCCTGAGATACTCTCAAGGGATCTTTCCTATTGTCCTGTGCAAAGCATGTGGCTACTTTTTAATGGTGCTAATCTCTTCAGAAGCCCCGTCTTCCTTAGTCCCTGCTTTACACGAGCTTTTCTCACCAAACTGCAAGTTTTCAAGCTTTCTGCTCTGCTTCTCGCTCCCAATTTTCACTGTAAACCTGGCTAAAAGCAGCTAGCTATAACCGTGCCACAGCCTGAATGCTGGGCTGCCCTGAAATTTCCTCTCACATTAATTAATCCACTACATTTGAATTCAGCTTCATTCAGAGTCTCAGAACATGGACAAAATGTAGGCAAATTCTTTGCCAGACTGTAACAGGAATGGTCTGTATTCCAATTTCATTAAGAATCCTTGTTCCCACCTCAAACCTCACAAACACAATGTCTGTATATCTTTTTTCTTCCTTCTTTCTTTTCTTTCTCTCTCTTTCCTTTTTTTCCTCTCTCTTTTATCCTTTCTCTTTCTCTCTCTCTTTCTCTTCCCCTCCTTTCTTTCTTTCCTTCTTTCTTTCTATTTTTCTTGCAGTTGAACTCAGGACCTTGCATTTGCCAGATAGACGCCCTACCCCATCCCTTTGTGTTTTATTTATTTTTTAGATAAACTTCTCAATTTATGCCCAGGCTAGTCTGGGCCTTGATCCTCCTATTTATGCTTCACACACAGCTGGGATGGCAGGCATGTACCACCACACCCAACTTTCTACTGGTTGAGATGGGTGTCTCAAAACCTTTTTACTGCGTATAGCCTTGAACTGAGATTCTCCCAATCTCTGCCCCCAAATAGTTAGAATTATGGGCTTGAGCCACCATGCTAAGCCTTCAGTTTGCATTTTTATCAGCATTCTGGTCTTCTGAGCTCCCATCAGAATCACTCATTAAGCTCTGTTTACAGCATTCTAGGACTTCTCTAGCCTGCTTCTCCAAACTTTTCCAAATTCCTCCCACAAACCAGTTCCAAAGATTAAGAACTGCATTGTCAGGTTTAGTCACAGCAATAACCCCACTTCTCTGCTACCAAAGTTCAGTGTCAGTCTGCTTTCTCCTAACTGTGACAGAATGCCTGACATAACTGAAGGGAAGGAAAGATTTATTTTGGCTCACAGTTCATTGGTGTCAGTCCTTCATGATGGGGTGTGGAGGAGCAGAACAGTTCACATCATGGTGGATGGGAAGCAGAAGGAGAGAAAGAGGGAGGAGCCAGGGAAGATGTAGCCCCTAGGGACATGCCCCCATCATATTACGAATAATAAGGCTTCATGATGAATCCATCAAAGGATTAATCCCGGTCAGAGCCCTCATGATCAAATCATCTCTGGAAACACCCTCGCAGACACCCCAAGGAGTGTGCTTTACTCCTAAGCACTTCTCAGTCCAATCAAGGGGGTACTGGAGATTAAGCATCACACGAGGTAAACTGCTTCCTCACACACTGTGATGATGGCTGTGGTGGGGCCCTGTGTCTCCTTCTGGCACTGCTAAATTCCTACGGTGTTCCCATGTTTTCCACAAGGCTCTTGGGACTTGTCAAACATCCTGTCAAATTCAAGTTCAGATGTCACAGAACCCCTTCCCCATCTCTCACTCCTAGACCCCATTGAGCAGGGAAAGGAGGCAGCCAGCTTGCTTTATTCCCAGGGACAGTCTTGTCCTGCATAAGGGCACTGAGAAGATCAGATGAGATATGAGAATTCAGAAGTTAGGTGGCCGCAGGGCACTGGGATTGCATAGCATGGTTCAGAAGGACAACAGGGCTGCACTCCTGCAAGTACTGCCTCTGGGTTGTATTTGCTTTTCTTTTCTTTTTTCTTGCTGTACTGGGGATTGCACTCAGGGCCTACCCCTTGAGCCATTCCACCAGCCCTTTTTTGTGAAGGGTTTTTGTGAGATAGGATCTTGCGGAACTATTTGCCTGGGCTGGCTTTGAATCACAATCCTCCTGATCTCTGCCTCCTGAGTAGCTAGGATTATAGGCGTGAGCCACCAGTGCCCGGTGCTTTTCCACGGAAAATGCAGCTCATCCTCCATGCTGTTTCCAGTTGAGAATAATGAAGCCAAGAGATTACCCCAGAGCCTTACGATACGTGTGTAAGCGACCATTCCACCTCCCTAACAGAGCACTTAGGAGCACTTAGCATGAGTCACCTAGCTGTAAAATAGGGAGCAAACAAGGACGGGCATAGCCCATAGCCTGGAGCGAGTTCCTAAGAGAAGCCCCAGTCTTTCAATCAGCAATAGCATTACCCCAGTAAGAACCTGGCCTTCTTGGAAGACATAAGCTCGAGATCTGTCACGACGACTTCTTGTTACTTCCCAGTTCTACATGTGTCTTATTTGCGCAAATTTATTTCCCCATTTGTTTTCGAGACAGGCTCTGCTGTGCTGCCAGGCTTGCCTCCAGCTCCTGGACTCAGGAAACTTAGTCCTCCTTCCTCGACCGCCTAAGTCGCTAAGACTGAAGCTGTGCACCACGTGCCTGGTTCCCATGCCAGTTTAAAGTGATGGTGTTTGCCTCTGGGAATCCCCTGTAAGTAAATGATGTGAAAAGAAGTCACAATGATTTTCAGTCAGCTTTGGGGTGACAAGGCAGCCAGGCCGCCCTATGGGAGAGAGTAGGAGGGAGGAGGAACAGGGATTGGGCTTCTCCCACTCCCAAGTCTAACTCAGAATTGGACTTCTCTGATTTCACTTTTATTAGTCTGTCACCTGGAGCAATTTTCCAAGCTTTTCTGTGGACATGGTGTCAGTGAAGCATCTCTTTCCTTTCCTTCCCTGGAAATTAATAAAATCTGTATATTAAAAAAAAAACCCTGATGCTGGCAGGTTGAGGTGGGGAGCCATGTGGGTGAAGGTCTGTCCAGCGGCCAGTCCTCAGGGGTGGCCTGAGGTGAGGAGCAGCATTGCACGTCACTGTTCTTGTGGACCCCCCTGGCCCTCCGCCCATGAAGAGGTTAGGCTAGGCCCTGCCCTTGTGTTGCTCTGGGTGGGGGGGATGCTGTGCGGCTTCCCCTTGAAGTGAGTGTAGTCCCTACTTCCCATGCTGGAATGAGCCCTCTTGGAGGCCAGTCTTCTGTGATGTCCGACCACCCCAACTGCCACACTAGGAGGGAGGACAGGCCACTTGCAGGGAGAGAGGGATGCATCTGGTCAGCTCCACAGTCCCAGCAGGCTTGCTGGACCAGCCATGTGAATGAGTGCGTCCAGGTGTCACCAAACTAATTGCCACAAAGTGGGGGACTTGGAACAATAGAAATTTATTCTCTCTGTTCTAGATAGAGGCCAGAAGACTGAACCGTAGGTGTCGGCAGGGCTGTGTTCCCTCCAGAGGCTCTGGGGAGACCCACTCACATCTCGCCCAGCTCCTGGTGACTGCTGGCATCTTGGCTTGTGGCCACATCACTCCAACCTCTGCCTGTCTTCATGTTGCCTTGTCCTGTGTGACGTTTCTCATCTCCCTCTACCCTTGCAGTTTCCAAAGTTCCTGTGCTGCACTGGCACCCAATTCAGCAGCACTGGGAGGTGGGACCTGCGGGAGGCACTGAGAGCTCTGTGAATGGACGAAAGGGGTCACGTGGTTCCTTAGGAAGATGGAGTTCCCCCTCCTCCCTCTCCATGTGATGTTGTCTTCTGCGATGTCATGACCCAGCCTTTGCCAGATGCTGTTTCTTGGACTCTCCAGCTCCTAAAATCATGGGTCGAATTATTTTCTGCTCATTAAAAATGACCCTGCCTTTGGTATTCTGTTATAGCAGCAGAAGATAGACTAAGAGAGCTCCTCTCTTGTAAGTATGCATGTGACCACACTCAGGATCCTCCCGGATGAGCAGGTCCTCTCAGGACCCTCAGTGTAAACCCATCTTTGTCATAGGAAGCAACACGCCAGCCCCATGGGCTCTTACTCCTCTGAACTCTGAGCCCCAACTGTGCACTCTGGCTTGAACCATTGAACCTGCTTCTTAAAATTGCTTTTAGGCTATGTACCCTGTGTGACCGCTGCTGAGCTATGGCCAGATCACTCGCTCCTGATGTCAGGGCTGCACCTCACAGAGCTCGTCCTGCCCTGACTGTACTGAGCACATGGAGACATTTCCAGCAGTGTTTGGGGTTTTCCCACCTTTCTCCCCTTTCACCCTCAGCCGGGCATGTCTCTTGGATCCAGGGGACAAGCTCAGGTCCATCTTTGATGTTTCCTGTGGTCTTATAAACACAACACAGCCCATGGGCCTCAAGGCCTTGTCTTTCCAGTTTCCCTCCTCACATGCATGCCCCAGTCTCACTGGTGACCCCTTCCCGTAAGGCTGTGGTCACAATTTTCTCAAAGGTCAACTTCAAATTCATTGCAATTTAACGACCGGATTCCATTAGCTCCTCGAGTTGGTCTTATATGGCCACGTATAGTCTTAGAAAGTTAAAAATAAGGCTCATACAATAAGGAATGATCACAAATCAAGGGTTTGTCCCACTCAGCCTGGGAACCAGTGCAGTGCTAAAGTTGGTTCAGAAAAGTGACTGCATGATGGAGCTGGTTCCCGCAGCCTCAGCAGACACGCCAGTGTCCTCTACAGGTCAGAGGCAATAGTGACCAGTACCCTGCAGAGAAATGAAACAGTCTTCAGGGTTATCTTCTCTACCAGCCAGAATCATTTGCATCTCTGCCGAGAAAAAGACCTACAAATTAACATGTAACTTTACAAAGTCTGGGCCCTTCAAATAGCAAGTCAAATCAAGGTACACTTCCCCTAGTGGAGCAAGCCCAGGGGACTTGTGGTCAAGCAAGGCTCCAGAGTGAACCGATCAGGGGCATCGTGGATCATTATTATCAGTGATTTCCTTTGCTTGTCTGTAAGATGAAAGTGTTGGGCTCCTAGGTTGTAACTGCCCAGCCCCACCCATGCACCCACAGTGGGCTTCCCACATCTTCTGCTGTCTGAGGTTCTTCTCACAGCAGCCAGGGCACCTCCTCAGCCAGGGGAAAAGTCCAGGAAAGGGACCATGGACTCATGGTCACCGCCGTCCACCACGGAGTGCATGTCGGTATTGAAGAACGTGGGTGCAGCCCTAGGAGGGCTTTGGGACTCTGGGAGGATTGTTGGACACCAAAGATAGGAGGATGGGCAGCTGGAACTACTGCGAAGCCAGGTGTCACTGTGTCTCTGGGGTGAGACACATGGGTGACCATCCCAGGCCCCAGACAGCTTCAACTTCACCTGCTCCTCACCTGTCCTTCCTGAGCCTCCTTAGATGGGCCCAGTCATGACGCTCATCACCTGACTGCTCCCTGCCTGCTGCCAAAACCCCTCTAGGCTCTTTGACCTCTGAGGCTAAGACCAGGTGAGTTCTGCCTGGACCTGTGTCCCACTGGATGGGACAACTATAGCTATGCAACCTGCGTCTCTGGATTGTCAGGAAATAAAGGGTTGTGGAGACATGAAAATCCTATGAGAAACCACACACCAAAGCTCTCTGGGAATGTTATACCTTGAATACAGATCTTGGCCCATTGCTGTGAAGGCAAGATCAGTGCTCGAGTCAGACAAGTTTGAGTAAAGCATCTGCCCTTCAGAATGTCTAGGCCTCGTCCAATCAATGAAGGCCTAGAGCCCGTTCTTCTCTAAATGTGTGCTCCCTATGGGATCTGGAATCTGTTTCTCTGAAAGCCCTGATTCAATAGGTAATCAGGGACCTCAGGAAGAGGAAGTGAGCAGGAGCCTGGATGCTGGAGGACTGGGATATCCCCTAATGTGAGGTGCTGATGGACCTCACAGGCTGGAATGTGGGAGAAGAGCAAGTTGAGGTAGGTGTGGCTGACACATGGTGCAATGTTTGTGGGTGGGGCACCAGCACCCCTGCTGCCCACTGGGGGCTCTTCCTGGCTTTCCATGTGGCTTTCACACCTGCCCGGGCACCAGCTGACCCATGTTCCAAAGCCTGACCAGCAGTTCCTCTCTGAAACTCAGTTTTCTCCAAGACCCTTTGCAGCTCTGGCTGATCCCTGGCTCCTGCCCTGCTGACCCCACCTCCCTCTGTTGGAAGGCAAACCCAGGGATCTTAGTTGAGGCCCCAGGTCAACCTCACCTATAACTTAAAATGCCTAGTTTGCCACATTAGGCACAGATGAAATTAATTTTAATGATGCTTTGTTCAACCCAATGGCACCAGAACCTTACCATTTCCATGTAAAGTCAATGGGTGGCTTATTTACTTTGCCAGTTACAACTCGTCTCAATCCAGTTGCTACATTCTCAATCACTGAAGCAAAAGGTAGTCCTACCAGAATAAGAAGGGAAAAACAATTTGCGTTGCCTCCGACTTTCAATTTAAATTCACCAAAATTAAAAACACGATTTTGTTCCTCCAGCAAGCTCTGTTGCACCCCAGCCTTGCTGCCAGAGCCCGGGAACCAGTGGGCTCTGTGGGTGTGAATGCCACCTAGTGGTCGTGCCTGGTAGCACAGGGCCCCACTCACAACTTGGGGACCATTCCTGCTTGAGTTTCTTGGAACATTCCTTTCTTTAGGTAGAAGGGAAGGGGTGTGCAGGGCAGGAAGGTGGGAAGTAGGAGGCTGTGTGCTCAGTTCCATCTCACTGAACCACCACCGGCGGTTTGCCAAGCAGCTTACCTTCTTAGCCATATGCTCAGATGATAGCCATTGTGAAATTGAACACCTAGAAGGCTACCAGCCTTTCCAGACCACACTCATGCCTCACAGCAGGATTGCAACTGTCAGCGCACAGCTGGAGCACTACAGGCTGGACGGTTTAAACAACCAGCATTTATTTCCCATCGCTCTGGAGGCTGGAAGTCCAAAGTCAAGATATGGGCAGAACTGATTCCTCCTAAGGCCTCTCTTCCTGGTTTGCAGGTGGTTTGCAGGTGGCCTCTTTTTCTTAGAAGGCCACAGTCTCGTGGGATGAGGGTTCTACCCTTATAATTTTATTTAACTTTACCTCCCACAGGCCCTGTCTGCATACACAGCCACAGATAGGGCTCCAGCCTATGAATTTTGGGGAGCACAATTCTCCCCATTTCTCATCTGATAGCTAACCAACCGAGTCTCAGAAAGATTGTGAGTTTCTCAAGGTTACACAGGGCTGGGAGCACTTCTGGCCTGCTCCTCACCAGACCATTCCTCCCCTACCCTGTAAGTCAGTCTAGGAGCCTCAGCCTCACAACCCCTTTTCTCCAGATCAGGCTCCTCTCTCCTTTCAGATGTGTCTTTTTCTCTCTCGGGAGCACAATGTCTGACCTTATTCCTGACTTTCACTAGTCTTGGTCTCCACAGTCCGGGACTTGCGAGTGTCACAGGGAGGTGACTGAAGGTACTGACTGACAATACTAATCAAGAAACATGCACCGTGAGGTGCCTGGCCAGCATCACAGGCTGTGAGATCCTGAGTGGGGTGCACCCTGCACAAGATGGCCTGCTGCAATTTGATTCTCAAATGCAAAAAGTGCTCCCACTGCAAAAATTCACTCGCAGTTTCAAATGTGTGACCTGTGTGTAGCGTTCTTGTGAAATTCAACAACAGGATGTGCAGAACCCATGAGGGTGACCCCTTGACTCTGTCAGGTAGAGCTTGGGGTCCACTGCTGCTCCACTGCTCCCTGGAAGCCTCCACCGTCACTATCGGGATATAACACAAGAGGATATAAAGTCTCAGTGAGGTGTCTACCAATGGTGCCTTGGCAAGCCCAGCAATGAAACTGACCCAATGGTGTGGTGGCACCTGTAGCACACCCTGGACAGCTAGCACATAATGTCTTGAAATGCACATCGCAGGCCCGGCCCGGGCCTCCTGGGTGAGAACCACAGGGTGGCACCAGTGATCACATTCTAACAAGCCCTCTGGAAGCTGATGCAGGTCAACTGAGGACAGCTCCCAGAGAGATGGAGTCCTAACCCCCAACGCCTCACTGCACCCCAGCTCTTCCCGTCCCTGGTCCTCCACTTGGAAGCTGAACAGGGATGAACAGCTCTGTAATCAGCTGGGTGAGCAGGCCTCTTGTGCATGCTCATGGTGCAGTGTGGGTGAGCAGGCCTCTTGTCTTGGGTCATGGTGCAGTGTTGCCAAGACAGTGCTGAACCTCTGGAGGTCCTTCCCTGCCTCAGGAATGGCCCTGTTGGGCGAAGCTGGAGCCTCGCTTGCCCTGACAGACACAACTCACAGTAACCAGACCTATAATACAGACGTATAAGACCAAATGTCAGTGAACGTCTTATATAGAAAAGACTTAAGAAATACCTGTCACAGGGAGCAGAATGCTCAGTCTGTATATGAGGCAGTGCTTCCTAAAGGAATACCTGAATCATAACCAGAAAGGCATGGGGGCAGCTGGAATCAGATCTTGGAAATGAAGTGAATTAGACCCCTAGTGGCATGAGTGTCCTAGGGCAGGGTGCTGATGTCATGCACGTTCAACCACTCTATCCTTTCAGAGACAAGAATTGCACAACCAAAGTCGGATATCTCACTTGAGGAGTAAGAAGCTGACTTTCATTAAGGCAGTCAGTACAACTGCCCCAGTCACATTCTGCACAGCATTCCCATAACTGTCCACCAGGGATTCACACAAGACTGAGTGCAAAGACCCCTCAAATGAACCCACTCCTCAAAAGGCTGTGGAGGGAAGCCAGCTAGCAAGACACCTAAGAGAGGGAGAGAGACAGACAGAAAGAGAGAGAGAGAGAAAGAGAGGAGCATGCATGAACAAGGGCCTAACCAATCTCCTGGAAGAGGCAGAGCCCTCTCAGCCTGGCTGACACAGGCTGAGTGGCTCTCTGTGAAGTGGTCTGGAGACATGTTGGGTGCCCTTCCTCTGAGCACCTTGTGCTTTCCATCCCAGAATATATAGCACCCCAAAAGGCAGAGGAGGCAGCAGGTGCAGTCTTTGGTCTCCCCAGGATGTGGAGCAGCTACTGCCTCCCTCGAGTGTGTGGTATTGAAACCCTCCCCTATCCTGTCCTCCAGGCATGACTGGCTCATGGCAGCTCAGATTCTATGTCTGCTGGACTCTGCTCAAGGTCCCCTGAAGAGTGCCTTTGTGTGCACTGCTAATGTCCTATCTGCAGCCTTCGCTGCCCACTCCAGGGCTGAGCAGCCCTCCATGCTGAGGTCCCAGCCTGTGCCAGGAGCCTGTGAAGCACGTGCTGTCTGGGAGGGTGGTCAGATGTGTCTCTCACCTGCCCCTGTCCTGGAGGATAGCTGCAGGAGTAATGGGAGGTGTTCCAGGGGGCTCAGAAGACTGGACTTGCTGCTGGCTCAAGACCCTGTGAAGGAGAACTTCATTTCCTACTGGCCTGTGGCAGTGGAACCCATGAAGGACCCAGCAGGGGCCATAGAGGCTCAGTGTCCAGGCCTGATGCAAGGCAGAAGGAAGATGCAGGCCCCAGGTGCCTGACCCTGGTCTATTTTCCATTGGTTCTTCTGGGCTCTCTTCTTTCTCTGAGCCTAATCTAGGGTGGCACAGCCCAAGGGGCTTCCCATTGTTTATGGGCACAAGGTGTACTCAGAGGCTGGCGATCCATGTGGAAATGGAACTGCTCCCAGATGAAGACCAAGGCACTGGCAATGAACCCAGCCAGCTGGGCTGCTGTGCAGGAAGCTCCACCTGGATCTTACTTCTCCTGACAAGGAGAAACTGTCCACACCAGTATGGAGATTGCTGCCCCCAGGGAAGGTGTTGGTTCTGTGGCCTCTGGGTTCATGGTGAGCTGGGTTGGCCTCCCACTCCACAGCAGGTACAGAATCCCAGGAGAACTGATGGGGTCAGTCAGCCATCACTCAGTCACATTTTACGTGTAGCAAGGGAGTTAGTGAGTCAGTCACTCACTGGAAAGGGGCCTTTAGAGAAAGGTAGGGGTTCTCCTGACTGAGAGAGAGTGACACAGGCAGTCAAGGACACTGCTGCCACTCATGAAGCAACACATGCAGCATCCCCTGTTGATGGTGCCAGAGAGGGGACATGGGTCTGCATTGCTGGTCCAGAGACCCAGCTCAGCCACAAGACTCCTCCCCTGGGCAGGCCTCGTCAAATTTTGTCTTAAAGGCCCAGGTGGGACAGCCCACCTCAAGATCATCTTAACAGTAAACCTTAAGTGAAAAATAGAAAAATGTGAAAAGCAGAAGGAAAGTGAACCATGCATTTTGTAATGCTTGAGGGGGAAATGGAGGTGTGTGGTACAGAGGTAAGCTAACCCCCCGAGGTCTGGTCTTCACCCAGGTGACTGGGAGATGCCCAGACCCTCAATGTCCTGCTGGAAGAGGAGTATCCATTTGCCTGGGGCCTTTGACCAGTGCACAGTCTAACTGCAATTTATGAGGGGACCTTGAGGACATGACAGGCCAGTGCTGGTTCTGGCGGTGGTAGAAACTGCAAGTCAGCCATGTGGGCAGTGTGTGCTAGAGCCCATTGAGTTCTCACTAGTGGAAGCTTGGGGAGCTTCCCAGGGGGCAGTTTTTGCGTGAATTAATTGTCACATGTCATGCTCAGTGGACTCCATGGAGGGAGGAAGCCTGAGCTCCACCTTGGGCTCATCCTGGATTCTGCCATCTGAGCCTCTTCCTTCTGCCCATCTATTTTGTGTCCTTCCACAGTAATGAAAGCATCAAGCTCTATGGCTGTTTAGCACATTACCAAACCTGAGGGCAGTCATGGGAGCCCTGGACTCAGTCAGTGTGTGGCGTGGGAGCCTCAGGGGAGAGACTGAACAGCGCCATTTCCTAACCACTCTGCAGAGGCTGAGCCAGACCAGGTGCAGAAGCCAGTTCAGAGCATGGGGGCAGATCCTGGCTTGGAGGGTCCCCCAACTTTCAGTATTCAGTGGAGTGACGGCCTCATGGGGGGTGAGTTACATTCTTCAGCCTGTCGGAGGACAGAAGGAGGTGCTTACAGTCACCTCAAGTGACACGATTTTGTTGTCTTTCCATTAAAATGACAGAGGAATGGAACCACGTTGACAATTGCATACATTTCTGGCCTAGTGGCTGTCACAGGCTCCAAACAGATCCTTCTGTTCAGGCAAACATAGCTGCCACTTCCAACAGGATGCTCGCACCTGGCCAGGTGGATTGGCTGCCAAGGGCGTCTGGAAGGTCCTCCCTGCTTCCTTCAAACTCAAAGCAAGCACGCCCATGAGGTTTTCCAATACATCGTCCTTCCAGACAGAAGGTGACAGTTCTGGGAAGTGCCTGAAAGTGGGTGAGGAGAAGGGTGTTCTAGAAATACAAGGTACAACAAGGCACCCGGCAGGGGACCACCATAGGGTGCTCACCTATGGGAGAGAGGAATTCCATCTACCCAAAACACTGGCTCGGCTTTGGGTTGAGGCTAAACTTTGTCAATGAGTTCTCATTCCAAGATCCCGTGTGTTGGGACAATCATTCAGATCCTCCCTGGAATTTTGTCAGAAACTCTGGCAGCCAGAGGACAATGGGAAAAAATCCTCAAAGCAATGAAAGAAAAAAGAACAACAACAAAAATGCCCTGTCAAACCAGTAGTTTATAGTCAGCAAAAATATCCTTTAAGAATGAAGATGGAATAAAGACATTCTTCAGGTAAAGAATGCCAAGACGATTAGCCATGAGCAGAAATGCTAAAGGAAGTTTTTCTACCAGAAGAAGGAAAATGACCGGAACTGCCAGACTCACCTCCGCTTCACTTCTTTAGGGTAGATGTGACTGCTTAAAGCAGTGTTGTTCCATCGCTTTGTGGGGTTGGTGACCTTGGAAGCTTCAGAGTGAATTGTTCCCTAGGGGTCTCAGTGTGTGGACTGCTTGGGAGGCTTCACCCTGGCCTGGGGCCTGGAGCCCAGCTCAAGAGCATGACAGGGTAATAATGCCCCTTGTTGTTTGCTCTGTGGGTTTCTGGGTAAGGGGGCCTTCCTCCTGAATCCTGGATGGACCCTTTAGGGGCAGAGTGGGACATATCGGTGTCCCAAAGGCAGAGGGACCTTCATCCAGACCAGAGCTCATTGTTCTCTAGCTATGAGGCTTTGTGCTTCCCTTGTTTGTTTTGGAAGGATTTTTAAAATGTACTAGTCGAGGGGAACTTGAAGCACTCTAGAAAAGGGGCCAGCCATGCAGCAGTGAGAAGACCAAGAAGTTGGTCTTTCCCTGGAGCAGCAGTCCGTGTCTCTGTGTCCTCCTCTCTTCTTTTCTCTTCAAAGGTCACTAGCCACCAGATTTGAGCACACCTGACTTCATCTTGAGATCCTTCATTTAATTGTACAAAGAGCTTTCCCAGATATTGTCACACTCACAGGTTTGGAGTGAACATGTCTTTTGGGGACTGCCCTTCAACCCACCCTGTGCAGCCAGCATAAATGATGCAGCAGTAAATTCCTGTATGTGTCCTCTCAGGACCAGCTACTGCTGCCAAAGTCTGGTGTGACAGGCCATGCTGAGAGGCAAGGCAGCACTGACAATGACACGCTCTTCATTTATTTCCTACTGGTCCGTGGCTGGTGGAGCCTCTTCTGGCTTGGGATGGGCTTGCTCCAGCCTGTGGGGAATTCAGCTCTGCTTCACACCTGTGTTAGCCATGTTTGCCTCGCTGTAACAAAATGCCTGAGATAACCAGTTTAAAGGAGGAAAGGTTTATTTTGGCTCCTGGTTCCAGCTGGAGGTTACTTGGCCCAATTGCCTTGAGTCTGTGGAGGCACGGTACACCATGATGGGCGAGCACAGTGGAGGAGCCACTCACTTTATAGCATCTAGAGATCAAAGAGAGAGCAGGGGACGTCCCAGTATCTCCTTCATGGGCACCTCCTCAATAACCTAACTTCCTCCCTCTGGACCCCACTTCATAAAGGTTCCACCACCTCCCAGTAGTGCCAACGGCTGAGGACCAACCTTCTACACATGGGCCTTTGTGTAGAAAGCAACGTCTTTTCATTGTCCTTGGCCAGGGACTCCCCATGCCCTTCTAACGAACAGCTGGAACTCCAGAGATGAAGACAAAATACAACTGCCCATTGCAGACCTCTGCACCACCATGTTCTTCACATCACACTGGCCAAAGCCAGTCACTGGACAGGCCCAACATGGGGTGGGGACGTGTCACCACAATGGAGGGACAGTGTGCTTTTAATGATGAGGCACCCTGTCCTATGTGGGGAGGGAGGTGGATGGGATGCAGAGTACAATGTGGAGGAACAGGGGGACACAGCCCTGTGTGAGCAGGGAGAATGCAGCAATGCCAGTGAAAGAGCTCAGGAGGGTCAGTGCTGGTCATCGGTGGAGCAGGTCTGGCAGGCAGGATGAAGGTTCAGAGTGCCAGCCCGGCCCCATCTCCAACTCAGGCTGCTCATTCCTCTGCAGAGGAGAAGAGGATACAGTGGTGTCCGTGTTTTGGTCTGTATTTCCTCGGCTCCTGGCCTCTTACACAGTGTTTTATTTGCCTGATGTTCTCTGGACTCCCTGTTCTGGAGATTAGCCTGTTCACACCTTTCAGCCGTTTTTTTCCTTTTGGAGGTGCAGTCTTTTACCTGTTGGTTGCAGGAGTTCCTCAGGCTCTCCTTGGTCAAATAGAAAGCAGCCTTATCAAATGTACACTGCGTGTGCACGTGTGCACACCTCCCAGCTTCAGACTTAAAAGTTGTGTTGGGAAGACCTTCCTCACCTTCAAGGTCATAGAAATACTCTGAAATTTCTCATGAAGTCTCTCATGCTCATTTCACAGTTAGATTTTTTTCTTTCATCTAAGGATGAAAATTGATTCTCTGAGAGAATCAATTAATTCATGACGTTACTTATACGTTAATTTCTCAATTTATTCCTAGGGAGAGATTTTTTTTCTGAGAGATGCAATTACTTCTCTCTGGAAAAGATGAGTTACAGTTTGTAGAGAAAATGAGAAGGAGCACCCATAGCTGGTGGCTGTAATTTCCAGTGAAAATACGAGATGTCTGCTGGTGACCCAGCTATGACACGATATATGAGTTAAAAATTGATTTCTGGCTTAGCGCTTGGAGGAAATCATTAAACTTGACATTTTGTTCTGTTTGAGGCAAGAACTGTTATGAGGACCAAAAATAATTCTAATTTGCTTCCTGTCCTACGCCCTGGAAGGGAGATTTCATGGCCCCAAAATAAAACATAATGAGAGGGAGAAAACTCCCAGCTCTAATTGCAGAAGCTTAATTGATCAGAATAACAGCCGGGACACACATTTCCTTCTTCTCTCCTGTTCCTGCTTTCAGTAGAAATGACAATTTCATTTTTTTCCTCTTACTCTTTTTCCTCTTGGGCTCCCATACCAAGTTCCCCATTTTTCCTGCATAATTTGTAGTAATTATGAAAAGTACAGAATTGAGAAATATCTCAGTAAGTGCACTTTCCCCCTTGTATTTTATTAAATTTAATTGAAGTGTGACAATTACACAGAAAAATAGACAATCATGAGTTCACAGCTTAGGGAATTTCACCAGGTGAATCAATACAGCCACCTCAAGAGAAAAGATTCCTGACCTCTCAGAAGCATTGTTTGCTCTTTCAATAATCTCCCTGCCACTGCCCTGCCTTTCCTCAGCGTAGATCAGTGTTACCTGAACTTGAACTTATCAAAGTAAAGTCATAGGACGTTCTTGCATCTGGCTCAGTTTGCTAATACCTTTGTGGAAGTCATCCACGGTATGGGGTGTATCAGAATTTCACCTGTGCTCACTGCTGTCCACCACGCGAATACCTCTCCATTAATTCATCTGTTCTGTGCTACAGATGTTGGCATTGCTTCCTGTTTGGAGCATCGTAAATTCTACACCTTGCGCTGGTGACAACGTGTGCACTTCTCTGTTGGATCTGTGACTGGGGCGAGCCCGCTCAGAGAGCAGTGCCTGACCACTTGGCTTTAGTGGATCCTGCCAAAGCAGAGGTACCAGTTTATACCCGTGTAATACAGAAGTGTCTGAAGCTCCCAGCATCTTGGCCAACACTCATTTTCTGTCTTTTTCACTTTCTCGTTCTGCTGGGTGTGGAGTTGTTCTCACTGTAGCATTTCTCGGATGGTTTTAGAAGTAAGCATTTTGTATGTATGGTGTGGACAATTGGATAGGTTGTTTTTTTTTTTTTTTGAAGTTACTATTTCTCCACTTTTTATTAGTTTGTCATTTCCTTATTGATTCACAATGTTAAAAATATATCTTCTCAGCAAAGTGCCAGTGGCCCATGCCTGGCTAAGTTGGGAGGCTGAGTGCAAGCAGATCATGGTTCTAGGCCAACCTGAGCAAAAAAGTTAGCAAGACCCCATCTAGATAGAAAAAGCTGGGTGTGATGGCACAAGCCTGCCATCCCATCTACTGCAGGAAGCATAAATAGGGGAATTGCAGCCCAGGTTGGCTGGGGCAAAAATGGCAAGACCCTCTTTCAAAAATACCTAATGCAAAAAGGGGGCATGGCTCAAGCTGTAGAGATCCTGCCTAGCAAGCACAAAGCCCTGAGTTCAAACCCCATTACCACAAAAACTACATTTATACATCTATTCAACATCAGTCTTTTTTGTGTTAAAATATCTCCCTTCATTCAGGAGCTTGCCTTTTTCTCTAGCTAGCAAGTTCCCAATTTGAATGTAGTTCAATTCATTATCTTTTTTATGGTTAGTACTTTGTGGATCCTGTTTAAGAAACACTTGCCCTGGGGGAAAAGGGAGAATAATGGAGGGAATGAGCCAAACTAGGGCACAATATATGTGTATATGGACCTGTCACAGTGAAACCCCCGGTATAGCTGTCATACACCAATAAAAAAGAAACATTTGCCTATTCTGGTAATGTGAAGCTGTTCTCATAGGTTTTTTTTTTTTTTAAAACCATGGTGGCCTAAGCACTTGGGAGATGGAGGCAGGAGGATTATGAGTTTGAGGCCAGCTGGGGGAAAGGTAGCAAGACCCTGTGTCAAAACAAAACAAAAGCACAGGGTGGGCTGACAGGTGGCTCAGGAAGCAGAGTGCCCTGACCTCAAGCCCCAGTGCTGCCAAAACAAAAACAAAAGAGCGAAAGGCAGGACAAAGCTCAGGTGAGGAGCACTCAGAGGCCCTGGGTAGGACCCCCAGCACCACACGCTGTTTTCTCTTTGAGGTGAGATTCTTACTCTCCAGAATCGCATTTTTTCATACTGTGTATTAGAGTCAAAATTAATGTTTAATATCCACTTAACCCAGCATCACTTACAGAAAAGACTCTTTTCTTCCCTGCATTACAGTGCACTTTTATCTCCAAATGGGTGCCTATTCAAGTGCAGGTGGCAGATGTTGGTGCCTTTTTGCCCAGCTATGAACAGAAAATCCTTGATTTCTTCAGTTTTCTGAGTCATGAGCCAGCCTGGGCAAGTAGTTCTAAAGACCCCATCTCCAAAATAACCAGAGCAAAATGGACTGGAGGTGCAGCTCAAGCCTCTCATCTTGTCCCCTGGCCGGCCATTTTCTCACTTTTTGATGACAAACTAATAAATCTTTGCTTTCTCCTAAAAACAAAACCAAAAGCAAACAAACAAGCATGACACAATACAACAGGATACAACACAACAAACAAATCAAATACAGGTGGCAGCTGGTCTTCCAAAATGGCCACTCTAGCCACATGACAAAGTACCAACAAGAAGGTTAGGATCACTCCCACCTTGAGTCTCAGCAGCTTCCAACCTTTCATTCAGCTCTGGGCCTAGCCTGTGTTGCCTAGCACCTCCCACTTTTATGGTGGGAGAAACCAGCTCCTGGGTGGACGTCTGGCTGCCCTGCAGCCACCCTATGAGCCCAGTGAGCTACATGGACAGTCCACCTAGAGGAGAAGTGAAAAGAAAAGAAATCAGAACCTGAGCCGGACACCTGCCCCATGGCTGTTGTCAGCCATTCCCTCACAGAACCCATGAGGCAGAGTGGGCAGCCCCTGGTGTTCTGAATGCTACCAACTGCTGGGAGGCTTGTCACACAGTGTCACAGCTGCAATGGCTCTGCACTGGACCTGTGTTCTGGTGCATCTCCCAGCACCAGCATAGCATTGTCTTACTTCCTTCTACTCTGAAATGGGTCTTAGTGCCAGGTCACACAAGCTACAACTCTGTTCTTCAAAATTGGGCCTTGACCATTTTTAATATCTTTAGTATTTTCTTAAATGTTATGCAATCATTTACATTTATATAAATGCTATATTCGCATAACTGTTAATATAATCCATTTTCAAAAGCAAGAGGCACAAAAAACTGCTAGGTTTTCTACTGGTACTGCATGGGATCTATACATCAGTAACTGGGAGATTTAGCATGTTTATATTACTGAGTTTTCCACTCCATGAACATGGTGTATCTCTCTAATTTAATTTCAGTAATGCTTTATAATTTTTCACACAGATACTTTGCATACTTTAATAAGCTTTATCTCGAGGAGGGCCCCTGGGCCGCCACCAGTTGCCCGTGCCCAGACGGGTTGGGAAGACACAGACCACAAGGTGAGCTAAGTGGTATGCAGTACTCCCACAGACAACCCTGGGCCAGATCAGCATAGCCTCCTGGACAGACCGACCCCCACCCAGGGAAAAAAGGAGAAACTGAGTAATAAGCAATAACAACAAAAAAGACACGTAGCAAAGAGGGTGGGGCACCCTAAGCGCCGAAGGAGGGGGACGGGAATCCCTCCTGGAACTGTAAATAAACAAGGCGGGCCTGGCCAGAGAGGGGGGAGCAGGGGCGGGAAAGCTTGTAAAAGTGGCTGTGGGAGGAAAACTCCACAGGAGAGGGGGGAAGACCCACTTCCCACGTGAGCTGTAAATAAACACGCAGGCCTGACAACGCGGGTGCAGTGTCACCTCCCCAAGTGTGCTTGGAAACGGGAAAGCTTGGAGCAGTGGCATCGGGCACAGAAGAACTCTGAGCAAACAAAGCCTGCAGGGCCAGGTGAGTGCTAAGCTCACCCCTGAGATCTGCATAAACAACGCCTCCAGCAACAGCAGGCTGAGAGCAGCGGGCAGGCAAGCCACAGCTGCAGATGCCATTCTCAGAACTGTCTCCAGACTCTTTTTTCTCTCTCCCTACCTTTGATGAGAAAACAACTGAACTACATCTGCATGCTCAAAAACTTACTGAAACTGTATTGCATTTGAACTTGGGACACTTTGTGGGTTTTTTTTTTGTTTTGTTTTTTTTGTGGTTTTGTTCTATTTTATGTTACCCCTTTGATGAGACAAATACAGAACAACATCTGAGGCACCATCTCCAGGATTAGAGGCTGAGGGATGAACACCATAATTATTAAGACTGAAAATTTATGGCATTTGAACTTGGAGGTTTTGGGTTTTTTTTTAATTTTATTTATTTTTTATTTTATATTTTATATTTTATTTTATTTTATTTTTATATATACTTTTTTCTTTCATTGACTTATTTTTTATTTTTATTCTTATCTTTATTCTTTTTATTTTTTATTTTCAATCCTCTCTCTGTCTCTCTAATGCCTTTTCAGCTTATGGTTGATTAGTACACTGTCTCCCTGTTTATATCTTTGAAACTTTTTTTGTTTGTTTCTTTGTTTTGTTTTTTTTCTACTTGATTATTTGTGTTTCCCTTTTCCTTTAACTTCTTTGCTTTCCATCCCCTCTCACCCTTACATTCTAAATATCACTAGTGCCATTATTACAGCCAGAAAATACTTAATTGCACACAGTACAGGGACAATAACAACACCAAGGGCAATGATGGTAAGACAGAAAAAACAGGGAAACCAGTTTCCCCACAGCAAAAAATTAGTACAGGAACCAGAGGGACATGAAGAAAACAGATACTCAGATCCAGACTCCAACAAAATGAAGATAAACTATGCCAAAGAACCCAATGAAGCCCACAAGAACAATCTAAAAGAAGAAATACTACAGGTAATCAATGAGAATTTTATAGAGATAACACTGGATAGGGTCAACCAAAATGTACAGGAGACACTCAAGAAATTCCAAGACAACAAAAATAGAGAATTTGAAAAAACGAAAGAAGAAATAAAGGAAACCATAGAAGCACTGTATAAACACCAAAGTGAAACAGAGAACACGATTAATAAAGAGATAAATGAACTCAGGACAAAAATAGACAACATTAAAGAGGAAATGACCCAGGATATGGAAAACCTCAGAAAAAAGAACGAAACAATTGCAAAACAAAACAGAAGGCCAATCCAGCAGACTAGAACAAACAGAAGACAGAATCTCAGAACTCAAAGATGAAATGGTAATTAAAGGAAAAACCAAAGAACTATTAGTTAAACAACTCAAGAACTGTGAAAAGAAAATGCAAGAACTCACCGACTCCATCAAAAGACCAAACCTCAGAATCATGGGCATCAAAGAAGGAGAAGAGATGCAAGCAAAGGGAATGCAAAATATATTCAACAAAATAATAGAGAAAGCTATTTCCATACAGATGCAAGAGGTCTCCAGAACTACCCCATGGCATATCATCATTAAAACAACAAGTATCATGATACGTGACTTCAAACTATATTACAAAGCAGTAACAATAAAAAGAGCATGGTACTGGCACAAAAACAGACATGAAGACCAGTGGAACAGAATAGAGGACCCAGATATGAAGCCACACAGCTATAACCAACTTGTCTTTGACAAAGGAGCTAAAAATATATGATGGAGAAATAGCAGCCTCTTCAACAAAAACTGCTGGGAAAACTGGTTAGCAGTCTGCAAAAAACTGAAACTAGATCCATGTATATCACCCTATACCAATATTAACTCAAAATGGATCAAGGATCTTAATATCAGACCCCAAACTCTAAAGTTGATACAGGAAAGAGTAGGAAATACTCTGGAGTTAGTAGGTATAGGTAAGAACTTTCTCAATGGAACCCCAGCAGCACAGCAACTAAGAGATAGCATAGATAAATGGGATTTCATAAAACTAAAAAGCTTCTGCTCATCAAAAGAAATGGTCTCTAAACTGAAGAGAACACCCACAGAGTGGGAGAAAATATTTGCCAGCTATACATCAGACAAAGGACTGATAACCAGAATATATAGGGAACTTAAAAAACTAAATTCTCCCAAAACTAATGAACCAATAAAGAAATGAGCAAGTGAACTAAACAGAACTTTCTCAAAAGAAGAAATTCAAATGGCCAAACAACACATGAAAAAATGCTCACCATCTCTAGCAATAAAGGAAATGCAAATTAAAACCACACTAAGATTCCACCTCACCCCTGTTAGAATAGCCATCATCAGCAACACCACCAACAACAGGTGTTGGCGAGGATGCGGGGAAAAAGGAACCCTCTTCCACTGCTGATGGGAATGTAAACTAGTACAACCACTCTGGAAAAAAATTTGGAGGCTACTTAAAAAGCTAGACATTGATCTACCATTTGATCCAGCAATCCCACTCTTGGGGATATACCCAAAAGACTGTGACACAGGTTACTCCAGAGGCACCTGCACACCCATGTTTATTGCGGCACTATTCACAATAGCCAAGTTAAGGAAACAGCCAAGATGCCCCACCACTGACGAATGGATTAAGAAAATGTGGTATCTATACACAATGGAATTTTATGCAGCCATGAAGAAGAACGAAATGTTATCATTCGCTGGTAAATGGATGGAATTGGAGAACATCATTCTGAGTGAGGTTAGCCTGGCCCAAAAGACCAAAAATCGTATGTTCTCCCTCATATGCGGACATTAGATCAAGGGCAAACACAACAATGGGATTGGACTTTGAGCACATGATAAAAGCGAGAGCACACAAGGGAGGGGTGAGGATAGGTAAGACACCTAAAAAATTAGCTAGCATTCGTTGCCCTCAACGAAGTGAAACTAAAGCAGATACCTTAAAAGCAACTGAGGCCAATAGGAAAAGGGGAACAGGAACTACAGAAAAGGTTAGATTAAAAAGAATTAACCTAGAAGGTAACACCCACGCACAGGAAATCAATGTGAGTCAATGCCCTGTATAGCTATCCTTATCTCAACCAGCAAAAACCCTTGTTCCTTCCTATTATTGCTTATACTCTCTCTACAACAAAATTAGACATAAGGGCAAAATAGTTTCTGCTGGGTATTGAGGGGGTGGGGGGGAGAAGGAGCAGGTGGAGTGCATTGTAAGGGAGGGGGTGGGGGTAGGGGGAGAAATGACCCAAGCCTTGTATGCACATATGAATAATAAAACAATAAAAATTTTTAAAAAATAAGCTTTTTTATTCTTTTTTCTATGTTTCTTTTATTTTCTACTTGTTTTGCTGGCATATAGAATTTTTGTATATTGGGCTTATGTTTAGTGAATTTGTATATTAATGCATTTTATGCTGCTATAACAGAATACCAGAGACTGGGTAACTTATATAGAAAATAAACTTATTTTTCATAGTTCTGGATACTGAGAAGTTCAAGATTGAGGCTCTGTTGTCTGGCAAGGGAATTTTTGTTGCTTTGTCCTATAGCAGAAAGGGGAGGGAGGAAGAGAGAGAGAGAGAACCAGCCAGGCATAGTGGCATCCTGTAATTCCAACACTTGGGAGACTGAGTCAGGAGAACTGTAGGTTTGAGACCAGCCTGGGTTACACAGTAAGACTCTGTCTCAAAAAAAGGGGAAGATTCTAATTCATCCTTTTATAAAGAACCCACTCTATGGTAACAGCATTAATCTGCTTATGAGACCAGAGCCCTCCTGATCCCTCTCAATACTGCTGAATTGGTGATCAAATTCCCCACATGTAAACATTCATTTAAACATGTAAACATCGCATTCTGTCCCACCCTCCAAACTTATGTCCTTCCCACATGCAAAACAGTCACCCCATCCCATGGATACAAGTCTTCAGTTGCTCCAGTATTAACTCAAAAGTCCAAAGTCCACCATCTCTGCTAATCAGATGCAGGTGAGACTCAAGGTGTGATTCACCCAGAGGCAAACTCCCCTCCAGCTGTGAGCCTGTGGGATCAAACCAGTTTGTGACTTCCAAAATCTAGTGGTGGGACAGGTATAGGAAGGAAATTCTGATTCCAAAGGGAAGATGAAGCCCTAGTGAAAATTCTGAACCCAGAGTGGCTGGGCCCCCTGGTTGACAGTGCTCCATGAGAATTGTCACACATCGGTGCTGTGAGGGACGCCATCCTCAGTACATGGCAGGGTCAATGGAGTGCCACATCAGGACTCTCCTGGACCCCAACCATGTGTCTGATTTGGTTCTGTATCCTTTCACAGCTTTCAGTGAACTCCTGCCTTCCAGAGATTTATCAAACCTGGGGGTGGTTTAGGGACCTCCCAAGCTGACAGTTGATTCACTGGTGAGGTGGGCGTGTGTGCACTGCTCCGTCCAGGTACGTGGTTGGCTAACTTCTTACAAACAATGAGTCCAACGGTTTGTGATTTCCCGATTGTGTCCTGGTGATGACCATGGAAACAATAGTCTTCGGTGAGAGAAGCATGAAATTGCTGCACGTTCTGTTTTCCACATGGAGAGTCAGTCATCCGGTGGTTTAAACCAAAGGCCCGAGAAAATCTGGTGAAGATAATTTACTTGCTTTTAGTAAGAATTCTCAAACTTATCTTTCTTTATCTGATGTTGTATACCTATCTACCTTAGGTGTTTCAGAAACACCTAAGTCCATTGTCAAGGAGATGACAATGGGTACCACATATTGGAACACATACCCTGGCTAACTTACCAGCCTTACCTGATTTCGTCTTTGCTGTAGCCCTGTAATCAGTGTTGTCTCTAGGAAACTCTCAGTAAAAACACATGTGTTTTAGAGTCTTAGAGCTGGTTGTGAGGAAATTCAGTGACCTACCCTTGACCGATGGTAAGTCAAGAGACCCTGCTTATTCCAGAGAGTCTACTATCCTGGAGGAAAGAATATTGCTCAGAGAGGCCAAAGAAGAATTTAAGCAGACAGATTTCAATCCTTGTTGAGTTTCTTCACCAATCATGACTACGTGATGGAGTCTTCAGAAAAACACAAGGCGCCTCTAGTCCCAGCTATGCATAGGCAAAGGCAGGAGGCAGACTTGAACCCAGGAGTTTGAGGAAAGCCCGGGCAACAGAGGGGGAGAGGAGGGAGAGCAGTGTTGGAGACCAGGCATGAACCCTGGACTGGGATATAATGGAGTTTGCACAGTCTCTCTATGGTAGAAGTTTGCACAGCCTCTCCCACCATATTTTTCCAGTACCTGGTGTCTTGACCTTTGTTCTCACATCTCCTTGAAGAATACAACCTGCTGTGTCCGCATACCAGCCCCCTGATGCAAAACTAGATAAAGTACCAGAACTGTTAGGAGACTCCCTGATGCCAGATTAATCAATACCTTAGGTAAGGTGTCCTGTGTGCTTGATTATTTCAGAACAGATGTGTTGCAATTAAGCTTCTGTAGCCTTAGGAAAATTAGCCCACCAAACCTCATTCTTTTTACCCTGCATCAAAGAATTGTTGAAGCCTGATTTTTACCTGAGTCTTTTCCTTGTACTGACCTATAAAATAAACACTGGCTCAGTAGGCGCTCATGTTTTCCATGAAGAATGTGCAGTCCTCCCATCCCCAGCTTTTCTGTTTTATGTCTGTATGTCTGTGTGTGTCTTATTTCTCATTCCCCACTGCTCTTAGTCAAGTTCACGCAGCACACCCATGCAGGTCACAGGCAGAGGAGGAGGGGGAGGAGGAGGAAGAGGAAGAGGAAAGGAGAGGGAGGGAGAGGGAGGGAGAGGGAGGGAGAGAAGGTCTTGCTAGGCTACCTAAGTTGTTCTGAAATCCTTGACCCAAGATCAAATTTTCCATGAACAGATGATCCTCCATAATGGTGCTACTCATAATTTTTGACTTTGATGGCATGAAACACCTCGAACAACCATTCTGGTTTTCACTTTCAGTACTGTGTGCAATAAATTACACAAGATAGTTAGCAGTTCATTAAAATATCTGTATGTTAGCCCAGCCATAGGCTAACGTAAGTGCTCTAAGCACGTTAGGTAGATGAGGCTAAGCTACAATGTAGGTTAAGCATATGTTATGCATTCTCTTTGGGAGGAGGGGACTGGGGTTTGAACTCAGGGCTTCATGCTTGCAAAGCTGGCACTCCACTGCTCGAGCCACACCTCCAGTCCATTTTGCTTAGGTTATTTTGGAGGTGGGGTCTTGTGAACTATTTTCCCAGGCTGTCCTTGAACTATGATCCTCCCAATCTCAGCCTCTCAAGTAGCTAGGATTATATGCTTGCACCACCAGTGCCCTACTAAAGTGCATTTTTGACATAACATCGCCAATGTATAATAAACTTATTGTACATAAGCCCATCGTAAGTCGAGTAGCCCCTGTGTTCATTTCCCACCCAGCTCTGCTATCTGCATCCTTTGTAACAGAGGGAGTCCCCTCCAGGGGGAGGATCCAGGGAATCTGCACACCCAAGCTATCATAAAACTCACCCAGCTCTTACAGGGAGCCAGTGCTAATTGCTTCGTGGACTTTTTTTCTCATTTACCCTCTCTGCCACCTTATGAGGAAGAACTGTCACTGCTAGTACTTTACAGATGAAGAAAAGAGTCTTAGAGAGTGAAAATAACTTGCTCAAGGTCACCCAGTGAGTGAGAGGCAGACCCAGGATTGCAAGCTGGCTGTCTAGACCAGCTGATTCAGAAGAGGAAGGTCCTGGCCCCGGGAGGGCCAGCCCTTGCCGGGCTCCCTGCAGTGGAATCTGTTTCTCACTTTTCCATCTGTCAGCTCTAGCAGCTTTGGCCAGATGGTGACGTCAACTGCTGGGCAGGTTCATTTTCTTCTCAGGAAGGGGTGCAAGGATGCTGGTTGTCAGGAGTCACAGAAGCAGTGTGGTGGGAGACACCTGGAGCCACAGGGGAGGGGATGGCAGTGCAGAGAAGGGGGAGATTCCCGTGGATACCCACTAAAATAACAGTCCTCCAAAAGGAAGATGAATACCATCTCTTTAGAGACATGGAGGACCCTGGGGATAAGTAGGATAGAATCAGGACTAGGAAGCCAGGCGTGTAAATTTTGACTCCAGAACTCCCCCTTCCATACACCATGCTGCCTGAGTCACCAAGGCACAGAGTCCAAGTCCAGTTTCAGCAGCCTGGGATGAGATGGGTCTCATCGACAGGGGGAACAGAGCAGTCAGCCTGTTCTGCATAAGGTCACACAGCCACATCCTTCCAACTGTCTGGCACTGGCAACCACAGGGTCTACCATAGCTCTGCCATGTGTGACTGACCCCTCCAAACTCGTGCTATAATCCGGGACAGTTTTAAGAGGGAGGACCTTTAAGAGGTGGGGCGGGTTACGGGGCTCTGTGGGGAATGTATTAAGGCCATTATTGAGGCAGTAGGCACTGCATGAAAGGACGAGCTCAGCCCTGCTCTTTAAATCTCACGTGCACTTCCTAGCCACATGGTGCTCTCCTCCCCGCTCAGAGGCAGCAGGAAGGCCCCACCAGACACCAGCCCATGCTCCTGGTCTTCCCAGCCTGCAGAGCTGTAAAACATAAGTCTCTTTTCATTGCAGACTGCGGTGTTATGTTACTGCAAGGGAGAATGGACCGAGACAAGAGTCATCATCCTGTTTACACACATGCACACACGCATTTTGGCCGTACTGAGGTTTGAACTCAGGGCCTCATGCTTGCAAAGCAGGTGCTCTACCACTTGAGCCACACCTCCAGCCCCCATCTGTGTATTTCATACCTTCAACATGCACTTTCTGGGACCCTAATGCTCAGAATCCAACGATCTGGGAGGCCCTTATTAGGAAAATCACTTACTGCTATTATTAGCTGAACCTTGTGAAACTCCCATCTCCTTGTGGACCAAAATGGTTGAATCTTGAACTTTTAACTTGGTTAAAATGAGTAAGAACACTGACTCTGGCAGGGAGGTCTATGGGATGTGAGAGACTGACAGCGAGTTGACAGCGTGAGGGTCCCTGTACTCAAGAGCATGTGACTTAAGGCCTGCGGTGACTATGGGAAGCCAGCTGGATCCTCAGTCCTGACCCTTGTTCCCCATGCCTTTTGGGCTGAACAGGCCCAAGTCTGACAGATGCCCGGGACGCCAGCCCTGGACTTGCAACTGTCTGCTATTTGCCCAGGTCTTTGGAGTTGACACCCAAGAACCCATCCTCTCCAGTCTCCTGGGAGACGCCTCGCCCTCATCTACACATCCTTCTCTGCACATGCATCTAAGCGTGTTAGCAAGCTCCTTCATTTACCGAGGACCCGGACCTGGGCCTGTTTGAGGTGCACTGTGGAGAGGACAGAGAAAGAAGAGGTCTTACAGGTCAGAGGGAGCCAGACAGGCTCTGAGCATCCCTCACCTGCTTTGCATCTACCTTAAACCTCTGCCTGGAAATCAGTGCAATTATCATGCATTAGATTCTAACCTGCAGGGTTTGTGGGCAGTTCAGAGAGGTGCGCTCCAAACGGCACCAGAGCTAATCAATTTTTTCAGTTTACGTAATTTTGAATTCGGCTCTGGATCCAAATCCTGATATGACCCAGAGGCAGGCGTCACAGCTCTCCACCCCTTCACTGAGGCTGGCTGAGGATCAGCACGTAATTGCCTTTCACCCATTATTCCTGGTAATAAATTGAGGGCCTGGGGCTCTCCAGCCTAGACACTTTTGGGATGCCAAGGATGCCCAGTTAATGGTTTAATCTCCTTAGAAACTGCAGCAGCATCTGTCATCGCCAGGAAAATGAGAAGTGCCGCTCTCTGCCCGGTAGGGCAGTCACTTCTGATTTGGGGAAGGTGGGCACAGAGGACATGTCTGGGTCAATCTGGATCAGTGTGAGGGAGGGAAGAGAAAGAGTAGAAGCACTTCAGACTGCTGTTTTGACCAACATCCTGGTCAAAATTTCCCTCTTCAGAGTGTAGCCACCTCAGGAGGAAAAAGAGCTGCACTGTGCCACTGCACTTTACATAGAAGGTGTTGATAATTTAATGCTGATTTTGCCCAGTAGAATATATGTCCCAACAGGACAAGGGCCAGGGAAGGCCTGGAAACAGGAAAGCAGAAGGAGGAGTGCTCAGTAGCAAAGAGGCAAGCATCCTCACCAGGAAAGAGAGGTCTCGGGTAAGGTGTGGTCTGTGGCTGGGGCAGAATCCACAAGAGCTGCCTGATAGACTCTAGGTGACTGCAAGGAACTGACTTGATCCCAGGGTGCCTGAGACCTGGATGCAGAGGACAACATTTTTCAGCAATCCAGAATGCTGAGGGAGGATGATCCAGACTGGGACAGGGTGGGCCAGGAGCAGTATTGAGGACATCCATGAGAATTTAAGGGTGAGAGGAAGTGAGGCAGCAATCCATTGCTGGCTGTCACCTCATCTACACAAAGGACATGCATAAGCAGCCATCTCTACAAGACTGGATTGTGTGGCCCACTGAAGCATCCAGTGTAAGTGGGGACACCGAGGTTGCAAATGACATAATCTCAAACTAACTCAAACAAAAAATCATGCATGGCTCCCATGGCTGAAAGGTCCAAGGGTTGGGCTGGCTTCAGACAACTGTGAGTCCCGAGTTTAAGCAACACCACAGGTATCTCTCCCTCCAGGCCCTTCTTCTTGTGCCAGCTTCACCACTCCACAGAGTGACTGGACCCTATGTGTAAGTGTGTGGGGGTACTGGACACTCAGATGGAGAAGATTTGGGAGACAGGCAACATTTGTTTCCAACTTCCAAAAAAACATCTATAATGCTACAACGTTTGATCACTGGTACACACTTTATTATATACCTTTATTTGAATTAATTAATAGGAAATGGATTATGGGAATACCCACAAACCACTGTAAAAGAAAAAATGACTATTAAAGCCCAAAGCTTTTGCACTGAGTAACAGAATTCACTGTCCACAGGGAGCCTCCACCCAAGAGAGACTATGGGTGGGCCCTTGAGGACACGGTTCAGAGCAGCAAGAATGGGGTGGCCTTTCAAACTCAAAGACACAAAGTGCATTATTGTCTGGAAGCTGAATGATGTGATTGGCTGAGCTATGATGTATCTGGGCTGTGGTATCCAGCTTCATCTGTTGGGGTGTGAGGAACCCAACTCAGAGCTGTGCTGATGGATGACTGGCAGCGAGGTCTACCCTGGAGTTGGCACTCTAAGAGGTCAGGTTGGGATTTAGCAGCAAGAAGAGGTGCTGGGCACCACTGACCATTATGTTTCATCAGTTGCTCCAATCCTGATGAGGAGTTGAATATCTTCATGCCACAGAACACGCATGTATAAGAGCTCCATGTTAAACAGTGATTACAGGCAGTCATTTGCCCCATAAGATACACACACACACACTGAGAATTCAAATGTCCGGGAAAACTCAGGACATTCAATCTCTCCAAAGGAAGGCTTGCAGTGCTCCTTGTAGAATGGTGGCTTCCACACTTGCCATGTTTAAGACTCAGGCAGGAGACAGAGGCCCTTGGAGCTTGCTGTGCTGGGTATCTCTTCTGTATTTTCTCCTTTCCTCTCACTTTCTGGTGGTAAAAGCAGCAAACATTTTTCAAGTCCCAAACAAGAACGTTCCTGTCTAAGTAACACTCTTAAGCAAAGTTATTGTAAGGACAACAGCGCATATCAAGACAGAACTACACAGAATTCTTTACAGCACAATAAAAATCAGATGCCCAGGTGCCATGACTTCCATTGTTCAGGTGGTTGGTACCTAACCTGTCCCCCCAAAAATGAGTGTTTTGAGACAATTGTAGAGAATTTGTTGGATACTGTTGTGGTTGTCAAAAGAAAAAGAATGGAACAGACTCCCCATGTAACACCTTGGCCTGGGGGGGTACAGTATGATGCATAATATTGGCAGAGTTAAGAGCACTTTGCAGGGTGGATCTTAACTCCTTCAGAACTGTGTACAACTCACCCCTTATAATACTGCTCAGTTTATGACAGAGCAATGTTCTCCTAGTTCTCTCCTAAATTGAAAATATCTTACAGTTTTGGGTTTTTTTTTCCCAGTACTGGTGATTGGTCTTGCTAGGCAAGCACTCTAGCAACTCAAGCTATGCCCAAGCCCTTTTGGTTCTGAAATAGGCTTTTGCCAAATTTTCCCAGGCTGGCCTTGGACTTGAGCTCCTCCAGTCTCCATTTCCCAAGTAGCTGGGCTTATATTGGCTGAAGATATCACAGGTTGAAAATGAATTTCATGTACCTAACCCAGTGTACCTCGCTCAGCCTAGCCTACCTTGAACGTGCTCTAAGTCCTTACATTAGCCTGCAGGTGGACAACACCAGCTCGAAGAAAGTCTGTCTTATAACAATGTGCTGAACATTGTACATAATTTAGTGGTATCTTTATGTGGTAGTACCCTGGAGAGTGTCAATTGTTTCCCCTGGGGATCTAGTCCAGGGGGAATCAAAATTCAAAGTACAGTTTCTACTAAAAGCATATCATTTTTGCACCATCATAAAGTCAAAAGTCGTAAGTGGAACTGTCACATCAGTGACTGTGTCTGCATATTAAGAACAGTTTCTGCAAGAAAGTGCAGAGACTTCTGTTCTACCATCCCTTTCCAGAGAAGCCCAGGCTGGCCACAAGCATTCACTGGGCAGAATAGGTTTTTCTCTGGTGGAAGCCAATAGGAAGTGTGAGCTCCGAGTAAGTGAAGACTTACTCAGGCAACGATTTTGATAAAACCAATGCTGCAAGGTGTTCACATTTGTCTTTCTTTTTAAGTGGAAGTCCTCAAAACATCGACTCCACTAATTCAAACATCACAGAACCAATTTGCAGTTTTCTACGGTTGTGTTAGAGTGAGACCAAAGCCACTCTCTGCTCTCAGGCCTCATCTCTTTTTCACAACTTTGCAGGTCAAGTTTAACCCCAAAGGATTTCATAATTATATCCCATTTATCTTAAATTCAGCTTCTTTTGAAAAAGCCAGTATCTCAGGAAAAGTGTAAGTCAATAACTTTACAAAGGATTGAACATCTGAAATGCACGGATGATGACTCTCAGGAGAGGAACATCTTGATCACAGGATTACCGGCTGTGGCGTGTGCCAGGCAGCCTCTGAGGTGGCCCTCAAAGATCCCGAGCCCTGGAATTCACAACTTGTGTAACCTCACTTCCCTGAGCATGGCCAGACTTACCAACTTGCTTCTAGTGAAGAGAATAAGGCTTCAATGGTTGGATGTCACATCCCACTTTAGGTCATTAAAGAACTGGCCGACCTCTTGGATCTCTCTTGTGCTCTTTCTTGCCTCGCTTGTGCTGGGGAAACTGGCTGCCGTGCTGTGAGCAGCCCTGTGGAGAGGTCTGCATGGGGAAGCTGAGGTGGATCTTCTACGACTTGCCAACAGCCATGTGGGTAAGCATGGGAGCTAGAGCTCCAGACAACTGCCACTTCAGCCAAGCCCAGTTCCTGACAGACGCTGGGCCAGAGCCACCAGCCAAGTGACCTTGAACCAGAGTCACCCAACCAAGCCACTCTGAGCCAGAGCCACTCAGCTACGGGATTCTGATCCACAGCCACCTAGCCAAGGGACCTTCAGCCACCCAGTCAAGTGACCTTGAGCCAGAGCCCCTCAGCCAAGTGACTCGCAGAGTCCTGACTTGCAAAATGTGTCTGCTTATTTTCAGATTCCCAGGTTGGGGTGGCATGCTGTAGACCCGTGGGTCACTAACACCTTGGGCTGTGTTCATCTGATGTAGGATCACGTCTTGCCTTTCTTGTCTTAAAATGAGGACACCACCACCTACCTCAGGGATTGCCTGAATACAAGGTCTGGATTAACGCCAGCATGTCGTGACTATTTTCGTATAATTGCTGTTATTGTTTGCTCTTGAAGGTCCCCTTAAGGCTCATTTGCTAAAGGCTTGGTCACCAGCTGGTGACACTCTTGAAAGGTGTTGGAAGTTTTAAGAGTGGGGCCTGATGGGAGGAAGTTAGAAGTTAGAAGACACAGCTCCTTCCTCTCTGCTTTCTGACTACTGTGAGATGAGTGTCTGTGCTCCACTGCAAGCTTCCACCATGATGCTCTGCCTTGCCACAGGCCCAAAGCAACAGAGCTAAGTGATCGTAGATGGAAACCCCTGAAATCTTGAGCCAAAATTACTTTTCTCCTTCAGGTTGATTACATCAGGTATTTTATCACAGTGATGGAAAGCTGACTATTGCAATTGCTATCTTGTCACTCAACAGAGAGCAGATTAGCCTGAACTTTGGAACTGTCATGCTTTGGCACAGGCATTGATTAAGGGACAGGAACAGGATTTGAGATCCATCCCTGAAAGGTGCTCCAGAAGGTGTTGCAATAAGTTTGTAGCTGTCCCCTTGTGTCAGAGCTGCCATCTCTCACTTGGTCCTGCTTGGGATAATAAATCAGGCTGACTGGAAATTCAAGCATCTGCTTTTGCATCATGGCTGTGCTGCTTCCTAACTGTGTGATCTTTACCTCTCTGAGCCTTTGTCTTTTCAGACACAAATTGAGGACAACCTAGCAGACAAAATCGTGGGGAAGAAGAGGTTAAGGGGAAGAGTATATGTAAAGTATCTCCTTAGTGACAGTTCCACGGTACGTGCTGGTGCCTGTCCTCCTCCTTCCTTACAGCCCACCCTGTTAGGCTTGCCTGGCCCTCAGGATCACACAGACAAGAGCAGCATGTCAACAGGCATATCACCCTCTAGGACAAGACTGGAAATCCTTGTGCAGATTGTCCATTATGCCAAAGTTCTGAGGCAGGAAGATTTGCACAGCAGAAATCATCCCCAGTACTGCAAAGTCCTCTAGCTGGAACTAGCCAGGCCCTTGAACTCCCCTGCAGGAGCCCTGTCCCATGTTTCAGATGGTTGCAGCCTCTGACAGCAACCTTGGTCAGTCTGAAGGCCATGTCCATTCCCCTGTAGCAAAATTCTGCAGCATCTGTTTGAATTGTTTCCATTTGAAAACTGTGAATTTGACTATCTTCTGAGACTGACTAAAGTCAGTCAGCATGCAGTGAGAACAATAAATTTTTATTAATGGAATCTTACAGTTTTAGACCTGAAGAAACTTTTAGAGGTTTTTATGCAATATACACTAGAGAGCTATATTTTAAAGAAGAAATAACTCATTGATCAGTAGTTTTGTGAAGGGGAGAATCCATAGATGAACCATGGACACTCAGTGTGAAAACACAGGCAGCAGACTGATCCGTGGTGTCTGTCCTCTTGTCCACCAATGGTAGGATCATGGTGACATCTGTCTTCTGCAGAACTCATCACAAAAGGAAAACAGATGGCAATACAAGGGCATCACTTTGAAAAAGAGAACATTTTATGCAATTAATGCAGAGAGGAGCCTACATGTGTGCATTCAAGCCTGTTGTCAAATGACTGCAACTCATAAAATAGAGTTGGATTCTGTGTGCTGCTACAGTTGCTCATTTTTATATTTGCAAAATCATCAGCATAACCTCAGGAAAACAAACCAATAGGTCTGTAAGTCACTTAAAATATCTTAAAGCCAAAGCCAGTTGAATAAACAGGAAGACCGCACCAGGCAGGAGTCACTTTACCTGTGAGCTCTGTGTCCTCATGCAGAGAAAGTGGACTTGACACCGTATGTGTTCTGTAGTGTCTTTGCTGCCCACCTCACATTACGGGAGGGCTTGGTTGGAGGTGTTTTCTGCCTATCTTTGAGTTCTTTGTATCAGTCACCAGCACTTCAAAAAAGTTGAATTTGATTTCCTGAGCAAAGATGTGTGTGTGTGTGTGTGTGTGTGTGTGTGTGTGCATCTGCATGTATCTGTGTGTGTCCATGCATATGTGTCTATACACGTGTTTGCATATATATGTGTGTCTGTGTGTGTGTCCATACGTGTGTACGTGTCCTATGCGTGTGTCAGCATCTGTGTGTGCCTGTGAGTCTGAACTTGAAAGAAGTCAGAATAGAAGCTGAGGGTGTGACTCAAGTGGTAGAGCACCTGCCTAGCAAGCAAGAAGCCCTGAAGTCAAACCCCAGTATCACCGGAGTCAACATACGAAGATTCCTATTTTCACAGAAAACCTCTAAATTCTTTCTAGTCTGTCTGTTCTGCTTCTAGGAGTCTCTCCTTTGAGCTGGTGCATGTGAGACATTCAAAACCACCACAAGACCCTGTGCTGATCACGAAGACTTACATGTTGGAACACAGTATCAGCCTCCGAGGAGACTGTGTCTCTCTGTGATCACTCAGCACAAACCCTTTCTCACCACACATTCAGAGCTTGTGGCTCAGGAAATGTGGTCAGGCACCACCAGAGGCCATAGCAGTGACACAAGGGGGTGAGGGTGCAGGATGCTATGAAAAAACCTACAGCACCTGGGCACTGTTGACCAGCTCTGCTCCACACAGGTCCTGCCCCGTCCTGACATCTGTGATGCATCCAACTACCCGTGAAGCCAGTGCAGCCTCACCGCCTCCCGTCGACTTCCACAACCTGCTGTACATAGAGCTGTGTGCCTCAAGTGCACTTTATGTAAATGCCACTGTCCATTTCCATACCCGACAGGATAGTGATCCTTTCCATGTAGGAAAGGGAGTTATCATCATCACCAATCCTAGAGCCATGGGTACACTAAGCAGTGTGAGGGCACAGCCAGAGGGACCAGGTCCTCTGTCCTCTGCAGCGTCCTCTACAGCCCCCCTCACAGCTGGATCCTTCTCTCTTCTGAATTCCCACAGCACACATTTTCAGAGCCTTCTAAGGAAAGAGCTGTCTGGGGCATAACATATACTGGACAGTTTGTGCCACCTCGCTTGCAGTCTGTCTGTTGGTGAGAGAACCCAGGTTGGCCATCTCTCATTGGATGAGTCAGGCAGAGCGGTCCACTCTAATCCTCTCTTATAAGCAGCAAGAACAGGTGTGTCACCCACATTGGGGTCACACACCCAACAGGATGCTTTGTCCTATAACTGGCAGCTCGAGCAGAAAGATGGCATAATGAGCCCAAAACAGTTGGAGCCAATACACACAGCTGCATCAGCCCGGGCAAAGCACCCAACTTCAGAAAGCCCAGGGCTATCCCTGAGTCACCTGGCTTCCAGGCTTCCTCTCAGTTCTGCAAACCACTCTGTATCCATCCTAAAAATGTCCTTATGCTTGCTGTGCCGCTGAAGGTGGCCATGGCTGGATAAGCAGTGATGCCTCACCCTTCATCCCCCATCCCAGCCCCCAGCCCCTTCCTCTGCCCTCCAGCTTTCTCTTCAACTGCAGAAATGGCTGAAGTGAAGAGGCTCACCTGTAAGTGACCTCAGGAGCCATTAGTTGTTTCAAGAACTTAAAACATGGTTGACATAATTGGAGTGTCATGGAGTCAGGAGTTAATGTGAAAATAAATGGCAATTTAAAATTTTCGCTGGTTGATGCAAAACCATTTATCAACAAGCTTCCCAAGTTTTTCATGAGGATGAATTATATTCAAAACCTGTGCAAAATCAACAAATATCCAATGGTTAACATCTGTAGCTTTGATATTGGGGCAAAATTAGCAGGAACAATGATTTAAAAACAAACACCATCCCCCGACTTAATAACTTCTGGAAGGCTTTGAGATCCCTGCTTGAAGCACCTGGAGCCTGCAGAATCCCTCTCACCACGCATGGAGGGCCTAGAAGTGCTAGTCCAGCCTCCGTCATCCTAGTCCAGCCTCCGTCATCCTGAGAGGATGGGTGAGGGAGGGAGTGAGGGAGTGAGGATGAAGTGTTTAAGAACTGGAATAGACTGGAGTTCTTTGTACCCAATAAGTTCCATGAAATTTTCTCAGTTACCTGCACACATTTTCTCCCCAAAATGTCAAATTTACTTTTCATTGTGCATGATGGTCAAAAGCATGTGACCATCATTTACCCAGAGTCCTTCACCCGCAGCTCATGCTTAGTCTGGATGATAAGCACATGGTCAGGGTCCGCCAAGTCTGAGTCCAAGGAAGAGAAGCCACCAGGACATTGTTGCTCTGGAATGCTGGGGTGAGGGGAGCTGGGGTGAGGGGAGCTGGGGTGAGGGGATCTGGGGTCAGGGGTGCTGGGGTCAGGGGAGCTGGGGTGAGGGGAGCTGGGGTGAGGGGAGCTGGGGTGAGGGGAGCTGGGGTCAGGGGTGCTGGGGTCAGGGGAGCTGGGGTCAGGGGTGCTGGGGTAAAGGCAGAACTGGACTTAGGTGCTGCAGCTCACTGGCCTCTCATAGCATTTGAGACAGGTGAGGCCAAACCACACACAAACACTTCATTCCTCTGACGTGAGAATGTAAGGCAACAAATGTGATGGGAAATAAAATGGCAGAAATGTCCCTAGGAACAAATGACAGAAATAACCCTGGGGATATAAAGGGACGGATGGCAGAAGTAACTTTGTTTTAGCTAAAGGAAAAGGAAGGCATACTTAAAAGCAAAATATTTAGGGAGACATGAGAAACCAGCTTCACACATAGGTGTGGAGACATGGCAGTTTTTCCTCCCAGATAAGGAAAACAAGATAAAACATTTCTGAGGGCAGACGTCTAAAGGGTGAGATAGAAACCCTAAAGGAAAGTAACACAGCAAAGTTTCCCAAGAGGAACAAAAAGGGGCCTCACCGAAATGAGGAGCGGTAGTCATAAAATGTATATAGCCATAAAATAACAGGTTTCAGAGACAGAAAGGACTAACGAGACCTTCTTGGAATGTCCAGTCTGATAAGGATGAGCTGAGGGAGTGGCCCAGGATTAGCCATCAGGGTCAGAACCAGGGCGAGCTCAGAGCATCACTGGTGAAATTACTGCCACTAATCAGAAGTCCTGAATTCTTGTGTTTTAAAATATTTGTATGTGTATCTTTGAGAAGGTTCAGGGTGAGGCTGTGATACAACAAAACAGAGCTCTAGATTTATGGTTTTTTTAAGTCATCAAGGATATCAGTTCATTTTTCTCTGGTGCTCAGAAAACTTAGGGCCTCGTGTAGGCTCAGCCAGCACTCTATGACCAAGCTGTATCTCCAGCAAGTCTACTACTTTACCATAGCAGATCTGTCCATCTGAGCCCCAAACCCTGTACTGCGCTTAATGGTAACAAGCTAGAATTCGTATGAGAGGCAAGACAAGGACTTGCGATCGCTGAAATTATCTGCTGTATTACGGTAATTATCAGTGGTCTTAGCCTGCTTTGTGCTGCTATAAGAGAACACCACAGGCTAATTTATAACAAACAGAAATTTATTTCCCACAGTTCCAAAGGCTGATAAGTCCAAGATCAAGGGGTTATTTCTGCCCTTTTTCTGTGTCATGACATGATAGACAGACATACACACACAGAAAACAGGGCGGGGGGAATACTTCATTTTATAAGAAACCCAGTCCTGTGATGACTAACCCTTTCCCATGACAATGGCATAAATCCAATCATGAGCCTCTGCTCTCCTACCAAACAATAAGACAATTCAGTAAGATGTCAGCCTGCAAAATTATAACACAGAAATCAACAGCTTTCACGTATCAAACACAAAACAACTAGTTGTTGGTATTGACAACACAAAACTTAAAATGATTAGAAATAAGCCTCAACAAGCACGATCCATACAAGAACTGCTTTGAAATACCCCCAAGGGACACAAAAGCCACTTCTACAAGTGAGAACTCAGACATAACCTGACTCACCATCTGTGTGTGTGCTGCCGAATTCCGTTCCAGACCTGTTCAGGCACGTGTTTCCTAAGATGCCAGGAGTGTGGTTATCTGCACCTCTCTTCAGAACTTGCCATGAGGGAGCTGCCTCACCCAAGACTAATTCTTTCCCCAAGGACAGCTCCTCTACAGTGACTGCTAGTTGCTTCAACTGGAAGAAACATCAACACCGCCAGGCTGGCCTCAGAACGCCCATGGACAAGTCACGGCCTCTTCCACACTTGACCTCAGCTCCACAATTCTCTGTCCAGTCCTGCTTCCCCACTGCCCTCAACAGTGTGGATCCCAGGAGTACACTCTGATAACTATCCACATACAAATCCTCATCTCAGGATCTGTTTCCTAGGGACCTAGTCTATAACAACATCACAAAGCATTTCTCCTTAATTTGCCTTATAAAGTGAAGGTAATCCCCAAATCATAAAAACAATTTTTGAGATTAAAGAAGGGAGTAGGCAAGATTTGAAACATAAAACAATGAAATTTTGTCATTTGCAGATAAATGGATGGAACTGGAGAACACCATCTTAGGTGAAGTTAGCCAGGCTCAGAAAGACAAAGGCCACATGTTCTCTCATATGTGGAATATAGACCCAATACAAATACAGCAATGTTATGAAAAACAGGTCATGCTATGGGGGGGCACCAATGGGAGAGGCAGGGTAAAAGGAGGAAGTTAAGTAGGTAAATATGAGGCTGGAGGTATGGCTGGAGTGGTAGAGTGCCTACTTTACACATGCTTGCTTTGCAAGCAGGAAGCCCTGAGTTCAAACCCCAGTTCCACCAAAAAAGAAAAGAAAAAAAAATCTCTTCACTAGTGGAGTGGCTCAAGTGGTAGGGTGCCTGCCTTGCAAACATGAGGCTCTGTGTTCAAACCCCAGTGACACACACACAAAAAGAAGGTGAATATGTTTGATGTACTTCCTATACAAAAATGAATATAGAACTTTTAAACCTGTTGAAGTTATCATAAGAAGGGGACTTAGGTAGAAAGGAGGAAAATAGAGATGAACCAATCTCTATTGGGTTATTGGGTTATAAAACATATACACATGGAAATGTCACAAGCAAACTCCCTGTATAGCTATCTTATACAAACAAATATGCCATTTTGTTTTGTTTTACAAAATTGGAGAACAGCCAGACACCGGTGGCTCATGCATGTAATCCTAGCTACTCAGAAGACAGAGCTCAGGAGGATTGTGGTTCAAAGCCAGCCTGGGCAAATAGTTCACAAGACCCTATGTCAAAAAAAAATCATAAAAAAGGACTGGTGGAGTGGCTTAAGGTGTAGGCCCTGAGTTCTAATCCCAGTACTGCAAAAAAAAATCAGAGAACAGGAGGACAGAACAGGTCCTGTTTGGGGGTTTGGTGCCAGAGGGAGGGGGAGGATATGGAGAAAGGGTGTAGGAGGGTGAATATGATGCAAATGCTGTGTACACATGCACGTAAATGGAAAATGAGACCTGTTGAAACTGTTCCAGGAATGGGGGAGATAAAGGAGAGTGATGAGGGGGTGAATTCAACTGTGATAAATTTGACATATTATAAGAACTTTTGCAAATGTCACAATGTTCCCCCAGCACAACAATAAATATAAAGAAGAAACATAAAACAGTCTTTCATGATTAACTCAGATCAGTAGTTCAGAACATAATAGAAAACCAAGAAATCAATCCAAACCTATAAAGCAAGGTATCATAGAAAAGGCGACGTCTCAAATCAGTGGGAAAATAGTTGTCCAGTGAATGATGTGTTAGTTAGCTTTTTGTGCTGTGACAAATACCTAAGAACACCAACTTAAGGGAGGAAAGATTTATTTTGGTTCAAGTTTCAGAGGTTTCAGTTCATGGTCTTGTGGCACCTTTGCTGTGGGCCTGTGGTGAGCCAAAGCATCATGGTGGGGAGGGTGTCAAGGAACATGGCATCTGGGAAGTAGAGCAAGACCAACAGGAAGAGGGCAGGGACAAGATACACTTCAAAGGCCAGCCCCCAGTGACCTCCTCCCTTCCGCTGTTACCAGTGGAAGACCCTGGTGGAGAAGGTCTCAGGTCCTTGCAATTTGAAAAGAAAGCATTGGACAGAGACAGAGACTGCAAAGAGGAGCAAAGTTTTATTGAAAGGGAAAGGAAGGTATAGGCACCATAAAAGAAAGCCGGTGGGCCTTGGTCAGATGGCACAGAAGCCCTAATATTTGTTCAAAGGGCAATTTATAAGTTGTAAGAACAAATGATGAAAACCTGGGCGGTCTTTTTAGGTGGGGCCAGGGTAATTGACAGGTTTGATTGACAAGGTCTTAGTTATGTGTATGAGATGTGACCAATATTCATAAGGTCTTAGAGGGCTTTACCTGTGAGGTCAGATAGAGGACAGACTCCCTCTTACCAGGACATGCACCATTTTCTGGTCTGAACCAGTCAAGAGATTCCCGTGTATTTTGGGAAATTTACAACTGCAAAGGAATTTACAATTGCAATCCTAACCACAAAATGAACACAAGAGGGATGTCTAAGGATGGTACTGGGGATGGAGGGTGACAAGGAGCAGTTCAACATGGAGTGACCTTTTGCTGAGCGGCCAGTCCCAGGGCTCAATTCTTCCCTGTTACTAGCCTGCCTCACAGCTAGGTCCTACCTCCTCAAGTTTCCACTGCTTCCCAAAATAGCACCACCAGCTGGGGACCAAGCCTTCCACACATAAGCCTGTAAGGACATTTTATATTTAAGTCGAAACATTCTGCCTTTGGCCCCCAAAGGCTCATGTCCACCTCATAATGCAAAATGCATTCAGCTCATCCCTAAGAGTGTCCAAAGTCTCAACAGTGCCAGCACTGGTCAAAAGCCCAAGTTCAAAGTCTCCTCTGAGACTCAAGACTAGCTCTTAGCTGTGAGCTGCTGTAAAATTTGAACAGCCAGTTACCCACTTCCAATATACAATGCAGAAGAAACAGTCCCATTTCAAAATGGAGGAATGGGGCAAAGAAAGGAAGGATGCAACCAAAGCAGGGCTGAAACCTGTCAGGGAAAACACTAAATCCTGTAGCTCCATGTCCAGCGCCTGGGCCATGTGGTGCTCTGATGTGAGCTCCAATGAGCTGATGTGGCTTGCTGCCTGCAGCTTTCCTCAGCAGACATCCACATTCCTGGGATCTCCAACATACAACTGCAGCTTAGGTTTCACCCTCAGCTTCATGCGTCACCCTCTCAAGAGCTCCCTGCCGGGATCCTCACTCTGCTACACATTGCCTTGTTTCTCAGGCCTTCCTTTGAAATCTGGGGGGGAAGCCTCCATGACTCATTAACATTGCATTCTGCCTGCAAAGCCAGCATCATGTAGGTAACCTGGTCTGCTGCCAGCTTGAGCAGCAGCTGGGCCCATTTGAACCATAGCTGCAGGGGATTTTTAGTACCTGGATGACTAAACATGGAGAAACACTTCCCTGGGTGACCCTGTGCCAGCAGGATGCGTGGGAGCTCTCTCCTGCAAGCAAAGTCTTTCAGATGAGTTTAGTCCTGTATGCCCTGAAGCCTGTGGTATGTGGGGCCCAGGCAATTCCTTAGATGTTCTCAAGGCACCTTTCTTTTTTCCCAGTGTAAATCAGGCATTGTGGTACACACCCACAATCCTAGCACTTGGGAGGCTAAGGCAGGAAGATTGTGAGTTTGAGGCCAACCTGAGCTACCTAGTGAATTACAGGCCAGTCTGGGTGACATAGCAAGACTCTGTCTCAAAAAAAAAAATGGCCTAGAAAAAAGCTACTAGCAGGCCAGGTGCCTGTGGCTCACACCTGTAATCCTAGCTACTCAGGAGGCAGAGATCAGGAGGATTTCCATTTGAAGCCAGCCCAAGCAAATAGTTCAAGAGACTTAAAAAAACAATCACAAAAAAGGGCTGGTGGAGTGGCTCAAGGTGTAGGCCCTGAGTTCAAGCCCCAGTACCACACACACACACACACACACACACACACACACACACACACACACAAAGCTACTAGCAAAACCCTGAATGCTGAGCTACCTGGAATTTCCCTTCACCACGTTCATCAGTCTATTACCTTTAATCTGAGCTTCCCACAAAGTCTCGGGGCATGGATAAAATATAAACAAGTTCTCTGCCACAGGCAACATGAAAGGACTGCAGCTCAACTCCCAGTGTGGTTCTTGTTCCCATCTGAACCATTGGGAGTACATTCCTGGCTATCCACCTTCCTCTCAGCATTCTGGTCTTCTGAGCTCCCACCTGAATAACCAACCCAGTAAGCTGCACCTCCATCTTCTTAAGCTTTTTCCAGCTGGTTTCTCCAAACTTATCCAAAATCCCCCCACAAACAGTTCCAAAAGCTTCAAACTGCTTTGTCAGGTAATCACAACAATGTCCTCACTTCTTGGTACCAATTTTCTGTATTAGTCAGACTTTTTTGTTGCTGTGAAAAATACCTGGGAGAGACAGTTTATTTTTGTTCATGGTTTCAGCCCATGGTCAGTTTGCTCAATTGCTGTGGGGGGGTGGTGAGGGGGAGAGAGAGAGAAAGAGAGAGAGAGATTGAGAAAATGAATCACGGTCATGGTGGGATGGCATGGAAAGCAGAGAGTGCCCAACAGATGGGGCCAGGAACAGGGTACCCTTCAAAGGCACACTCCTAGTGTCCTACTCTTCCAGCTAGGCCCCACCTCCTAAAACAGTGCCACTTCCTGGGGACTGAAGAGTTAACACATGAGACTGTGAGGATATTTTATCTTCAAACAACGAGAAACAGTGTGTTAAATTTATTAGTTACCTAATGGACAATTTTAGTTTAATCAGAATTGTTTCTATGAGTCACCCACCCTGTTACGATGAATATATCCTAATGACAAATTTATTTAAAAATAAGTAAAATAGTATGAAGAAAGAAAAAAATAAATTTATTAGTTGCCTATCACTGCATAGCAAATCCTCCCAAGCTTAGTGCCTCGAAGTCACAACAAACAAGCCCTACCTTGCAGTTTCTGTGGGTGGGGATTCTCCAATGACAGCCAGGGGGCTCTCACTTGAGGTCTCTCAGGAGGTCCAGTGCAGATCTTGGCTGGCTGATGATGGGCTCAGGGATCTGCTTCCTTGACGCTCTCTGACATGTGTGTGAGTTGGTATTGGGCTGCTGGCTTCCTTACCATGTGACTCTTCCACAAGGCTGCTCTAATGTCCTCACAGAATAGTGGCCACTTCTTCCAGATCCAAAGCCAAGGCAGAGCGAGGCAGACGCTTCAATCCCTGTGTCACCTGACCTCAGGACTCACACACCTTCATTTCCAACATATTCTGTTATTAGAAGCGAACCATGAGGTCTGACCTAGAGTCAAGAGCACAAGAATTAGCCCGCACCTTTTGAAGGGAGGAATGTCAAAGATTCATGGGTATATATATGTATTTAATTGCAATGACACAGTTTACTTAACCCAAAATACTCAAAATACTATCAGAATCTAGGTGCCCATGGCTCATGTTTATGATCCTAGCTATTTGGAAGTCTAGGTCAGGAGGATTGTGATTCAAGGCCAGTCCAGACAAATGGTTCACAAGACCCCATCTCCAAAGTAACCAGACCAAAATGGACTGTTCAAATGGTAGAGCACCTGCTTTAAAAGCACGAAGCCCTGAGTTCAAACACCAGTCCCACCAAAAAAGAAATATCAATATGCAATCAGCATAAAGTTTGTTGATGTTATACTTTACCGCCTTTGTTTTAAAGACTTAATTTTTAAGCAGTTTTAGGTTCACAGCAAACCTGAGATGAAAGTGCAGGGACATCTCATATAAACTCGACCCATGCACAGCTTTCCCCAGCAGAGAGTACATCTGCTTCATAACGATGAGAACACATCACTCACCCCGAAGAGCCACAGTTCACATCAGGGTTCACTCTTGCTCGTGCACATTTCACGGATTTGGACAAAGGTATTGTGACATGTTTCCACCGTTACAGAGTCACGCAGGGCGCTTTCACTGTCCCAAAGAGCTCTCTGGGCTTCCTGTGACCATATTTCAAAGCAACCACAGTGGACAGTGGGAGGGACAACTGTGGAACACAGCAGGACTTGCACCTCATACCTGACTCCACGATAAATTCCAAATGGACATTAGACCCAAATGCAGAAATACGACCCTTCAGTGGTAGAAGGATTAGCAGGCGATTTCCTGTATTGCCTGGAGCTACAATATAAAACACAAAACCCAAAAAGCATAAAATTAAAGATTAATAAGTCTGATTGTGGTGTCCTGCCATGCAGACATTTGTTCCGTACATACAGTCGAAAGACAAGAGTGGGGAAAAGCACTGCTGGTAATGTCCCAGACAAAGGGCTCACTTTCCTGACTTCCCGTGCCTAGACGTTCACACGAAGGTCTGTGACGCTATAAAAAGAGGAGAAAAGAATGGGGGCATTCACAGAACAGTGAGATGCTCAACTTTACCTGACAGGTCCATAAAGCCACTTTGAAATTTCATGTGTTATCTCTCAGCTTGCACAGGTTTGAGAGCTCAGTCACCCTATTAAGTCCAGCAGAGAAGGGGGTGCTCCATCTCCTGCATTGCCATGAGAAGAAGTTACAAGAGATATGAAGCCTATCAATCAGCTCTTGACAGAAGAATGCTGCTTCTAGAGTGTTTGTTATATTACCGTTTGTAATCTAAATGATTAGAACCAATATAACTACCCACCAGTGGAACGAATAACCTTGTAAAAGAGAGCCCCCTCGTGCACACACACCCACGAGAGGGAAAGGCATCACAGTACACTAAACAAAAATATAAAAAGTTAAATTGTAGTGAGGTGGGGTAAGGATACATTACTCTATGAAGCCTCCAGATTTGCTTGACCTTAACCAAGAATGAGACGTCTCCCTGTTCACCTCAATATCTGTAATCACTGTTTATGATCTGTGTCATTTTTATTTGTAGACAAGTAGATTGTCACTGGGCATTACAGCCTCCCCCTCGAGACCCTCCCAGCTCACTCCAGAAGGAAGAGCTAATTAAAAAACTTGTGCTATCTGCAGCTCTGTTGCTCTTGCAACACCAAATGCCACGGGTTTAGTAGAAAGGACTAAGAGTTAGATCGTATTTGCAAGGAGCAGACATTTCTAATCAAAGAAAAGGGCAGGAACTCAGGAATAACCACACAAAGAAGCATTGTCCACCCAAAGTGGGACTCTGCACGCTTTTGTCTGCCTGAGTCCAGCTTGGTCTGCCTCAGCAGGTGAGGGAACACCGCACAAACCTGGACCCAGACAGTGGGGACAGGAGCTGACACCTTTCCTGTTTCCCTAGCAAAGCTGATGGATATCCTCCACCATCATTGGATCCAGGTAGAATGTCTATAGTGAGCACTTGCATCAGGCTCAAATTCAGAACTGTCATTAAGGTAGACATGGGCGCTATGTCCACTGACCTGTCTGATGCTGGATTAAGGGAAAATTATTCTCCCTCCAGCAAACACAGCGCTCAACAGAAAGATGAGGAAAGAGTCAGGAATTCACAGAAAAATGAGCACGGTCCTTAGCACCATACTGCTTTCAGGTGTAGTCTAAACTCACCTTTGTATTCACGCATCCTTCAAAATATACTCCATCATGAACAGTGGAATTCCTGAACTCCAGGCAAGCACCACACCACCACACTCTTCAGTGTGTGTGTGACAGCAGTCCATAAGATTACATTGCCTCATTAAAACCACGCTAAGATTCCACCTCACCCCTGTTAGAATAGCCATCATCAGCAACACCACCAACAACAGGTGTTGGCGAGGATGCAGGGAAAAAGGAACCCTCTTACACTGCTGATGGGAATGTAAACTAGTACAACCACTCTGGAAAAAAATTTGGAGGCTACTTAAAAAGCTAGACATTGATCTACCATTTGATCCAGCAATCCCACTCTTGGGGATATACCCAAAAGACTGTTACTCCAGAGGCACCTGTACACCCATGTTTATTGCGGCACTATTCACAATAGCCAAGTTATGGAAACAGCCAAGATGCCCCACCACTGACGAATGGATTAAGAAAATGTGGCATTTATACACAATGGAATTTTATGCAGCCATGAAGAAGAACGAAATGTTATCATTCGCTGGTAAATGGATGGAATTGGAGAACATCATTCTGAGTGAGGATAGCCTGGCCTAAAAGACCAAAAATCATATGTTCTCCCTCATATGTGGACATTAGATCAAGGGCAAACACAACAAGGGGATTGGACTTTGAGCACATGATAAAAGCGAGAGCACACAAGGGAGGGGTGAGGATAGGTAAGACACGTAAAAAAATTAGCTAGCATTTGTTGTCCTTAACGCAGAGAAACTAAAGCAGATACCTTAAAAGCAACTGAGGCCAATAGGAAAAGGGGACCAGGAACTAGAGAAAAGGTTAGATCAAAAAGAATTAACCTAGAAGGTAACACCCACGCACAGGAAATCAATGTGAGTCAACTCCCTGTTTGGCTATCCTTATCTCAACCAGCAAAAACCCTTGTTCCTTCCTATTATTGCTTATACTCTCTCTTCAACAAAATTAGAGATAAGGGCAAAATAGTTTCTGCTGGGTAGCGAGTGGGTAGGGGAGAGGAAGAGGGCGGATGGGAGAGGGAGGAGGTAGAGGGAAGGGGGGAGAAATGACCCATGCACATGTGAAAAAAAAATTTAAAAAAAAAGATTGCATTGCCTCAAAATGTCATAACCAGCTGAGTTTGCGTAAGTGCACTCTGTGACGTTCCCACCACAACCAAATCATCTATTGACACCTTTCTCAGAAGATTTTCTTGCTGTTGAGTACTGCATGATTGTATTTCTCTTATAAAATGAGCGTCTGTTGAACTTTCTTGTGTGGGCCACCTCTACCTGGCCTGCACCCCTCGTGGCTCCCCGCACCCTTCCCCAGTTGTGGCTGCCTGCTCCTGCTCTCATTTAGAGGGTTGGCACTGCTTGCCCAGCACCTCCAGACCTTGGAACTTAGGAGTTTGTGGGTCTGCAGGTGACATGACTACCCACGGCTGCTCTCAGGGGCTGTCTGGGAGCTGCACAGGGGGGTGGGCCCCAGAGCTCACCAAAGAAGCCTGCAGCCCAGAAGACCCACTGCAGTGGCCCATCTGAGCACATAGGCCTGGCAGTCACAAGGAATTCCTGTGAATGGCAGAGCAGCCTCTCCAATCTGGTCCTTAGGCCAAAAATGTCAGCAGTAAGCCATTAATGATAATAAGTATACTGATAAAAATAGGAAAATCAGCACTGAGGAGTACACCACTGAGGAATTTTAACTACCCAGGTTTAACAAATGTTAATATGCTGCCAGCTTTGCTTCGGTGTTTTTCATAAATACGTACGTATATCAGCAGGGTACAGCTCCGTGTGTAAATAATGATAAAAATGCCTACGGTATGGTCGAAGTTTGGTTCTATGCCACACTAGAGCACGCTCACTCCTCGTAGTAGTAGAGTTCAGGTGCTCTACTGTGTGCACAACTGTCCCAAGACTTACCGTCCATTTCCTGCTTGACAGTCAACATTCTTGCATGCCAGGGACACGCCTAGATGCTTCCTTATGCCCCATAGAGTTTCTGGACCTAGGTGTATTGTGGGGACCACAGCCGGCTCTCTGGGGACAGACACAGGGATGCAAATCAGCCTGCAGGGCATCCATTGGGGTGTGTCCTTGGGATCCACACCTGTAGCAGATGAGCAGAGGAAGGAGCAGGGCTGTAAGGTGGTCTTAACAAAGAGTCTGCCAATTCCACAGGGCACCTTGGATGCAGGGTGGCCCTGCAGAGTTGTCCCGATTTGGAGGCAGAACTTACCACCCGCGGTGAAGTTAAGAATTTCACCTCTTCCAGATGGAAGCCCCACCCGCTGTGCTTGGATTGTCCTGACTGATAGAATGACTTTGATTACTTGGGGCTTTGGGCCCTGCCAGGTAGCGTATGATAATAACATGACCTGTGGTGGGGCCCTAGGGTCACAGATACAGGCATGACTTCCCAGGGGCTGGAGACTGAAGATCAGCCTACAAGCAGTCAGCCACATCTATGCAACAGACACCAAATGTCAACTGAGCTTCCCTGGCTCGCAACACCATATGCTTATCATCCCACATCTTCCTTGGGTGGGGGCAGTGCTGTGCACCCCGTCTACTGCAGAGACACTGGAAGCTCCAAGCGTGGACCTCCTAGTGCCTGCCCTGCACTTCTGCCTTGGCTGACTTCAATCAGTGGAGGCAGAGCCAGGCAAGGTCAGTCCCAGAGTGACCTAGGGGCACGGGGGAGGGAGGGTCAGCTGGCATCACCCTTTGTTGCTGGCCAGAGAGTGAGCACTTCAACTCTAGTCGGAAGGCAGACAGAGGAGTGTGGGCAGTGCACACGTCCACTAGTACGTGCATGAGCCTATGCTTGTGCACATATGTGTACACAGGTGCCTGTGTGTTGTGGTGTGTGTACATGACTGTGTGTATACTTGAGTTAGTTGTGTGACTGAGTGAGCATGCATGTGTGTGTGTGTGTGTGTGTACATGCATGTGGCATATGGCATGTGCATGCCTTGCATGTTATGACATCAACATGAAATGTCCCCCACAGTCTCATGTGTTCAATACTTGGTCCCCAGCTGGTGGCACTATCTCGGGAGGTTTTACAAACTTTAGGAGGGGGGACCTAGCCGGAGGAAGTAGGTCACAGGGGACATCATCAATCGGGTATCTGGCTCCCTGGCAGCAGGATTTCCCCTCAGTCTTCAAGTGTCACTGTTTTTGCTACACTCCCCCACTGCCTCAGGTGTGCACCTGCAACTCTTCCCTACTCCCACCCAGGCCTCCTGACCTCCCATAGCTCCCCTCTTCACCCATGGCATTGGCACCGGGCACAGGCTGCTGCAGTCTGTCACCATCCTTGATGCCATCAGCATCCACACGGCCTTCCTTCCCACACTCCTCATTTTCTTGACCTCCATTGACCCTCCCTCCACCCCTCAGCCACTCATTCCCATGTCTGTGCCCTTGACCACTGAAAAGCTAAGGGCCTCCCAATCTCTGTCTTGAGTCCCGTCCTCCATGCTAGCACCATGCTTGTCAGCTCTCCAGCCTCGCAGGACCTCCAGTTCACTCGCCCTGTGGCCTCCACCCTGGTTTTCCTTCTGAACCAAGGATGGCAAATTTGAGTCCCATAATACAATCATTTCTTTGCAAACTCTCCCCAAATCTCAGCTAATATTTTGGCGCTAATAAAAAATAGAATTGAAGGAGACATTACTTTTTTAACTTAAATCCAATGCTGGCATTTTACTTTCCAAAGCAGAAGAGAGCTCTGAAGTGGGCTCCACTGCCCACTTGAGCCTTACTGGAGGCAGGGGAGCCCTCAGCCATGGTCCAGACCCACTCACCATGATGGTGTCCACTGCCCCATCTTCAGCCACAGAGTCTGAGTTTGGGAGGAGACCGAAGCCTTTTTAAGGTCCAACCAGCTGCCCACATGGCAGGTGAAAAACAACTGCGGAAGTAGGACCAGTCAGCCAGGGCTCAGAAGAGTTGGTCCCCCAAGAGCTGTGGTCCCCCTGTGGGCTCTGTTCCACCCTCTGGGCTGTGCTCCATCCTGGGTCTGTGTTCCACCCTGGAGTTTGCATTCTACTCTGGTTGGCTGTATTCTACCTTGGCCTGGAGTCCCCCATAGATAAAGCCTTGGTTGCCTGAGAAGGAACTGTCTTAGTAACACAGTCATTGCTCTGTGTCCTGTCATCACACCTTCTGACTCTCTGGCATGTTTCTGAGATCATCTCACAGAAGGGACATGCATTCTGGTCTTTGTCTCAGCTCTTCTGCAGTTTCTGTCTGCACACAATGTATAAACTGGTCTTGGTTTCAATTGTCAAAGAGTCAGAAACACAAAGAATTTATTCCTGGCTTTATGAGTTGATAATGCTTCTTGTGTTCAGATTTAAGTCAACAGAGGTTCAAGATGAATTTTCATTAATGCAAGTCAATGTTATTCACCTAGCACTTGGTAGCACAGGTGGCATGGATTTTTTTTCTCTGAAAACATCCTACAGTTCCTGCTGTCCGTGAATTTATGTGCTGGTTAGATAGCTGACCTCATGTAGCTGGTGGGGATGCACTCAGAGGTGTTGACACAGTGAGTCATGCAAGTCCCCCAAGGACACCAGGGCTATAAAGGACAGGATCAATTTTAGTTAGCAAGGAAAATGTGCAACATAGAAAAGGACTTCAGAGGACTTAAGATTCTCACAGTCTTGGTCAAAGTTTATGTTGCTGTGACAAATAGCTGAAAGAAACAACTGAAAGGATGAAAGATTCATTTTGGCTTATGGTTTCAGCCATGGCCAGCTGGATCCATGGCTTTGGGCCTGCAGCGAGGAAGACACCATGGCAGTGGCAAGTACATGTTAGAGGCTGCTTATCTCACAGCAGCCAGGAAGCAGAGGAAAGTAGCAGGAAAGGATCCGGCTGAGATACACCATTCAAAAGCACACTCCCTCAGCTAGGACCCACTTTCTCCAACTACACCCACCATTCCCCATTCCACCATCTCCCAATGTCCATTCAGATTTTACATTTATCAATAGATTAGGTCGGAGCCCTCACACTCTAATTGTCTCTGGAGATATCCTCACAGCCACACCCACAGGTAGGCTTTACTAATCCCCTGGGTGTCTCTCAATCCAATCAAGTTGACAATCAAGATTAACCATCACACACACAAAAATAAATAGTATTCATTGCAGAAAATACAGACAAGACAATACAGCTAAGACATTTACAAATGCTTGTAAGACTGGAAATAACCACTGTTGACTTGCTGGTACATATTTTTCCATCTTTGCTGAAATAAAAATAATACCCTCTAGAAAACTGATGTCACTGTGAGTTCAAGATCACTCTCTTCCCCAAACCCTGGGGGAAGTGTGTGTGTACATTCAAACACTAGAAGAAGAAAAACAGCTAATCCAAAGCCAAGTGCCCATGGCGCCAAATGCCATGGTGACCTGCCTCTCTAACATCTACATGGTTCAGACTCGTATCCAAGTTTCCTTGACTGTACAAAATATCATTTACATAAGTACAAGCAGTGTTTTACTCATCAGAAAAACTCACATTCTTTTTATGATACTCTCCCCTTCCCCCTCTCCCACCTTACTCTTCTGCTCCCAGTGGACCACACTGGTGTGTGTTATGCCACCTCCTCTCCAGGGTCACACAAAGATAGATGCATATTGAATTCTTGAGTATGCACTCGCAAAGAGGTTGTGCACTTGTTTTACAGAAGACAGAATAAGATTCTTTCCTGTGTTCCTTGCTGTTTTCACATAACAATACAACATGTAGATCTTTCCAGCTACAGATCGGTCCCAGCTAGAGAAGAGCAGTTCTCCCATTGAGACTGGGCCACCTCACAATAGTGTGGTCCTCCATGGTCTCTGCTCTTTACTGTGCTGTGAAGACACACTGCCAGATGAGGGCAGAGATTCAGACAGATCACTTTGACTATGCAGTGGTAATCAGATGAATACAAACCACGACATGGAATTGTTACCTTTGAAATTGAGAACAAGGACAGCAACACAGGAAATATGTATTCTGTATGACAAAGACTTTTGTTTTGTTTTACAGTACTGGGGATTGAACTCAAGGTCTTGCACCTGCCAGGTAGGTGCTCTCCTACTTGAGCCACCCCATCCCCAGCCCCTTTTCTTTTAAATTCTTTTTCAGATAGAGTCTCAAGCAAACTATGCCCAGTCTGGTCTTAAACCTTGATCCTCCTACATCCATCTTCTGAGTAGCTGGGATTACAGGTGTGTGCCACCACCAACAACCCTAAAGAGCTCATTTTCTGAGTGGATAAAAGCCTCTTAAAAATTATAAGTGGTAACATTCTCAGTGCCCACGCTGGACTGGATCACTGCCTGCAAACACCACTGCACAGAGCGGGGCAGGTATAGTTGATGTGTACACCTAGTGTCACCAGTGCTGCCCAGGGACTCCAGAGCCACTAGGAGCCTTTTACCACTCCCACTAGGAGTGCTTGTGAAAAATAGTCTGTAGCTCTCTGAGACTCCATGCTAGACTGGGAATACTTGAGTGATCTGTGTTTCAATATTTGTAGGGCCTCTTTCCTCCCTCCTTGCCATGCCAGAGCACCAGTCCCTCCCCTGGATTCCTGGAAGAAGTCAGATGACTGTCTACACCAAGCACTGTGGAGGACAGTGGAGGCTCTCTGCCTCCTTTCCCTTCCTCAGTCACAGCCCTTACTTCCTTCAGGAACCTCCCTTCCACATCTGGTCCAGGAATTTTGGATGAACACCTAACCTGATCCCACCCAGAGAGTCCCAGCATTCCAGATTGGTCACAGGTGGCCTCTGACACCAATCAGGACAATGCAGTTACTGGAACATTTTGTCTACATGTATTACAAAAGCTACCCTTCTCACTGGGTTTTCTGTGCCAGTGTGCACAAAGAGCATCATCAGATTGAAGCCAGAGCACAGAGTGGGTACAGAGATGCAAAGGCCCAGTTCTGGTGACATTGAGTATCAAAAAACAGTCATTTAATTCATTTAATTTGTCCACCTTGAATTTTCAAAAGCAGGAGAAGCTGGAGGTGTAGCTTAGTGGTAGAGAGCTTGCCTAGCAGGCCCTGGATTCTGTACACAACACACACACACACACACACACACACACACACAAGTGGAGTGCCTGTGACTCATGCCTGTAATCCTAACTACTTGGGAGGTTGAAATCAGGATGATCAAGGTTTGAGACCAGCTTGGGCAAATAGTTCACAAGACCTCATCTCCAAAATAACCAGAGGAAAATGGCTGGAGGTGAGGTTCAAGCAGTACAGCAGCTGCTCTGTAAGTGTTAACCCTGAGTTCAAGCCCCAGTTCCACCAATAAAAAAGAAAAAAGGAAAAAAAAGAGTAACTTTATAGATAGCAGTCAAGACCTAGCCAGGTGATGGAGTCCATCACAAATGCTTATAGCATGGACTAGTCAAAGGGTGTGATGACAGGGTGCTTTCCAGTCATCCTCTTCCCCAAACCCACTGCCTGAGCTTAATCATGAAAAGTGTACCAAACCATCTCAACTGAAGGTTATTCTATGAAACACTTGACCGTGACTCCTCAAAATTGTCAAGGTCACTAAAACCAAGGAAGCATGAGAAACTGTCACAGCCGAGAGGAGCCTAAGGAGACAGGACAGCAAACTGTCATGAGAAGTCCCGGATGGGATCCTGGGACATAGAAAGAACATGAGGGGACAATAAGGAAGCAAGAACAAGGTGGGCACTTTAATTAACAGCAACAGAGTCACAGCAGTTCATTAACTGGGAGAAACCACACTAACGTGGGGTGCTGACTCCTGGGAAGCCGGGTGCAGAGCACTTGCAAATTCTCTGCAACTTTTCTCCCAAGCTAAATCTGGTCCAAAATGAAAAGACTGTTTAAAAAATACAAACCAGTCCTACCCAAAATTTTCCACCTCAGGAACTAAGTGGGTTCCTATTGTTTAATGTGATCTTAGTTGAATTTTGTCACTTGTAACTGAAAAAGTTCTTGATCAAAATATGTTTATAAAACAGGAGCAAAGAAAGTCTCAGCCATGCAATTCCAACTCATGAACAAATGGCGATCAGGTGTGAAACCTTAGAAACGGGCTGTGCAGTTCTCCCGCACCGGGAATACTTTCTTTATGGCCGTTTCTGAAATCACAGGCTTCTTCCCAGAGCCACAAGGTGTGAGCCCAGCTCCAGATGCTCCTGGAACAGCACTGACTCGTCCCCACAGTGCCTCTCTGTCACCAGCCAGAACACACACAGGTGCTGCTCTCCCTAGCCGTGGGGGACGGTGCTGCTTCCCAGTCACGTAGCCCTGGCATACTGCACGTGGGTCGTGGGTTGATTGTTTTGTCTCGTGGCTCTTGATGGACAGCCTGGCTGCTTCTGCGGTCCAGGCACAGACTTGCAAAGCCAGTGTGACAGTGTGATGGCACCTCCAGGTTCCATGCACCTCTGCCAGGTCCTTCCAGTCTCCACTCTGATTTAGGAAAGCAGTTGCCAGCAAGGAGCCTGCCTTCTGTGATTCTAAGCCAGCCCTGGTCCCTCCCTGGTGGTCACTCATCACTGAGTGCAGGAATAGCCATGCCCTAACGCTGGGCGCATTTTTACAGGGGCCACTCCTCTGAGTCTGCAGCATTCTCAGTAAAGGTGGTTGAGCTGAGCTTAGCCCAGGCCTCCTGGGGGTCCCATGGCACTCACCCCGCTGGAGGGTGGCACCTTCTCCTAAAAGAATGGGGTAAGTCAGCTTGCATTTGCTCAGCCCCAGGCGGACGCCTCGCTGGAATTTTAATTGCTCCCTCAGGGTTGAATGGAAATGTCACCCAGTCCTGGGTGTGCAAAGGAATAATTCTACTGTCAGTTGTCCTCAGTGGTGAGAAGTCCCTTATTCCTTAGGGGAAAGTTAAAACACACTGGTGTCACAGGGTATGTGAGCCCAAAGAGGAGACAGACGAAACAATCGTAACGGTCATCTGCAGTGCCTCGGGAAACACAGGACCAGGTGAGGAACTTGAACATGAATCTAGAGCTTTCCAGCGTCTGCATTCGTGTAAACACCAAGGCCGAGCGCTGAGCTGGGTGAGCAGAGGTCAAGTGCAGTCAGCAGACGTGAAGAATCAGTAATGCTCTCAGGTGGCCAAAAAGCAATTGCTAAGGTCATCAGAGGTGCCAGGTGCTGCCCCGGGTGGCTCTCCTGTGCTACCTCTGCAGGTGGAACTGCCTCTGCAGAGAGATAGCTCACTTCTCCATCCTGATCCTCACATCGGAGCTGGTTGTCCTCTCCCAAAGCGAAGGAACCTGTGGTCCCACAGGTCCGTTACTAAGATTCCTCCAGGTCCTCCCAGTCACAAAGCAGGAAGATGGTGTATTTGTCCATTTGGCATGACTATAATGAAATGCCTGAGGCAAGCTAGCTTTATAAAGAAAAGAGGTTTGTTTAGCTCACAGTTCTGGAGTCTCAAAGGCAAAGTGTCAATGTTGACTGGGCTTTTGCAGTATCACAATGACAGGGGCACTTCAAGACACTTCCTGTCTTGAAACAAACCCAGAGAGTGATCCATAACAACTTGCTCTTGAGGGAGCCCAGAGTCCCACAAGAATTAGCTGATGATTCAGGCCCAAGATGAATGATGTCCTCATGCAGAAGAGGAAGCTGGACCCCTGCCTCACAGCAACACAAAGGCTAACTAGAAAAGGATCGATGCCTCAATATCAGAGATAAAACCGTGAAGCTCTTGGAAGAAAACAAAGGATAACAAATCCCACAGCCTCGGACTTGGCGGTAGATGCTTAGCTGTGACGCTGCCATCACAAGCAAAACAGATCAAACCAAAACGACACTCAGAGGCCATCTCACTCCAGTCAGAATGGCTTTCATCGAGAAAGCAAAGCGCGAGTGGCGGCGAGGACGCCAGGGCGCAGGAAGGGACCTCCTGCACTGTTGGTGGGAATGCAAGCGGAGCAGCCTCCGTGGAAGCCGGGATGGAGGCTCGGACACGGAAAAGTAGAGGTACTGAGTGATCCAGAGACACCACCCCCACGTCGAGGCAGACTAGAGGGGCACTGGGGCAGAAGGTGAGCGTTGTTACAGCACTGTTAAATACTTTTAAAACAGTTAAAGTTCCTCCCTAACTGACGGCCGCCAGACCTTCCCTGGGGCTCCAGTTACCTTGAGCTGTTGCTCCAACAGTCGGTCAGATGCCATCACATCAGCATGGGCTGCTTTGAACAGTTCATGGCCACCTTGAGGAAGCTACACAGCAACCATAGCTGCCTGCTGCTGAAGTGCAACTCCAGCTCCGAAAGTCACCATTCCAGCCAGGGGTTCAAGCAGCAGGCACTGGGCTTTTTGCCATCACAAGCCTTGGTGATCTCTACATGACCCTGCACCCATGGGCCACCCAGGCCAGAGGAGAAACACTTCCCCTGGTGGCCCAGCAGAAGGCCTGTGATTGGTAGAAACACAGTCCTTCGCCTGCATGAAGGCCTGTCCTGATTGGTGCAGACACCCTTGCCACACCCCCTTTCTGACTATGTAGACAAGGCTGTTAGGCTCACTTTCCAAGCAGCCAGGAGACACCCTCCCGTGCTCCCCCCCTGGTGCTGCAGTATCAGGTCCCATAAAAAGCTTCTCTCCAGGGGTCTTTTCTTGCCTATTTTTGCTCTATATCATCAGTAAATATGTACTGTACTAATAACACAGAAGAGGACAGAGGGAACCTCAGCAGAGCAAAAGTGGCAGGGAAGGTGGCAGCAGAGTACAGCAGCCAGTACCCTGGTGGCAGTGACAGTCGCAACAGCAGTGGTGGCAATGAGAGGAAGTAAAGAGAGTACAACCAGGACCCCAAAATTGACTAAAAACAGGAGAAAAGCATCTGTTTTTGTCTAAGCTATTTACCCTGGAATTCAGGGAAGACAGGACTTACCAGCAACATATTTACAAGACGGGTTGGGGGAAACTGCCCCAAAGGACAGGGACATCAGAGCCTCGGGGGACAAAGTGGTAACAAGTTCTGCAGAACCTCTCCCAAAACAAGTTGATAATGACCCACTAAAACACACCTGGGACTGGGGCTGTTTACCTGCATACCTTTTGCCCCCTGCCCTAATTCTCTGTCTATTTAAAGCTAAAGCTCATATCTGTACCCCAAAGATGGCTGAAGATGGGCTGAGTGCTTGCTCTGCCTCTTCCCATGGTGTGAGCTGGGTGGTGTAAAAACCTCCTTTCTTGCCTTTCACCATTACTGTCTCTTTACTTGGCACGTAGGGGCCTGTGAGCAGACCTGGTCTGGGATCCAAAACTCCGGTTGCACACTGGGCTCTTTTTCATCTGCACTCATCTTATAAATTCACAGATGTCACCAAGTCCCATTTTTCCTGCGGCTTTATCCTACTGAGGATCATTCTGGCACGTTCTGGAGTGGCCTTGTGTACAGACTGGTAAATTTCCCCTTCCTTTTTGAGTGTTGCTGATTCACTTAACGCTGAGCAAAAAAGAAGTAGTTTTCACCCTGTGCGCAAAAGGGACTCATTGATATTGAATCGCCGCTATGCTTGCATTAGTTGGTTTTAACCAGCTCCCTGTCCCACAGTGAAGTACCCGAGATAGTGTATGTATAAAGAGAGAACGGTTCTTTGGGCTCACAGTTTCAGAGGTTCCGATCCATAACCAGTTGGCCCCATTGCTTCGTGTGTGTAGCGAGGAAGCATATCACGGTGGGGGGCATAGGAGCAAAATCTCTCTTCCTGCAAGTCTGGAAAATCAAGATGAAGAAGAAGACACTGGGGTCCCACAATTCCCTGAGGGCACTCACCCAGTGACCTAAGTCTTCCCACGAGGCCCCTCTCAATAGCACCATCCTCAGGACCAAGCTTCGAACACATGGCCTTTGGGGAACATTCAAGATCCAAACTGTCACAGCTGCAAACTGCAGGAAAGTTTGCATGCTAATTCCACAACGTACAGGACAATGGGTATTTTAGTTTCTATTTCTAGGTCCTATTCAGGAAAACATGTGCCTGTTTTTAATGTCTTAAAATGCCCGAGAGGACTTGGGGGGAGAATTATCTGTGGGTACCCTGTGTAGGACTCCTATCCAGGCAAGCATGTTCACATCACCTGCGGAGCTGAACATCAATGCAGTATTCCCTTACCTGTGCATCCCACGTCACCACCCCAGTCCCTAGGGATGCTCTGTGGGTAGGGGTTGGGGCGGAGGTCATATTCGCAACACACTTAGGTCAGCATTTCTTAGCCTCTGCACTGCTGATCTTTGGCTGGATAATTCTTTGTCGTGGGTTGCCCTGTTAACAGACCTGGCTTCACCAGCTAGGGGTCAGTAAGGCATCCCACCCCCCAACTATTGCCTCCCAATCACTCCCTCACCCCACCCCGGTTTTGACAACAACAAAAAAATCCTCTCTGGGCACTCCAAATGTCCCTGGACACATCCCCTGAATGTCTTCTTAGATTCTTCCAGGTTCACAGGACAGGTTTGTTTCTACAGGTCTTTTCAGAGACTCAGAAAGGTCATTCCACTCAGTGTCCCCTACACCGACTTGGCTATGCAACCCTTCAAGTCACAATTCAGCAGCACTCCTTGGAAAAGTACTGCATGAAACACCTTGAAACGGCTGTTTAACAACAATTTCTTCTTGAAAGAAATTGAAGAAGGCAGAGAAGATGGCAAGACATCTGAGTGCATGGATTAGAAGAATCAGCATTGTTAAGATGCCCATCAGCAAATCAGTCTACAGATGCAACTCGCCCCTATCAAAATCCCATACGAGCCAGCAATTCCACTCCTCAGTAAAACTCCAAAGAAAACAAAATCAGTATGTCCACGAGATGGGTACACTCCCAATAGGCAAGCTGTGAAGTCAACCCGAATGTCCACTGAGAGGTGAATAGATTTAAAAAGTATGGCATATGTACACAATGAAATATTACTCAGTCATTAAAATGTAATGAAATCCTGTCATTTGTAGTAACATAGATGGAACTAGAGAAAAATATGTTAAGTGAAAGAGCCAGACACAGAAAGACAAATACCACACATTCTAACTCATATGTAGAAACCAAATAAACATTAAAAAAAAAAACTTTCACTTAGTACCCCTGGGCAATTGAAATGTAAAACAAAAAAAAAAGCTTTATATATATATATATTTTAAAGACTCGAGCCCACCTAAATAAATACCTAAAAAGTACCAATGACATTCTCCGTAGAACTAGAAGAAATACTGAAAGTTCCCACCTGTAGGGACCCTGATGGAGGTGACAGGCGGCTGAGCAGTGCTGTCTACACCTGTCACGGGATCACTTGGGGCAAACCTGGCAAGAATGTGCCCCGTCCACTCTCAGCGGGCTTCTCTTCTGACTACCTCTTCCTGTCTGCTCTGGAGGTGAGGGGGAGAAGCAGAGGTGTGCCGTGAAGATGGAGCCACCATGTGTGGCATTGTCTTCCTGGGGTGGAGACTGTGGTAGGAAGTCATCTTGCCAGATCCTGGTGGGATCCCCAAACCCACACCCTGCACTCACAGTCGCCTCAGTCAAGGGCCTCAGGCACCTCCTTCTTTGTCCTCTCCTAAGGCTTCAGTGTCACATCTCACCTGCACAGAAAGGTCACGGGCAGAGTTCCTTCCTGCCCTCCCCGCCCACAGCCTCCTGTCTCCCAGGGGCACAGCGGCATGGTGGGCTCATGTTGTTCTTCCTGGTTAAATCCTGTGCGTGGGCTCACATGCCCGCGTCTCGGCTGGATGTTTATGGGAAGTGTCAGGAGATATTTTCCTCTCCTTGTAGGGCTTGGGTTCAGGCAAGCAAGAGCTCTGGGTTGACAAGTTGTTCTACTCAGTAAAAATGTACATTTTTCACAAAGCATCAGGGAGACCAGATGTATCCCCTTGAATATTTACAGCCTCGCAGCTTCTTCTATTAATAATTCATTGCACAGAGTCTTGTCTAACCATCAACAAGGGATCCACAGCAAGGGGAAGGGACAGAGGCCCCCAACACCCACTGACATCCTGAACCCTAAGCAGACAGACGGGGTGCCACGTGCCCTGCTTGGATCTCCTGTGAAAGATAACAGAACACACCTTGCAGGAATTTTCTGTAAAAAGCTTTGATTACTTTAATAAACCACAGGAGAGAATCATCAGGGGAAAAAGCATTGCTTTTCCAGCCAGACTTCAAACGCAAGGACTTGCGTTTTGTCCCTATTGGGGCAAAAATTGTTGCTAAACTAGTCTATTTGAAATGCATTAAAAAGCCTCTTGCTTCTCAGGCTTCACTTGTTCCACAGCTCAAATAGCTTTCAAAATCACCAATGCTCTTGCTTCCGATTAAAATTATATGTGACAGAAAGTGTTAAAAAGTAAAAATAAAGTCACCTGTAACTTAACCCATGGAGATAAACACCACCCTTGTCTTGCCCTATAACCTGAGACAGGTGAGCTCACAGATATAAATGTGTACTTCTGAAAGTGGGATCACACGGTGGGTTCTTGTTTTACACATTTCTTTCAGTGGAAAGACTACTACTCTGTAGTCCTCTTTTCCCGTGATTCACACACACACACACACACACACACACACACACACACACACACGACTTCACGGCGTTCTATTGTGTGTACTGTACTGTGACATCTAAGTCTCTCCTGGTTAATGCTGCTTTCTGCGTTTTTCTGTGAAAACACTGAGCACACTGTGGGATTAGTGGCTGACATCCTGGTCTTCTCCTCCCTCCATCCCCTGACCTGATGGGAGAATGTCTGTGTCCATGGACCACCCTTTTCATCTTCTCCCTTCGCTCTCATCGTGCACAGTGGCCAGTCCCACTCTCCATGGGGTCAGCATCCTGCTGGAAGAAGCACTTTGGACTCATCACAGAAGCACCATGCAGGATTGGCAGAGTTGGGGTCTGAGAGCAGAGAGCGTAACCCATGGACACTGGGAGCCTACCCTGTAGCCACCAGGTTCCAATATTATGATAAAAGAAGCAGGAGTCTCCCTACAGTTAGAGGCTGTGCAGACCAGTTCTAGGGGACTTACAACACAGTGGAGTGTCAGAGCTTCAGCCACAAAGGCACACAGGCCCGCAGATCACCAAACAAACCCAGGAATGTCTCCAACCAGGCACTGCTGGCTCCTTGTCACTCAGCACCACTTCCCCACCATTGCATCTGCTGTCCTCCGGGAGATGCTACATCACCCAGCGTCCTTTCGAGATTGTCTTGTCCACCTGCTGTCCTTCAGGGATACTCTGAGTCCATCTGGTGTCCTTAGGACACTTGGCCCATTTGCTGTTCTCCAAGGTCACTTGACCCATCTCCTGTACTCTGGACATCAGGCCACCTGCTGTCCTCAACATCGCTAAGCTATGCCTGATCCCGCAGGTCACTGCACTGTCAGGCCTGGACTCACCAACACTTTTGTGAGGGTTTCCTTTCCTTCAAGGCAATTCCCTTCAAAACTGAATCACCTCACTCCTTCCAGAGACTGATGGCCACCCTTCTGCACACACGACTCCCAGTGGAGACGAAGTGTTGCTTGTTCTCAGATGTCGGGAACTTGATCTGACCTTTGTCAAATGGATCCCTGTCAGCAGTTGTCCCCACTTCTTCCATTCTTTGTCCACCCTCAGCATGGGAAGCAAACTAAAAGAAGGTGACATTTCAATCTCTCCTTCTTAGAAACGGTCCTTAATTATGATATCATACCTCTCAAAGCCCCCATATTTACCTCACTTCAGAACATGAGAAGATAATAGACATATAGATAGATATCATGTTTGGTGGGACTGGCATTTGAACTCAGGTATTCATGCTTGCAAAGCAAACTCTCTACCACTTAAGCCACACCTCCAGTCCATTTTTTTTGTTCTGAATTTTTTTTTTTTGGAGATGGGTTCTTGGGAACTATTTGCCTGGGCTGGCCTTAAACCATGATTCTCCTGATCTCAGCCATCCACATAGCTCAGATTGCAGGTGTGAGGCACCAGTATCTGGCTATGCTGTTATTGTACTGTGAAAGGTGCTTTTTAGAGAAAAGATCACTTCCTTCAAGCTGAAATCTAGTTCTACCTTTGGCAATACAAAAACAACCAAATAAGGAAACCAGGAAATAACTTCTAGAGACTTCAATCATTTCGGGTTGGTTTCTTAGCTAACTTAAGATCAAAACACTCATCTTCTCAAAAATGTCTGTAAGTAGAAGCTTCCTTTTATGAGCCCCTGAGGGACCCATCCCGACCAAGGAGGTGGGAAGAGCAAATGGAAACTTTCCACGATACACACATGGCCAAGGCTCTTGTTAATAGAGCCAAGTGGCTCTCCAAAAATATTGATGCCATTTTCACTCCCACAAGGGTATTCCTACCCGTCCCAGCACTGGTATAATTCATCTCTGTCACTATGCTTTAATTCTTCTGATCCTATCTTAATTAAAATGTTCAATATTATTTTAATATTGCATCTGTTATCATTGATAACATTTATTATCAGTTACATGTGACTTTTTTGAGTTGCCTACTTATACTCTCAGCTCAATTTTCTATTAGATTTTCTGCTTATAAAAAACGTTTAATAAAGAGGAAAGCTATGACAATCTAATGTAAATTAGGTATAATTAAATGAGCAAATAAGGTCACCATGAATCAAAACCTCAAACTCTGAAGATAAATAAAGAAATATAAAGGCATGGGGTTGGAACTTACCAAACTCAGGAAAGAAATAGAAAAAAAAAAAGACAAAGTTGACTCAAAACTGAAGACTAAATTATAAAATATCAACAATGGCGAAGAGATAGAACCAAGAACACAATGGGCTGGAGGAGTGGCTCAAGTGGTACATATGTGTACATGCATATGTATTCATGTGTATATATTTGCATGGATATGGCGTTCCTTAAGAGAAATAAAACAATGGAGCAGAGTATTTAGAATTTAATTCAAGGAAGTTTTCTGAAATAAAAGATAAACTGAGTCACGGGGTGCCCATCTTAGCTACTCCAGAGGCAGAGATCAGAGGATCACAGTTTGAGGCCAGCCCAGGCAAATAATTCAAGAGATTCTATGTCAAAAATACCCAACACAATACAGGGCTGGCAGAGTGGCTCAAGTGGGAGAGTGTCTGCCTAGCAAACATGGGGCCCTCAGATCAAACTCCAGTACCACCAAAACAAAACAGATAAACTGAGTCTACAGAGGGAATGATCTTTCTTCTACCCCTGTGCGGATGGGTGGAAAATATGTAGGACTTCACATCTTTCATAGTCATGGGGTCCACTTGAATTCCTTTCTCTACCACAGCTGCATTAAGACATCTTTAGAATGGCCCAGACTCTTTGGGTAAATGCCCATCTCAGCATGGGACCTGCTCAGTGCTTCTTCTGGAGATGGTGCTCAGTTGAAGGGAGGGCTCATGACCCAGAGGGGTCCTCTGGTTCCATACTTGCACTTGTCTTGGCTGTGGAATGGCCACTCTGGCTTTCTTCTTGGACTGCTGACCTTTGGGTTGGGTCTGGTCCTATCATGCCACCTGAGATCGTGTGTACAACCCGGCGCTGAGCCTTTGAGTCTGCCATCTCAGCCATCTGTGTCCCAGTTGACAGTCTCCACTCACAGCCTCTGCCAGTCCTTCGTCCTTCTGAAGGATGTGTCACCTCACATCGCAGCAGGCATCCATGTACATCCATCCAGGCTTGCACTGGCTGAGGTTCAGCTCTGGCCACTGCACCGTCACCACGGCTCCACGTTGGACACAGAGCTGAGATAGTTCTAACACTGCAGAAAAAAGTTGCACGTGCAACTTTTGTCTTCCCCCTCCCCAACAACGTGGCTGAGAACTTCCACAGCATCCAGAAGAGGCTGAAAAACAGACAGTGGTGCTTGGCCTCACCTCTCGGCTCCCAATTGCCCCAGTGGGAATTTCCTTTCTATTTTCACTCAAAAGCTATGTCACTGAAGCTGTCACTAAAGTCATTGTGGATGAAACACCCTGTATAGTGATCTTAAACCAAAATGTCTTTTTTTCTCCAAAAATGGAGAATAGGAAAGTAAATCAGGTCTTGTCTGGGGGTTTGCACTAGTGGGAGCAGGGAGGATATAAGGAAAGGGTGTAGAAGGATAAATATGGTGGAATATCATGTACTCATGTATGAAAATGGGAAAATGAGACCTGTTGAAACTACTCCAGGAATGGGGGGAAGGAGAATAAAGGAGAATGATGGAGGGGTGAATTCTATTATATATATTGTAAGAACTTTTATAAATGTCACAATTTACCCAGTGCACAGTAATAATAATAATAATAATAAACATTAAAAAAAAACGCAAGGTCCTTGTGGGGGAGAACACAACCCAAACCTCCAGTACACAGCAAGGAAACTGACTCCAGCCTGGCTGCCATAGGAGGGGGGTTGGCTTTGATGGTTCATTTCATGGGTCAAGTTGGCTAGGCCGCAGTTCCCAAACATTGGGTCAAATTAGTCTAGATGTTTCTGCTAAGATAATTTTTAGATGAGACTGACATTTAAATCAGTAAATTGTGAATGAAGTAGATTACCTCTGTATATGTAGGCGGGCCTCATTCCATCAGTTGAAAGCCTTAATTTAAAAAAAAAAGACTGAGTTCCCCACAAGACAATGGGAATTCTCCAGCAGACAAGTGCAGAACCTTCCCTGGATTCCCAGCCTGCTGGTCTGAGCAGCACTTTGACTTGCAGCCTCCACAAGTCATTTCCTTAAAGTCTGTCTGTCTCTCTGTCTTTTTACACACACACACACACACACACGCCCTGTTTGTTCTCTTTCTCTAGAGAATCCTGACTAATACAGGCTCTGAAACCAAATGAAGAAATCAGTCCCCCAGGCCCAGTTTCTACCCTGAGAACAGAGTCCAGACAAACCTTTCCTCTTGGGCCTTCAGGACTGATGCTGCCTTCTCAAAATTCCTGTTCCTTCTCAGAGCAGTTCTAACTCTAGTGCTGGCAGATAGGTACCATAGCATCCAGAGAGGAAGCTGTATGTCTAAAAATGTGTAAGAATAAGCACACGAATGATTTGTTTGAACAGGGGTACTAAAGACGCCAGAATTTGCATTTTGGGTAAGCAGTGCTGGACTTACTAATCAGCTCCAGCTGCCGTGACAAACACCATAGATAGGGTAGCTTAAACCACAGAAGTTATGTCCTCACAATTTTGGAAGCCAGGAGTCCAAGGCCAAGGTGGCAGCTGCCTGCATTTCTGGCGAGGTCTCTGTTCCTGGTTACTGAGCCCACCCTCTTGCTGGTACTCACATGACCTCCTCGTGTTCATGCTGGGATCAGGAGCAAGCACTGTGGCATCTCTCCTCCTAAGACACTATCCTGTCATGAGTGCCCACTCTCGTGGCCTTGTCTGACTCTGGTCACCTCCCAAGGGCCCCATCTGTTCAGACTGGGGATTAGGGCTATAACATATGACTGTAGCAGGGGACACAAACATTCAGCTATAATAGTGAGGTTTGTGCCTTAAAAGAAAAAACGTTGGATTTTGTCTCTCATTGGAACCAGCTCAAATAACCCCTACAGAAAGCAGCCTTGGAAATTTCCATTTTATGGTGTATATTGATGGTACAAAATAATTGGTTCCCTATAATACATTCACACATGTGCATAACGTACTTTGATCATCTCCACCTCCCATCACCCCTTTTTCCTGCCCTCCCACCCCCACTGTACCCTTTCCTCTCCCAAGTGCTCTCAGGGGCTTTGTAAACTTTTTTCTAAACTCAGCTTTTATTGTTTGAAAGACCCACATGAAGATATGATTAGTTCAAAACAGCAAACTCATCACTTTTAAAACAAAGATTTGATGGGCTAATGTCTGGTTAGTGAAGAGTTTGCTTAGCCCTGCAAGCCCTGTGAGAAGGGCTGTTGTCAGAACAGTGGACCCGTAAGCCATGCCATCATCTCTAATTAGGGCCTCAGCCAGCGGAGACTGGCTCATGTCTGGAGGAAATTATTCAAGGTCCAGCGCTTTGGGTACAAACAAGACCTGCCATTAGATTGGTTGCTGACATAGCACCACCTGCAGGAGGAAACCCAGAAGACAGGAGAGACCTGGCTCCAAGAGCCACCAAGAAGTAGGGGAGAGCTGGTTTCATCCCTCCCTGGACAGAAGACTGGCTTTCCACGTTCCTGGTGCATGGCATGGAGTCTGTCACATGGCCATGGGCACAGTCTGAGCGCCACCCTTCTGCTTCACTGACGGTGCTATCAGCAGCTTGCAGGACAGTATGGGGTTCTGGTAGTTTCCAGGGTCTGCCTGCATGCCTCCAACTGTATTCCCTTCTCACACTGCAGCATGGGGCACTCAGAACTTGGGGACAACAGCAACTGTGATGTTTAGCACTTTTTTTCAGAAAGCAACTATTCCTCCCATGCATTCTGAAGCATTTACAGGTTTATTACAGCAATCATTTTATTGTCTGGTTTTCTAATAGACTGTTTCAAAATCTCCCAAGGACCAAAGAGGGAAGTGACAAACAATGTGGGAATAAAAGTTAACACTTCATTTAGAGCACAAAGGCATAGCTAGGACAGGGAGTAGTGAATAAAATATGCCTGTTACTTCTGAAGTAGTTAGGTCACACCAGGGAAAACACACCAGTTCAGAACGGTTCTTTCTCCCTCCCTGCCCCCTGCAGTGTTTATGCCTCGAAGCTGCTTTGCTTTGTACAGGGAGGAGGCAGCCTGCTGTTTTCAGAGCCCCTTCCCCTCAAAGAGCTCCCACTGGGATTTCAGCTACAGGGAGCAGAGAACAAATCACCATTCAGAGGCAGTGACTAAGCCAATGCGCCTCCTGGCTCCTCATTATCCAGGAAGGGGGAGAGGAAAACAGTGTCTGAACCTGACCTCCATTGCCTGTCTCTGCTACTCAGTTCTCCAGGGGACATAAGCACTGAGGAACGGTCTTGTGGCTCAGTTAGACTGGAGTGGCCACACCACAGGCATTCCAGAAGGGAATCACATTTGATTGTCCTTGTGCGGTTTACTTAACACAGACTTTAGGAAAAAGCTGGGACGGGGGCTGTGAGTTACACGAAACTCTGTCTTCAACACCCTTCTCGTGTCATGCTCTCTTCAAGTCAGTGGATGTGTAACTTCAGGGAGGAATTGTGGGGACAGTCTTTCAGTCAGCTTCACTTTTCTGCTTGTGTAAACAGGTAGTTCCAGTCCATGCCTTCTCAGGAAGTTCTCCCTAAGTGACAAGGCTTCACGTACCTTCCAGGCCACAGCCAAACCCTCCTGAGCAGCTAGAAGGGTGAAGTTTTCCCCTGTTTGGCCTCTGCCTCCTGTGGGGACTAATTATGTCCCTCGGGAAGGATGCATAATGCCGGCACAGTGAACATTCTGGGGTGACCTTGGCCTTGTCCCTTCACACACAGTTGCTGGGAAACCCCGTAGCAGCAACTTCTCAGTGTACCTTACCTGTTGATTTCTACAAGGATCCTCGCTGCCCTGTTTGTCCACTGAGTTGCATGGGGAATCCCATGTTCCAACTGCTTGGACATTTACCATGACTTTTTGGAACTCTACAGTGCTTTCTGCAAGGTCCCGAGTCTAGGCAAACTTGATTAGCCTGAGGCACGTCCTTTACCCACAGGGAAGTAGTGGTGAGAGGTCCTGGCATTGGATGGGGCTCATGTCCCCTCACCCCCACCCTCTGACCCACCTCAAGCTCACCTCGGTCTACAGTGGGCAGCCCACCTGCACACCAGTGGCTTCCTCAGGTAAGTCCCACAAATCTTGGCAGCTCCACCTGGTTCCATCACACTGGGGGCAGCAGCGCACTTAGCCTGATCTGGACATGTCAGGGGCCAAAGGCTCTGAAGTGTAACTAGAGCAATGGACAACTACCTCCAACTGTTTGTCCTCTGGTCGGTCAATTCCTAGGCATATTCTGCTTGGCTCCTCAAAGGTCCCCAGAGAAGTCCCTAACTGCCCATGGAGGCATCTGGTCACGAATGCACCCACATCAAACCTGCTTTCCTTCTCTGTTGTGCTTTCTGCCATCATTTCCCAAAATGCAGCACAGCCCGGCCCTTGTCTCAGGGTCTAAGACATTACAGAAGTCAAAAACATGACGAGGGCATTTGTTTTGATAGTGGTTGGCTGAGTAAAGAGCATGTGACTGTCACTGGCCAATCAGAGGAAGTGGGATGGGACAGTGGGAGGAGCCTGAGGGAAGGTTTTCCTTCCAAAAGAGATGGCCCTCTTTTCTTCCCAAAGTCATGGTTGGTGAGACTCCGGGGAGTGCTCAGCACCTGGAGGGGAAACAGATCCAAGATGAAGCAGAGGCATGGTGGAGGACGGAGCTCCTCCTTGCCTTCCAGGCTTACAGAAGGATGGATGCTTCCTCAATCCCTGTGGAGGAGAGTAAGCAGAATGACAGCTTCTGCAAACCACTGGAGCCACAGTCATGCATCACTTAACCACAGAGGCATGTTCTGAGAAGTGAGTCCATCTGGGATTTAGTTTGCAAGCATCCTAGATGGTGCACTCCAGAAATCTAGATGGTGCAGCTCGGTCATGTGACCTGGCCTCTGGAGGCAACCACGAGACACAGTGACCATAGAAAGCATGAGGCTGTGGCCAGGGGATTATGGAGCGCTGCTTTACAGTAAGCTTTGCCTTCATGGGTAGAGGAACTCACTTGAAATAACAATAAAAGTGTAGGATGCTATGCACACCGCCATGTACCATCACTGTCAGTGTTGTGACTATCGGCAACTGTGTGGACAGTCCTTCTCATGAGTGGTATCACTGACACCTCAGTAGGTTTGTACACACAGGAGTGATATGTTGCATTATGACATTATGAGGGCCACAGCATCAACAGGAGACAGGAGTTTTCAGCTTCATTATAGTCCTTTTTTGAGGCAGTACTGGGGTTTGAACTCAGGGCCTTGCACTGCTAATTAGGTGCTGTACCTCTTGAGCCATGCCCCCAATCTTTCCAACACAATCTTTGCTTTGCTTGCAGTACTGGAGTTTGAACTCAGGGCCTTGTGCTTGCTAGGCAGACACTTAACCACTTGAGCCATCCCCCAGCCCTTTCCAATACAATCTTATGGGACCACCATTGCATATGTGATTTGTCACTGATCATATGCCATTGTGCAGTGCCTGCCTGTAATTCACAAACCTTAGTGTCTTCACAAGCACAGATCTGCAGAGGAAGGGGCACATGTAGCAGGCAGAATCGCAGCCTCCCAAAGATGTCCTGCCCCTCATTCCAGAACCTTCGGCTGTGTTACAGGTGAAGGGGACCTGAGCTGTAGGCAGAATTGAGACTAATCCACACATGGGAGGGTTATTGTGGGTTATCTGGATGAGCCCAACATAATAAATGGGTCCTGAAGAATGGAAGAGGGAGGCAGAAGAGAATTCAGTAGGGATGTGACTAGGGAAGAAGGTCAGAGACCCAGACCTTGCTGGGTTAAGAGATGGACGAAGGCCAAAATCTGAGAATGTGAACAACCTCTAGAAACTAAAAATGGTCAAGGAGGTAGTCCTCCACCAGGGCCTCTGGAGAGGGACGCAGCCCTAAGAAGCCTTACCTTTACCCAGTGAGACCCATTCTGAACTTCAGGCCTCCAGACCTGTAGGATAATAAACTGATGTTGCTTTAATCCACCAAGCTAGCGAGGACTTGTCATGACAACAATGGAAACTCAACCAGGGAACATGCGCCATAGAAAAGCAACTCCAGCTCCTCCTGGCTTCACACCAGAGAGAGAAAACTAGAAAAGCGTCTTCTGGTGCAGACCAGATCCTGGTTGCCTTTATGTCTCCCGACTTTTCCTTCAGACCTTTCGTTGGCTCACCCAAGTTGTATTCGCTCCCCAGGTTGTCACCACAGACTCAGGATAAACGTCAGGCTGAGTGACTTGCCTCATTCCTCCCTTAACAGTGAGTCCCTGCCTGAGGGAGGGACCTTGTTGCTGATTCATGCTTTTCTTTCTCAGAGAGGGGTCTGACTTACTCTGTTTCCACAGCTGGGAGAGACTGACCATGACTGTTCTGGCCTAGACTTCCTGAACCCCTCAAGTGTGTCTTCAGAGACTGTATGATTTCTGCACTATTTAAGCCAAACTTGGAGTGTGTTTGGTGCAGCACAGGCTTAAGCTTTCACAGGACCAGCAGCACAAGCCTGGAGAGTTTTATTTTCCTTTGATAAGTCATGCGAGAGGATTTTCACGTGAATTGGCCTTCTTTTGCCATGAATTCTTATGGTGTTTTCAGTAAGCACCGTAGGAAACTTGACTTGTCCCACAAAGAAACACCACAAGGATGTCATCATGTTGGCAGCAGAAGCCAGCAGGACCTGGGGCTCTCTTGACAGGTCTAGATCAGGATCCCACCTGCGCACCAAGCTCTGGAAGGTTTCGTCTTCACTCATCATTCACAGGCATTTCATGCCTCAAGCCCAGCTGATCCCTAGGTGGGCACAGCCACAGAGCCTCAGCTTCTGAGCCCATGGGCTCTTGAGAAGTCTTAACCTGCTGACTGTGCAGGTGAGGGTTCAAATGCCAGGGTAAATTGGCCCCAACCTGGATACTTCAGAGGGGCATCTGCCACCCCTCCTGGACAACAGAGCTGGTGCTAGGAGCGTGCTGGTTGTGCCTGTAAACACACTCTGACCATGTGACCAGCGGCTCTTTCACTGTTAGAGTTCAAGTCCAAGTGGACCCATCACCAATATTGGCACAAACGGAGACATTGGTCTGAGAGGCACGGGATGTGTTCAGCTCAGTGGCAGGTATTCAGTTCAGTAGCAAGCTAATGGCTGTACCCTTTAAAAGGGGGTGCACTTAACATCTATGTTAGGAAATCAGGAAGTCCCTGAGGGCCTGAAAGCCAGAGGACCCATTCAGCAAGATCATCTGTCATAAGCTGGTAAATCAAAGAGGACATTGGGGCTGTGGTATCCCAGGGTAGAAAGGATGTCAGAGCTTGCTGGACAGCTCCCATCTCTGTCCCTTGGACTGGGCCTCCTTAGGGGGTCCTGGTTTATGGACAGGCCACGCAAAGGACAAGGAGATTCTACCTCCCACCGTCCAGGGTCCTTCTACAAGCACCTGGTCTCTCTGGAGGTGGGAACTGAGGTAACAGCTGTGTCCTTCACAGAAGGAAGGATTCTGGGCTGTGACTGTGCAGTGTGCCATCCTGGGAAACTTCCCTGGGGGTAATCATCAGAACCTGATAGTGTCGCAATGAGACCCATTGGCACGGAACTTCCTCCTGTCCAGTAAACAGGAAGGCACTCTACAGTGAGAAGGGTGCACATGAGTGGGGGAGGTACCCCTGCTAGATCCCAAGACACACACGTGCACATACACACACACACTTACACATGTGCACACACATACACACCCCCCCGGGCACGTGGCTGGGCAATTAGTCTCAACAGCACCTTTCTAGCTGCAGTTCCTGCCATGTGGGGAAGAGGGGAGGATCCCCTCGGGGCCTTTCACCTTAGAATTTAGGTCCAAAGCAACAAGAGCAGCACCAGGAACTGGCCGAAAGGTCCCACTCACAGGTTCCTCTAGCTCCCATTCCGAGTTTATTCATGGCTTTCTCACTTGTGGGGACACAGGTGGAGAAATTTAACACACACACCCAGAGCTACAGTGACTTCCAGGACACCACGTACTCTGACCAGGAGCTGGGGTGAGGAGAGGTGGCTGTGGGGGCAGCCAGAGCAGGGGGCTTCTCCGCCTTGCCTCCTCGCTCTAAAGTGGGCATCACCCCCTGCCCTTATCCCACCCAGCACACCCCAGTGACCCCCGGTGTCTTGATCCCTGGTCTCCTGAACACAGCCTTTGCTGGGATGTAGGGCTTGATGCACATGGTATGACGTCATCCCTTTCTCCTTGCCTCAGAAAAGAGGGAACAGCAGCCAGGCCCCGTCTGCCCAGCTTGCCTCCTTCCCACGGAGCAAGGCTGCTGCCAATTCCTTACAGAGGGAAATCCACCGACTTAGGGATCCTGAGCGCTCACTGAAGACCAGTTTGATAGCTCAGCCTGTTCTTTTCCATCTGAACACGGGGACCTGTTTTCTCTGGATATCAGGTCACTAGCTCATCCTTCCTGTTAGCCGATGAAGAAGCTCTGAAGGCAGCTAAGCCAGCAAAGCAAAACAAAACAAGCCTTGAAACTGGAGAGAGAGAGAGAGAGAGAGAGAGAGAAGGAGAGAGAGATAAACCCTGCCTGGTCCCTGGAGAACTGTGAAGGACTGAAGCCGGTCTTCCACCTGCATCTGACTGCACAACTCTTGGGCAATAAAACTCTCTGTTGCTATATCCCTGATTCTTTGAGTGCATAAATTAAAAATTGTGTATTACAGGCCAGGCGCGGTGGTGCACATGTAATTCCAGTCCTCAGGAGACTGATGCAGGAAAGATCACGAGTGTGAGGCCAGTCTGAGCTACACAGTGAGACCCTGTCTCAAAAAACAAACAAACAACAAAACTGCGAAGATGTTTAATTGGTGATTTTATATGTCATGTATCATTTTGCTTGCAAATTATTATTCACATATAAGGTGGCTACTTCATATACTGAGTCAAGGAAAAGAGGCAAAAATCAAAATCTAAAAATGACAAGACAAAGGGGAGAGAACATTGCAGGCTGGGAACAGGCAAGCCACTGTCCTCCGAAGTCCTCAACCCCCTCCTCTGGGGGAATTCTTCAGTAGGGTCCACCTCCAAAAACCTTAGATGAGGGGGTGTCGCTCTGATTACCAAAGGTCATGACAAGCAGAGGAGCTCCTGCAGCACAGGGTAGTTACACACAGGCCCCCCCACAGAGACCACGACTCCCACTCAAAGGGCTCCCAAGAACTGGGCACACAGCCTACAGCAATGCCTGTCCCTCCAGTGTCTAATGTCCAGTCAGAAAGTCAAAACCAGGCCCAGTCAACATCTGCGTCTTGTGATATTCCTTTCCTGGAACAAACAATACCTTGTATTGAAATGCAAGCAAAATACTTCCTTTACTGTGTTCTTTACTGTGGGCAGTGCACACAGACTTTTATATCATGCACACTGAAAGTGCTCTCTGGGTGACGCTAAGCACGTATGCAACGAGGATGATGAAAAGATTGATAACATCAGCTGGAGACTTGAATTGTTTGGGGGATAGCATCTTTCTCTGACTAGGGTGTACAGCCTCATGAGGGAGTCGGGGAGCATTTGAACCACACATCTTCTGGAGCTTCACTTTACTGAAGAGTTCCAAAGAAATAAAACCGTTTTGAACAAGACGGCCAACACAGTAACTGTGCGATAGAATGAAATGCTTCACCTGGCTGTTCGGGCAGAACCGACATTGTCAAGTTAACTCTTGATTCTGGAGTCCTTGCTTGGAGTCCACTCCTCTCTGCGATGGGTCACATCACGCAGTCCAGCACTTATGATATTAGAATACCATGGCACTTGGCGATCTTCCTGGTCCCAAGTGATAGTGGGGAACAGGTAAGTTGAGTAAGGGAACAGTCTATTTTTAAGAATTTGTGGGCTTAGCACTTCAAGCCATATACCCAGAAGCAAGGGCTGGTGGGCAACAAGCAACCTCAGGATGCATCTGAGTTGCTTTTTCAGTGAGTCTGCTGGAGTGCACAGCGGGGGCGGGGATCTGGGTTCTGCACAGCACCAGTCATGGTTCACGGTGTCCCACACATCCTCACCTGCCCACGTTCTCATATAAAGATAGTCTTTGCAGTAAAGGCAAATTAATTAATATGTTATTATATAGCATATATGTATAATGCAGGTATATTATTAGGTGTGTTATAATAATTCCAAGACTATTGTAATACACAATATTTTTGAGACAGGGTCTCACTAAGTGGAACAGGCTGGCCTCCCCTTAATCCTCCTGTATCTACCTACTGAGTGCTAGGATTACAGGCATGTGCTGCCACACCTGGCCTATCATACACAATTTTTAATTTATACACTCAGAGAATCAGAGACGTAGGAGGCAACAGGGAGTTTTATTGCCAAGAGCTTTTTGAAATTTTGTATAATGGTCAAAGTTTGTTTTTTTTTTAAATTGAGATGAAATATGGGTGAAACTGCCTAACATTCTCAGAGAAGTGGCATTGGGAGGTCAGAATCCTTTGGGGTTGAAAAGATGAAATAAAATAGTTTATTAAGTGTCTAGCACTGAGCCAAGTAGGCACTCACTAACAGAGAGATTCATTCGTACTTAGAGTTACAAAGAAGGAACAGAGAAAAAATAACCGTGTTCCTACTTGCTTTTGTTCTTAAGATTCTTCACACTGAGGACTCCTGAATAAAGAGCAAAATTTGACTAAGAACACAGTTCAGAAGTTACACAGTTTAAAACATTTTGCAAGCATTGTTTTCATAGGATTCAGGCTCAGCAAAAAGTAATCCTTCTGTAGTCTATCAATTGTGATTAAGGTAAAACAAAACACTTAAACAGCTTAACAAAATCGTGTTGTAAGTAACAGTCTGTGGCTTGGTGAATGATTCCTTCTTAGAAAGATGATTCCCTAGTCCATTCTTCAGCCTGGCTCAAACTGAGTCACCTGATATAAAAGGCCATTTGAGGCCATTGGTCCAGGGCAGTGAACCCCAGGGTTTTTGAGAACTTCTCCTTTATTTAAAGTCAAGAACTCTTGAGGATGTTAACAGTTGCACTTACAGCTGACTGAAGAAATGCAGGGTTTGCATGACTCTGAAGATCTTTGCAATAACCCCATCATCTCTTTCCCTCGAAGGGTCACCTCAGTAGTTGGAGACCCCACAAGTGACTTCTCAATAGTGATAAAAAACTAACCCTATTGTTAAGGATTGCTGTAATTTTAAGTATTGACCCTTTTGCTCACATCACTGGGTAAGGTAATAAGAAATGCTACAATCAATGTCAGGATTTTGTTGGAAACCAATAATGCTGAGATGTCACCCTAGTTCCTCTGGGAGTTCATTTAGGGATGAAGTAGAATATCCTCTGTTCTTGGGGAAGTCAGCTAGCACACAATTCTGGAAAAAGAACCATCTACTCACTCTCCCTCTCTCTCTCTCTGTCTCTCTCTCTCTCTCAGATTCTTCCGTGATGTTTCTCCAAGCTCCTTGGCTGTCTTTGCAGTGTAGGTGTGCCTAAGGTTTGACATGATCGTACAACACTGTGTCCACACCTAATTGTCTTGTCACCAGTCATGCTGCCATTTTGACTGAGGCCCCACTTGTCTATTGTTCTGCCTTTCTCATTACTTACAAGTCAGCGTTCATATACAACAAAACAACAGAACAGCTGTTCCAAATTAATCAATGATCCGTCAAAGTGCCTGCATCAGGTGAAAGTGCCTTCATTGTCACTGGTCATGAAACTGCATTTACGAAGTCAACAACTTCACGATGGTTATTTATCTCTAATCTCATGGTCCAAGGATAAAGTCTTTGCCCAGAAACATTAAAAAAAAATTCTACTCACAGCAGATAAGCAAGTTTGACAGGTTCTATGAAACTAGTAGATTTTTCTGTTGTGTGTGTGTGAGAGTGTGCTGTACTCATAGGTAGGCTATGCACTTTAACATGTTTGAAGACAATATTTTGTGATCAACTATTGGGAAATACCTAAAGTTGTGTGCATACTTACTAGGCTCTTAGAGCAGAACTTTCCAGAAAGCTGGGGATTATGATCTACCCACCCCTTGAACATCCCCACTAGGACTTCTCATTCCCACCTGTTCTCACCCTGCCTGTGCTGTTTCACCCCCACCCTCTTGTCTGCCTAGTTTGACTCCTTTAGGACAACGCCTGTGGCCATGCTGGAGAGGACTGGAAGAAAGGGCACTTCGTGGGCCAAGTCCATGGCTGCTGGTGCCAAGTGAGGGACAGTAGACAGGTCGTGGACAAGAGCCTCCTGTGGGGACATCGCCCTACGTGCGTGTGCAGGAGAGAGGCGAGCCAGGAGTTTTGAGACGACCCTGCAGCACTTGGAGGGTTTGTTTCATCCACGTGGCCACGGGGCAGGATGTGGACTACATGAGACGGACATTCCAAGCAGTCGTGGGAAGAGCTCCTTCCTACCCTCAGCCTCCACTCAATGTTGCTTAGAAAAGAAGTTCTTGAAAGCGCTGCTGTAGTTCTTGTTGAAAGCTGTGTAGATGAGGGGGTTGAAGAAGGAGTTGGAGTAGCCGAGCCAGAGGAAGATGCTCTTCCAGACGGCAGGGATGTCCCAGGAGCAGAGGGGGCTGACAAGCTCGGTAATGAAGAAGGGGATCCAGCAGAGGACAAACACCCCGATGAGGATACCCACCATGAGGGCTGCCCTCTGCTCCTTCTGTTCCCGCCACATGTCCCCTTCTGTCTGGAAGGTGACGGTGGCATGGCGGACTGTGAACACCATCTGGGGCTGCTGAGCAGGGTCCTTCACCTGCAAAACACAGCAGAAGCTTTATGCAGAGCCCTGCTTCATACCTGCCTGGTGTGGGCTGGATGCTGATGGTGTGAGCTCTGCAATCCACTCCAAGGGAAGGCATGGGTTTGTAGGTGCGGGAACCAGACAACCTACGAGACTCACCTTCTCACATAGAAATGTGGGGACAGCTTCACTTGCATCTTAGAAGGAGAAGGAAAACTAGAGTGTGTACGGACAGTGTGATGCTGATGGGTCCCTGTGGCTGCTGCTCAACAGATGAGGTAGCAGAAATTAACAGGTCATGGAGCATGGAGGATTCAGCAGCAAGGTACACAAGTACAGGTGCTCGTTGACTTATGGAGGGGTTACGTGCCAATAAACTCATCATAGGTCGAGATGCATTTAATAACCTGCCCTGCCAAGCACCCTAGCTCTGCAACATGGAAGCCTGCAGAGTGCTGGCTGCTTCATGGGAAAGGATCCTATTGCACACAGCCCTGGGACAAATCAAACTTCATAACTGAAGTCCAATTTTACTGAATGTGTATCCCTTTCACTCCATTGTAAGCCGAAACATCAAAAGTCAGGGACTGTAATCAAAAGTGTGCTAAACCCTTATCAAACTCCTATGTACTAGGGACCACATTTGTAACGTTCTGTGTTTGTGCAAGCCACCTCTAAAGTGTTAGAATTTTCCAGAACTTTTCTTCTGGTCTAAGATTTCTACTGCTGTGCTCCCCAACACATTCTACTGCTTGGGACAGTCCCCTCTTCAGGACACTTAACCTTCTCTGGATTTATTCGGTAGACCTCCCTCCACACACCTCTGTGGGGAGCGGATTAAAGCCTGTGAGAACTGGACACAAGCAAGGCAAGATGCAGTTCAATGCTTTTACCTGTAGGCCGAGATAGGCACAGCCCCAGGCCATGAAACAGGGAAAGGCAGAACAGCTGCGTCTTCTAAGCTGTTGCAATGTCACACCCTTCCCCATGGCTCCACCCTGTCTGCTGCTATAAAAGACCCCTGAAGGAGGAAGAGGGATGTTTTGCTTTTGCCTTTTGGGGCTTTACTTTGGGCTTTTGGACTTTTTGCTTGGCTTTTGGCTTTTTGCTTTGGGGTGGGGGCTTTTTGCCTTTGAATATTGGGAAGACTCTTTTACTTTGGGCCTTTTGGTGTGGGAAGCTTTTGAAAGGGAAAATGCTAAAGGAAAAGGGAAAAGAATTGTTGAAGGGAAAATGCTAAAGGGAAAAGGGAAAATTTGCTGAAGGGAAAAGAATCATTGAAGGGAAAAGGGAAAAATTGCTGAAGGGAAAAGAATTATTGAAGGGAAAATGCTAAAGAGGGGTTGATAGAAAGTCTGCACCGAGAACTTTAACTTAGGCTTCAGAAAGCAAAGCTGAGAAAGAACTTCATGCATAGCCTTAGGAAAGCTAAGCTAAAGAAAAGCCAAAGAGAACAGGCGACAGTGCACAGAGCGAGTCTAAGGACGACACCTTAAGAGTTGTGCATGTGCAGGTTGTAGGCTCGGCTGTTTGCAAGTTTGAGCACCAAGGCATTGAGAGGGATAAAGAGAGGTGGGACAGTGCAAGCCTGGGACAAAAGACTTTAAGAGCGATTGAGATAAAGATAAGCTGAGAGCAAACATGGGACAGTGGGATCCTAAGGAAAGAGGTTTTAAGCCAGGTTTTAAAGAAGACTTTAGAAGCAAGGTTTTAAAGAACTGCAAGGAGTAAGGCCTTAAAGAATCAAGGTAGAGAAAAGAAGCAATAAGGGTTGTGCGTCTCCAGCCTGACCCCAAATTTCTGTCTGTCTGTCTGTCTATCCTGTGTCTTTGCTGAATCTCCAGTTGCCCCCAGTGAAGCCCAGTTAGGTCCAGTAATAACCAAGGAAAGAGAGAGAAAACCTCACTCCAGCAAGGGAGGGAGCACGAGAAACAGCACCCCCTTCACACTTCATGTGTGGAAAACAGACCCAACCCCAAACTCTTACTAGACTCCCTTCCTGCTGCTCCACGTCCTCTGCAGATGAGGGTCCCATAGAATTGGCTCTGGCTTCACTTCTTTCTCCCAGCAAGCAGAGAAAGGAAACCCTTCTCTCCACACCAGTCCTATTCTTGGCTCTTAAGAGAATGGACATAATGAGTGACTGATGATGAAGTAGTCTTTATGTGAAGGAATCATGACGGGTAAATAATGCAACAGCAAATAAATCCAACCAAATGGAGGAAGCTTCTAGGTCAGTCGGTCATCTCTGGGAGGAGAGACTCAATACAGTGTTCTGTGACTCCAGCACATTTGAAAAGGAAAGTCAAACTGGCACCGGTGGCTCACACCTTCAACCCTAGCTACTCAGGAGGCAGAGATCAGGAGGATCACAGTTTGAAGCTAAGCCGGGCAAATAGTTTGCAAGACCCTGTCTCAAAAAAAAAACCTTTCACAAAAAATGTATGGTGGAGTGGCTCAAGGTGTAGGCCCTAGGTTCAAACCCAAGCACCACAAAAAAAAAAATCACACAAATCGTTCTCAAGCTGCACACAGTCTTCTAGGTGCTAGACTAGGTGGGCAAGTCTGTCAAACCATGTGCCCAGGGCATGGTTGATCCAGAAAGTGGAGTCAAAGGAACTGGCTTATCTATCATGAGGAAAACCTGAGGAGGAAATAAGAACGCTGTGAGTGATACAAGATCATCAAGGTATAAGTTACCATGTACGATAGTCCTGCTGGCCTGCGTGTGTGTGACAGTATGGGGTTTGAACTCAGGACCACACACTTGCTAGATAGGTGTTCTACCACTTGAGCCACACCGCCAGTCCATTGTTGGCCCTTATTTTCAAAACAGTGAAACATCAAGTGTTGTACAAGTAAAAAGAAGATAGGACTGGAGGAGTAGCTCCAGTGGTACAGCACCTGCTTTGCAAACATGAAGCCCTGAGTTCAAACCCCAGACCCACCAAACAAAAATGACAACAAAAAAAGTTCTTATAAAAGGAAGATATGTTTGGAGACAAATAGTCCATAACACTATAACCCTTAAGAAATACATAGGAAGGAAAAGTGAACCCCTTCTGTACACACTCTCCACCACATAGAAGCAGTTACCTAATTTTGTTAATGCAGGTCAAGGATTCATGCACAGAAATGCAAGCACAATATTTAGCCTAAAATTTCAGTTATTTGGAAAAAGAAAAACCTACTAATTTTCTAAATAAAACATAACCTCAAAATGACATCAGAGAGAGCATTATTCCCCGGGATGGCAATGAAAAAAGAACTCTGTCTAGACTCTTCCACCCCCGGGAGGTTTTAATTCCTCTGGGTCTTTTGTCATGGGTGAACTGGGGATGCTGGGGACAATGGGGATGCAAGTGACACTGAAAATGCTAGGGACACAGAATGCTGAGGACACTGAGGATGCTAGGGACACCAGCATGCTGGGGACACTGGGGTGCTTATGACCTATTTTTGCTTTGTATGAAGAATTGTTTATACTTAGTCAACTCCACCTTCCTCAGAATATCACATCATTTTTTAACTCAAAGCATAGGTCATTTTCCTATCTTTAAGTATTACATTCAACACCAACTCAACTGATAGGAGAAAGAGTGTCACTGATTAAAAGTGCTGTCCATAGGACTGCAGGACCCAGCTGTTAGGAGGATCTAATGTCTCCAGGTTTGTTTGCCCACTCTGGCTTCCTGATCTATGGACTCCTGTGCTCTCTCAGCTCTGGCTAATCAATGATTGCAATAAAATTCTTCCTTGAGTCTGGAAAATAGCCAATATTAATCACTGCAAGTACTTAATGTGCTTATTAGCAGATATACAGGAAAAGAAGGATTAAGTTAATACAGGGCACTGGCACCTGTCATCCTAGCTAATTGTGAAGCCGCAATCAAGAAGAATGCAGTTCGAGACCAGTCTGGGCAAATAGTTCATAAGATCCTATTTTCAGGGCAAAGTGGACTGGAGGTGTGGCTTAAGCAGTAGAATGCGTGACTTGCAAGCATGAAGCCCTGAGTTCAAACCCCAGTCTCACCAAAGAGAGAGGGAGGGAGAAAGAAGGGAGAGAAATCGAGACAAAGAGAGAGAAAGGACTAAGTTTTTTTAAAAAGTGAGTATTCAGGTCAAATCAGATTTTCCTAATCATCTCTGAAGTGTATTTAAGACACATTACAATTTAAGATTCACATATGCAAAAAGTTTCTAAGATTACGTTTAGCCTCTATCTTCTCTCCCAATAAATGAATTCTTTGTGGACAGGTGTCTATGTGTTAGAGCTCTCATTTCCCAAAATGGTTATGGCTAAATAATTACTTACTAGCTTACTACAAATCTAGCATGTTCTTCATTTCCTCTAATGTTCAGCTCCATCACCTCATTGATGTCACAGATAATCAACAGGTAACCATATATTGTGGTGTTGTACTCAGAGGTAGTGACACTCACCTTGGAAGTGTGGGTTCAGGTAATTTAAGGCTAGACCATTGAGTAGACATTGAGTACAAGACAGATCGCATAAGCCTGATGGAACACAGAAGTGGCCTTACAGATGAGGAGAAGGTGCCACTCAGTGACAATAAAAATGTTGCCACAAACTTAGGAAAAGATTGTTCTGTAACTGTGATAACAAGTAGCCTGGTTAGATATTTAAACCTCTTCAACTAATCAAGAACAATGCAGTTGAGTGAATACAGGCTTGCAAACCAACCAACCAGTGTCAACCCTGTCCTCCAAGAACCGGTGAATCGGGTCAGATTCACCTTACAAATGCGTCTCTGAGCACCCAACAGCCCAAATAATCATACTCTAGAGATGATGTCTGCCCACCGCTCCCCTGAATGACCTCCAGCCCCTGTGTTCCACACTGTCCCAAGTCCCCACAGATGTCCACACTCTCTACATGTTACAACAGAGCTTCCTCTTACTCTCTAAGCCTTAAATTTAGCTTGTCTTTTCATCTCAGCTCGAGTGGTGGTTGTATTACTCTTGGACAGTTCTGGAAGTTTGCTGAGATCATTTTGAGGAGCTCCATGGAATCCTTGGACCACAGGTACATTCACTGGGCCAACTCCAGTCACCCTTTTGTTCTGCAACCTGGTGGTGATGGTGATGACTTGAGTTCTGTCTTGTCCCCTGGACTCTTACTGCTCGATGTATTTTGTCATCCTAAGATTTGGAACGCAGTCTGTCCTCGTGGTCTTGCATCAATAGTTAGAACTTTGATTGAGAGGTCTACCAGTAGGCAATCGATTAGACGTCTTCACAAGGCCTTAGCCTTCTTATGAAATGCACCATTTGACAAATACATTATGCTCTTGACCTACACAGTCTACTGCTGCTTGTTTTGTTTTTGCTGTGGTTTGTCTGCACAGAGAAGTGTTTTTTCATAAGCTTTTCGTTTGTCCTGGAATGAAGTCTTCCCATGACTGTAAGAGGGATTATTCTTAAGGTGTAGGCTTGATACATCTTCGATCCAATCCAAGTCACCCCTGAGGGCTAAAGATGGGTTGAGACCATCAGACCACTGACCAATTTGTAGAAAGACAGTTGGTTAAACTTCTTTGGGTTGCCTGAAATACTTCTGGGAACGCCTTCTTGTCCCAGGACTTGTGAGGATGTGGCACTGTGTTCAGTTTGCTTTCCAGTTCAATGATAGTTGAGTGGTAAACATTTGGCCACCTCCGACCTGCTGCTTGGTGGAGGATCCGAAACACTATTCATGAGAACAAACAGCTGAATGCCCATGGGGCGTCTTTCTTGTGCATCATGGTTTGTGTTGTTAGAGTCTCCACCTTCTTCTTTTAGAACTTCTATTTGCTATTTTAAATTGCATTATCATTCTAACTTTTACACTTCTTGACAAATGCCAGTAATTTTTTGTACTTAATGAGGAACTTCTAACCAAATAAGATCAATAACCTAACATACTTAAAGAGAAAGCTTGGAAAAATTAAGAGACAAGCCAAGCAGTTAAGAGTCAGTTCTTTAATGGATGTATGGAGACCTTAAAACAATATTTTTTAACTGGTGGAGTGGGTCAAGTGGTAGAGCACCTGCCTAGCAAGTGTGAGGCCCTGAGTTCAAACCCCAGCACCGCTCAAAACAAAACAAAACCACACTTGTAATCCCAGTTACTCGGGAGGCAGAGATTGGGAGGATTGTGGTTTGAGGTGAAGCCTAGAAAAAAAGTTATTGAGACCCCATTTCAACTAATAAAGCAGCGTGTGGTGTTTCACTCCTGTCATTCCAGCTATTCGAGAGGTATAAATAGGGAGATAATGGTCCAAGCTGACCAGGGTGAAGCTCACAGACCCTGACCTGGAGAGTGACTGAAATAAAAAGCTCTGGTGATACGGCTTAAGTGGTAGTGTGGCTTGCAGGTGCAAGGCCCTGAGTTCAAACCCTATTCCACCAAAAAAATAAAATAAAAGCAAAAAGAATTTAGAATTTCACTAAAATGTCAAACAAATCTGTCACTGTTTTGTGACAATCAGATGACATCCAGTCCAATTAGATGACATCTCCTCAGAAGGGAGAAAATACTTAAAGCGGAATGATGGAGAAGAGAGGAGTTATATAACCCAGATGTGAAAATTTAAATATAAAGACAGAACATACATTACATAAGGCAATTTCAGAACCTTTTCTTTCAATGGAAGACTGAAGAAAGTGCAAACTTGTAAAGAAAATAAAGATAGAAAATGGCTTCAGAAAACTCTGCGTTTGAGTGAAAACCCAACAATCAAAGCACAGTCTTAGGGCTGGTGGAGTGACTCAAGTATAGAGCACCCACCTAGCGAAGTGTGAGGCCTTGAGTTCAAATCCCATACCACCAAAAAAACAAAATCCAATGTGCCTTTCTACGGGGCTCAATCCTAAATGAGGAAATTTAACAAGAAAAAATAAATTAAGTGTGAAAT